>NC_135788.1:96778767-97078767 GCF_051106095.1 Pogona vitticeps | reverse complement strand
TTTGACTTTATGGAGCTACCTCATGGCTCATTTATTTGAAGCCGTTTTGGAGGGTGGCAGACCTAGTTAAAAGTATTGCTCTACCAGTCAGCTTTGTGAAACTCCTTCAAGGAAAGTTGTGGCTATCTCCCTTCTCCAGCCATTGGTAATCCAATTTTTCATAAGTTGCACTTGCCTTCATTGTAGTGGTGCAAATTTTTGCAGAATTTGTTTCATTTGTATTTTTGAGAAGTATAACAAGACCTTTCCATATTTTGCAATTTTAAAACGTTATTTTGTTTTATTTTATTGTTTGTAAACAAAAATGAAAGATTGAAAGAAATTCAAAGTCAGAGAAAATGAAATTGACAGATTCACATACTGTATCTAGCTAGAGGGAAATGAATAATGGGCTCTTAAAAGACTGGGTTTGTGTCCCTGTATATTCAGCTCTGTTTGTGGTATAGAATTTGGGCTGAAGCCTCCACTACCCCACCTCATCTTTAACAGTTATATATAGTTAGGTACAACATGTTGTTTGCTGTTGGGTAACAGTTGTACTTATACAGAGAAGGTTGAGAATTTTGTTTTGCTTTTTAAAAGAAGCAGAGCTTGGAAAAGTAGGCTTTTGGAACATAATTCCCCAATCCTCCACCATGTGTCAAGGGAATTCTGGGAATTATAGTCCAAAAAGCCACTTTTTGAAGATCAAATACACATCAATGTTATAAAATTTCTTCCTAAACTGGATAGGAAGAAAATATTAGAAAGCAGGAGAAATCAAAATTGACAGATTCATCAATTCCCAGGCTTATATACACAGTATATATAACAGCACGTTTGTGTGTACTTTGGTGGAAGCATGTGCAGAGCACAGCTCTAACAAGATTTTCTGGAAAGTAATAGCCTCAGGGATCAAATTTAACTGCAGTGGGAAGAGCTAGGTTAAAATATGGACAGATATGACACATAGGACAGAATCCATTTTGTGAGAACATAATAAAAAAAGTGCTGCTGTGCTCTTGGATACTTCCCATTCATTTTAACAAGTCCAGCAGTAGTGTGTGTGCACACATGCACCACAGTTCTCAACTCACTTCTTTGTAAATAAGTGGTCCTTAGAACTCAGGAAGCTGCTGGTGTAAAATCAGTCATTCCACAAAGTGATCTGTGCCTTTATTCAGGCAGTTCTTCTTATGTTACTGCTTAGGGGCAATAGGAATTTATTACTCTTTAAATCCACCTTTGCACTTAATTTTCTCAGTTTTGGCCATTCACCAACAAGCTTATAACATGTGCTGAAAGTTAAGCTGTGAAAATCAAATAGATATTGCAATATTAGAATTAAGAACATACAGTATTTTAAATACATATGGACAGCAGAAATTACTTCACAGTTTTTGATATTTTAAATTTAAAAAGTGATTAATACATTTTATAACTTAATTCATATCGTCAGGTGTTGAAGGCTTGACTATAGACATTTTAAGGCATAATTATTCTACTATAGAAATGTAAAACTAGACATCTGTTGTTTATCTTCCTATCAAGGGCAGTAAAATTTTAGATCTGAGCTGTCTAGCTGCTAAGGTTTAGATATTGTAATTTCTAGCTTTTCTTATTTTCTATTCAATTTGTATTAAATGTTTTTTGCATTGCAGTAAATTATTTTCTGTTTTTTTTTATCTTGTAGCCTCAGTAAAGCAGTCTAAAGGTAATGTTGTTATGTGCTATCAAAATCCTCCCATCCCCTAATAGGATTTTTGAGATATTTGAAAAGTCAAAGAAATGGTTTACCATTGCTCCCCCTCCCCCAGTGAATTTCCATGATCAAATAGGGATTTGAACCTGAGTCCTGGTCTGCCACTTGATCAGCTATACTGCACTGCCTCTCATAAGATACTTAAATAAATCGAAAATAGTATCCCAGATGAATTCTACCTCGAATTAACAAGTCAGGCTTGGGAAGGTTTATGTAGTTTATAAAGTAGCTGACCAATGCTATTGAGTACTTTTGGTTGATTTGAGTTTCTTCTTGTTGCTAATAATAGGTGCAAAGGTGGTGGTGGTATCTGCTTTTTTGTCAGGATAATGGTGAGGGCAAAGGCTTAAAGTATCCCCCACCCTTAGTTCTAATCCAAATGGTGCCCATTCATGCTGACATATGGTCAGATAACATGAACTACATCGTGCTTACTTTCGCCCATTGATCGTGAAAATACTTGACTTCAGTGTCTATCATAAATGTTGCTGGTAACTTTGAATAAAGAGATTCAGGAAATGAATCTTAAAATGTTTGGGAGGGGAAATCAAAATATTAATAATGTTCTGTGCAAATTGTATTGTTTTTATTTGTGAATAGTAGGAGAAAAACACTTTATTGCTATAGTAATGTCTATATGTAACGTGCCTGGACAATAATAGTGTCCTAGTGAAGATTTGTCATGAAACTTCAAAATATAAACTGGAACTCACATTTACTTGGAAAAACCTTCCTGCATAATGTTTTAAAAATGACAGAGGTTAGGGACAGAAATACCAATCCATATGGTCAAACTGAAATTGAAAGTGACAGAAAATCATTCTTGGCACCTAGTGCAATAAATGTTAGGAAGAAGACATGTTTAGTTGAAATTAGGTGTTGCTATGAAGGAGAGAGGACAAGAATTCACAAAACAAGAAGTACTGGTGTCACCAAATCACTCATAGTATCTCGAAAAGAGTCACACATATCCTATAGGACAAGAAATAATCCCCTATATGGCAGAAAAAAAAGAAGTAAGCTAAAAAAGCCAGGAAGATAGATTTTTGAATAATAATGAGTATATGCTTTAGAGATTACAGAAAAAAGGTGTCTGCTTCTTCATGTCATGTTAGGATACATCAGATTCAAACCTGGCCTTTCAAAGGTCACCAAGGACAGAGAGTCCCACTCACTTGTTCATAGTCTTTGGTTTATCAAGGAACTCCTGGTACAATTGAAACTTTGTCTAGCAGATGAAGTTGGGATTACACAGAATAAACATTTTAACTGTCAAGACTGAAGTCATTTGACCGGGGAGAGGATTTTTATAACATGTCATTTTTTCCTGCAACCTACGTATGTTTGAGCTTTTGGGTAGGTTTGAATATGTTTATGAGTAATCTAGTGGGAAAGGCCAGATTCCTCATAAACATATTTGAACTTGCTTATGGGTTTAAATCTAAGTCGCAAGGAAAATGTGAAATAGAAATCCTCCCCCCTGTGTAAATCCAATTCATTTAAACGAGTTTACTGTTAAAAGTGTCTATGAATTTTAAACTTATAGCAAATTCTTGTGCATGACTATAACCCAAGTGCAGCTTGGCTCTATATATCGGAAATGAGGAACATGCAGCCCTCTAGACACTCCCGGAGTGTACTTTCTGCCTTCCCTTGCCTGTGTAGCTAGTGATGAAGGATAAATGGGATTTGCTGTCCGACAACATCTGGCAGTCCATGTGTTCCTTATCCTTGGAGTATATATTGATACTTAGTTATTGCACCGAGTTTGTGATACATTTTATTAGTATCTGTGTTAGTTTTCAGAATTTTTCACTTGCTGTAGCTCTAGTAATATTTACCATATTAGTTTGAAATCTGGCTCATTTGTAAACCTCGTTAAACAGATCACAAATGCAAAATTTCAGGTTATTATTTCAAAACATTATTACAAATATAAGCAATAGAATAATAGTTCCAAGATTTCTTGTCATTATGCCTGCCTGCCTCTCTTTTTTCTTTCTCTGTAACTTAATATTAAAGCAAAAATTAATAAACATTGTTTTAAATTAAAAATGAACAAATTAGGCTTTCTTACCACAAAAGAGTTAATGAAAATGGAATTTACTTTAAGAAATAGCAGCAACGAAATAAAGTAAATGGAAAGAATGCTGAGCATCCCACAGTCTTGTCTTTCCCCCGCCTCTTCCCTGGATTTCCTCACTTTCTCCTCTGTGTTGGGACCAGTGAAATAGGATTTTGGGGTTTATAAAGTCATAAGATGTTTTTTGGGGGGTTGTTCTTTGCCCAAACTGAAATGGAACAGCCATGTCCCTTTAGTGTACCGTAGAACTCCATAAATTCTACCACATTTTCTCTTGAAAGTTCAGCAGGACCATTCTGTGTCCTTCCTTTGAATATGATCCAGTGCTGCTGTCCCAAACGTTAAAGGATTGTTCAGAATGTTGTGTCTGTAATCTCTTTAAAATATGGGTAACTCAAGTGTATCATTGATTATCACCTTCAGATACAATTTGTCTCTTCCTATCATCTCACATGGGGCTGTCAGGGTAAGACAAATATGAGCAAAGTCAACTATTGATTATTCTAGTTGGATTTTTCTGCAATATCTGGTGTGTGCTTGTGCATGTATGGGGCCTGGGAATGATGCAAAAGCTATGATGAGTAGGAAAAAGTGTTCTAGTATTAGGGAACAAATATCTTTTTACAAATGCTGAAGTGTAATTTGTCACGGTTGAAAGCCTTGAGACACACTCATTCGCTCCTGGAGTTGAGTTTAGGATGCTTATCTGAATTTTTCTGCTGTTAATCGTCTTTCAGAAGTGAATCCTTTCCCCTTACCCATCTCTGTTTCATAAATTAGGGGCATTTCACAAGCGAGCCTGTGATGTGAATGAACCTCAACAGAAGAGATGGGTGACGTGGCCTTCCAAATGTTGTTGAAGGGCAGGTCTCCCTATGATTGGCCATTAGCCATATGAGCTGAGGTTTTTCAGAGTTGTAATGCGATAACACCTGCAGGAGAGCCATGTGTTACCCTCCACAAATAAACAGCAGAAATATAATGTAAAGAGGACTGTAGATAAAGATGTAAAAAGTAGGATCCTAAAGGGAAAAAAGCTTGAGCTGCACATAGTTAAAATTGCTAGAAATATCAAGGGAGCCCTAGACAAATAAAACATTTCCATATGTATCAGTGAGTGTGTGAATCCCCTGACACATTTATTTATTTATTTATTTTATATCCCGCCCATCTAAACTGAAGTCTACTCTGGGTGGCTAACAACTTATCAGCTATAACACTGTTTGCCTAGTTAGTGAGATGCAACATGTGGTTAATTATTCACTAGTACTGATGTATTCTCTGTTACTTTCTTTCAGGTATCATTGGGGATTCCTTGCTGGAGGTGAGTACTTCTGTCTAGGAAGTATGGGTAGGCTAGCAAACCAGATATGAAAAGCCACAGTAACAGTATACCAACCTTGTCAATAAACCCATAAAAGTAACTAGCCTATAGTTTTCCCTTAGGTCTTCTGGAAGCTGACAGGTCATGGCAGAGAGCTCTCCCATTGCAACCTACTAGTGCAGTCTTAATGTTTGACCCTCCAGATGCTGTGGAACTTCAGTTCCTAGGCAGTGTGGCCAGTGACCAGCAATGCTATGTGTTGAAATCCAAAACTTTGGCAGGCCAGAGATTGAGAACTAGTACACTATAGAACATGTGCTTCTGTTATCTGGCAAGCTGCTAGATTTCTGTGCCATTAAGGAGGAATGGGGCAAGTGGAGATTTGAACCCAGTTTCCTCATTCCTCTAGTCCAGTGGTCCCCAACTTAGTGTTCATGCAGGGTTGTGTGTGTGTCTGTACCTCCGTGTGTGTGTGGGCAGGGCATCTGTGCGTGCATCGGCAGGGCGCCCTTGAATGCATGGGTGTGTGCGCAGCTGTGTGTGCATGGGCGGGGTGTGTGTGTGTATGTGGGGGGGGCGTCCCTGCATCCGTGTGTGTGGGGAGGCAGGTGGGCGGGAGATCTGTCTCCACAGCCCAGTCTTGCCAAGGCCACAGCCTTGGGCCATGGGCCAGGGATTGGGGATCCCTGCTCTAGTTCGTCACTCTAGCTAATGCACCACATGTGTCCCCATGCATACATACATATATACCTGCCTACCTCAGAGATCAGTTTTTAAACTGAGGTTTAGACTAAAAAGTAAAGTCAGAATTATAACATGATAAATTATGTGCCAACTTCAGTGGTTTAAACTGAGGCATACTCATATTTAGCGTACACTCCTTGAAGTCAGTGGGACCTAAATTAGTCATAGCAAGGTGTTGTATGCCAAAAGAAGTTTTGGTTTGCACATTAAACTGCTTATAGCTTTTGCTCCACCTTTTAAAATTAACACCTGATGTACTGATAAGTATAATAATTTTTTTACCTATATGGAGAATCAGCAAATTACTAATGATTTTTTAAACATTTAAATTTAAGAGAAAATTCCCAAACTTGTCAATGAGGAATAGGCATTACTGGATCTGGGCATTTATGGCCACAATCCTGAATCTATATCTTTGGACCATGAATTATTCTGCAGAACTCTGATTTCCATTGGTGACAATGGAAGCCTCTGAAACGTTAAGCAGTCTGGGCAGGAGGTCTTTCCCAAATGTGTGTTTTGGGAGAAACTGAAAGTCTTTACCACATGTGCAGAAAATTACAAAAACTGCAGAAGAAAGAAAGCAACTAAACCATTTTTCCACTCTCATCAACATTTTTGCCTTCCTTTTTTCAATCTGCTTTCTCATGGTGCCTGTTCCTGTTCCCTCCCACTGACACCCTATACCTGCCTCTTCCTCCCCTCCCCTCCTTTACTTTCCACCCTAATCTTTCTTGCTTGTTTTTCTGCTGTCTCCTCTATTCTACCTTCTAGCCTAAATATTTACCACCCTACCCATCTAGTATTCTGTTCACTTTCTCCCAAGAATCGTGCAGCACTTTATTTTGTTTTGAAGTATATTTATGGAGGTAAAAATGATTGGTGAGTGGGGTAGTTAATAGAAGGGGAATTGCTGGGTGGAATTAAGAAATTAATTCAGAATGGATCCCAGGTCTGCTTTTGGATTCTATCAAATTTTTGAAACTCTAGTTGGGTGTTTATGTTGTGCTATACATATCTTTTTATGGCTATAAGTGAAAAAATCTCATTCATTTTTTGCTTTTTTTCACAATACTGCAAATTAATTGAATTTAAAAGAGACACCATTCTTTTGAGATTACCTGGGGTAGGATAGAAATGAAGAAATGAAATGATGAATTTGTTTGTCTCAGGTAGAACAAGACCCATTGTTTTCTGTGCCTTTTTGATCTCCTTTTGAGGCATGGTTTGCTTTCTCTTAGGGTACAATCAGACAGGGATTTGTCCTGTGGGTTGGTCCAGGTTGGGGATGGGCTGGTTCGCTCCTTTTCTTGGATCACATAGGATGGTTCACAATGGGATATACCCTATCTATGATTAATGTCTACCCCTGCGTTTTTGAGTCCCTGTCACAGGATACTGGTTTTTTTTGGTGTGGTTATGATTGCTCTGTTTTGCTTAGGTTCCAGTTTGTTTGATTGCTGGAATCAAATTCAGGTAGTTGGCTTAAGCTTGCCATTTTGCTTAAGTCACCTAATGAACATGAGAAATGGTAAGCTTTTTTCCTGATCAGGTGTGGAGGGGAAGGGTGAGGAGGTTTTCCATTTCTTTTTTGTTGTTTAGTCGTTAAGTTGTGTCTGACTCTTTGTGACCAGAGCATGCCACACCCTCCTGTCTTCCACTGCCTCCGGGAGTTTGGTCAAATTCATTTTGGTAGTTTGGGTGACATTGTCCAACCATCTCATCCTCTGTTGTCCCCTTCTCCTCTTGCCTTCACACTTTCCCAACATCAGGGTCTTTTCCAGGGAGTCTTCTCTTTTCATCAGAAGAACCATTTCTTTTCTTCTTTTCACCATTTCTTTTAAATTGCTGCTAATACATCAGTGATGCTTTTAAAGGGCTTTTTAAAAAGCCCTTTGAATGTGTTGCTTATGCACTGTGTCAGTTAGCAACAGTTAAAAAGAAACTGAAAACTTCCTCCCACTTCCCCTCCTCAGGTGAGCAGGAAGGAACTTTCCAGTTCTCAAGATCATTAAGTGGCCTGAAAAAAAGCCACTTAATGATCCTGAGGAAACAAGAGGGGTATTTTTATTTTTGTTTTCCTTTCCTTTAAAGGGAAAGAAGTTTGGTCTGGATTGGGCTAAACAGGGTTGCCTGAGGTGCA
This sequence comes from Pogona vitticeps, assembly GCF_051106095.1. Classification (NCBI taxonomy): domain Eukaryota; kingdom Metazoa; phylum Chordata; class Lepidosauria; order Squamata; family Agamidae; genus Pogona; species Pogona vitticeps. Next base: position 97,070,732 of record NC_135788.1, on the reverse strand, counting down.
GTGTGGTCAATTCTTGCATGTGGATGCAGAGATCACCTCAAATGGCCCACCTTAGTGCAAAGTGACTCCCTTTAGCATGATCTAGCAGGACAGGATAATTGAGCTATTTAGTTGTACCCTTAGTTAGTTTTGGGTGGTATGTATGCAATTCAGCATTGTGGTGCTTCTCAGTGGAAATGCATTTCTGCTGTGAGAGACTCTGGAATCTTTCATTTAAGCTGTCAATTACACACACACACACACCCTTATTTGGAAAGTAAGAAATTAACAAGAACTTCATTGTTTGTTTTTTCTTTCTGTGAAATTTAAATAAATTATACTAATTAAATGTAAATGTTCATACATAGATCCAAATTAACAAGGCCCCATTCTATATATGCATTCTTTAGATCTTTAAGTATCTAGTGAAGCTCCCCATGCGGAACCTCTGAAAGAAAGGGATATTGAAATCATTAAGGGATAGGATCTGCTGCCTACATGTTACAGATTGAAATGCTCCTAGGTTTTGCTACTGGAGTCACTGGACTTTCAGAGAGAGAAGATGCCATCCACACTGTATAGTCCAGATGGAGGTTTGAGCCAATGATATGTTCTATTTCCTGTGCAGAGAAATATTTTTGCACAAATTGCTCCCTGTCCAGAAATGAGGGAAATTGCCTCAAAAATGCATGTCAGCAGTCCAGAAATCTACAGTCTGTGCCTTGCCATAAAGAAATGTCTAGACTCTATGTGGAAAATAATATAGAATAACATATGAGACTTCTACATGTTAATGGATATGGCGTTCTTCTGACCAACGCAGAATTTTTTTTTTCATTTTCTCCAGATTTATAATGTTATATGCATTTAGGGATGTGTGTATATAAGAACTAAAATGCATATACAGTTTTTAAATCAAAGAACTAAGATAGAGGGGATCTTTGTGTGTATAGAAGAGGAAACAGTTTGGGGAAATGGTTAATGTTACATAGTGACTTAATTCCTTTCACTGTTTTCAGAAATAAAATTCCAACATGAGATTCACTCACTGACATTGGGGGTGGGGGTGGACTCTGCTTCAAACACATGTTCATCTCTGGCAACACAGAAATGTCAGAAATGCAGCAGTGCCTGGAATTCCCACTAGGAAGGTGTTATCACATTTTAATATGAGTCTCGGTGCTTCTAATTGCTTTCAAATCATTGTTTTCCTGCATTTCCTTGATGAACTGGGCATCTGGCATCACTGGAGAGACAGTAAAGCAGACAGCTGTGTTCAGAATTTTTTTAAAAAACACCCTAATTAGAACACATAAAAGGCACAAAAATTAGATTTTTCTTCCTCTTAGAAATGTTCACTTAGAAAATCGCTACATGCCCTTTGTTAAGCAGTCACAGAGTTCTGTATTGGGACTCTACACATCAGCTAGTATTTTTGTTTGATTCACTTATCCTGTATTTCCTACACTTATTTAAATATACAAAGTTTACTTTTGCGCTGTTGGCTTGTAAGATAAGTTAGAAAGGCAAACCACAGCAGTTAGAATGACTGTCAAGCCTACTGTCTATTTTAAAAGCTGAGGTGACATTTAGGCATATATAACAAACTGGATGCAGGCTAAATTATATTTTGTGATCAATATATAAAATTAGTCATCTGTCAGAGTGGTTGAATATACTGTACTCTGATCCCCCATGTTTGCAGGACAGTGTGCTACCTGTAAAGTTGTTGGTATTTTAAAATCTCTCCTCTTGATTAGTGGTGATTAATATCCAGCACTAATTCAAAAAAATTGTATGTCCAGACATTCCAGACACAGGGTTGGTACAAGATATTTTGCTGCCAGATGCAAAACAAGAAATCGTTCTTCTTTACCAGACCAAGTGAATGTGCATATTGAACTTAACTAGCCAAGTTATTTTGGTACCTGTAGCAGAAAATGCTACAACCATTCTTCCTAGCAAGAAAAGTACAATAGTGAGTAATTCCATATTAGCTAACAAGCAGTTTGTTGCTTTTTAACTGAACTATAGATATAGTCCCTGAGACCACCTCACTTTGGTTAAAAGAAGGACTGCCCCATCTGGCCATTTTCATGGATACAGTGGCCTAACAATGACATGATGACATGATGATGGACTTTCTGTTATCAGTGAATTCTTAGAAAGTCATTTGTTTTCACAAAGGTGGCCACAGCAGCTGTGCCACTATTACTATTTGGGGTAGTAGCAAGGCTTTTTAGTTAAAGAAAGATTTCCTGTGATTACCACATAGGCTAAGACAAAATCTATCTTCCTCAAGATTTATTATTTAGCTGGGGGAAATTTTTTTTTATCTCACTCCACTCTAAACATTTATCTGGGCCAAATAATAATTCACTATATTCTGTTACTTAGGTATAATTTTCTTAGCTAGCTCCAACCCCACATGCTTGTGTGTGTAGTTGCAAATATATATTCCAAGAGTATTGTCCTTGAAGGTTTCTGCATCTACAATTTGGTACTGTATTCTATCTTGCCAATTTCTCTCACAGCATTAGGTCTCTTCAGTCTTACGTTCTGTGCCCCCAAATTGGTGTTCCAGAATGTTGCTGTCTTCATCTAGCAAACTTCTGTTCAACTGCTAGTTTTCCAAAAAGGCAACAGCTACTGAAACATGTCAGGGCTTACAAAATAATAATAGAGGACTCAGTACATTTGTTAATGTTTAGGGCACATGTACACAAGCAGACTAGCTCGCTCTTTAGATTACTTAGGGTGGCGTTTGGTATATAATGTCCACATGTGCTCTTACTTAGAGTGATCCATCATGCTCCTTTTTATAAATGTCCTCCTTTTGGGCACAGTGGTAGACCTATATTTTTGGTTCAATTTTAATCACTCCTAATTAGCTCATTCTATAGCCTGTCTGAGTGGTTAGTCCACATCAAAATAGTGTTGTTGGCAATGTTGACAACCCTGCGATTTATTTGGTGGATTGTGCCATTGAAAGGGGTGATGGAGAAACTCCCCTCTTCTATTTTCACCCGCTCTCATCATTTTATATTTTTAAAAATACATTTACCTATTGATGTAGTGCTATTCTAGATAAATGAGATTGGCAATATTATGTGTACCATGCTAGGTAGATGCATTGCTGCTTTGCTATGTCACTTACTTTAACAACAACAACAACAACAAATAAAAATAAAAAAGGAAAGTCACTGCCGCCTGCTGAATAACAGCTACAGGAAAAGGCAGGGAATGTTATTAATCAAAGGTAAACAAATTGAGGCAATCCAAAGACCTGCCTGGACATTTCTCAGGGAGAAAAAAAATTGTGTGAATGGAAGGATCACTCAGATGAGAAATAAAATAGATCACACGAAAAATAAGAGCCCTTTAAGTATGAACCAGTTCACTTCAACTTCCCCTGTCTGGACATGCTTTTAGTAAAGCAAATCTGTTGAATCAATGGGACTTACACAAGTGTTGAATTCACAAGATTCATTAATTCACTGAGTCTGCTGTGGTTTGCAATTAGATTTAATTCAGAGTGTTTAGGTTGTGCTTTTCACATATACTGTACAAAGTGTTTTCTGTATATTGTCTCGGTAGTCATTCTAGTCCTGGGATTTTATCCCTGAGGTGGAGGGCTGAGGCTGAGGGAGTAACTCATTGTCCTAGCTTGCAGTCCTATGCACATTGTCTTGGGAAAACTTATGACAAAAGTCAGAGAGAAATAATCTATAATTTAACACAGTTCCCTCAGTTTTGCAAAATGCTTGTGTTGGGAAAGCAGTTAGACAAACGTTATAATTTCAGAATATAACGAACATAATCCTCAGTCAATAAACTGATTTTCTGTATGCCATTAAAAGTTTTCAAAATGTGAATTAGTATTAGAATTGGAGCAACTGTCTATATTTTTCTAAACCATATTGATGAAGCAGCTAGTGCCCCTCTCTCACAGCCCAGTAGAGTAGCGTTACGTAGTTGCTGCTACTGCTGCTAAACCTATTTCAAATTCCTTGTCTGTTTTTATCAGGGATCTATCTGGGAACATAATACTGTTTTGGTGTCATTGGGGAATAGATCTCCAGTCACTCCTCCAGTAATTCTATATCAAGAAGTACAATGAATACTGTATTACTTAGTTAATGCAAGTTACCCAGAGATAACCACTCTCCTTCATTGCCCTCTGTATAGGGCAGGGGTGGGCAATTAATTTCTGTAGGGAGGCAACATGAAAAATCTGAACTGTGTTCGGGGGCCGAACCAACTTTACTTAAAAATAAAATGAAACAGTGATGTTATGATTGTTTTTATTTTAAACTTGTTAATCTTCACAAATACTAAAGAGTTTTTTTGCGGTATGTTAAAGATAAGCAACTGATCAACTTTACACAAAAAGGTATAAATGGTTTTGATGTTCAAACTGTCCATGGGCTGGACAGGGGCAGCTCACAGGCTGTATGTGGCCCTCGGGCCACACTTTACCCAGGTCTGGTATAGGGTGAAGTAACACTAAAACTGAAGCTTGAAACAAATGTCTCTGAATGTTTTAAGAATAGCGTCCAGTAATTATCAGAGATAAATTCCCAATCTCAGTTACATTTTTAAAAATACATTTACCTATGTATTTTTGGAGGAGGCAATTGCAGAAGTTCATACAAAGTAGCATTTTTTTTTTTAAAAAAAGGGGAAACTCTTTGTGGATACAAGATTTTTCTACACCAGCACCAAGTTTCCTCTTCCCACGAAGAAATCATTACTTTCCAAATTTGAGGACAGGATTTTATGTGGGTATGAGCTCCACTGGATCCACAGTTGCACTATGACTGGCCAAAACAGTTTGTAACCTGATGTGAGTAAAGGTGCATGATACCCTTAGGGTTATTTGACTATTTGTTGTTTAGGTATATGAGGCAGGACATCCTACATCTCCCTATCCTTAATGGTAACGCACAGATCACGTGTATTACTGTGGAAGTTTTTCTACTTTAGTCTCTATGAATCATACATATGGGTGTTTCTGTTCCTGCATGAAACCTGTAGGAATGTTCTGGAGCTTTAAAAAAAATACTGCTTGATCGCTCCTCTCCACTGCACATGTCCATGCACCTAGCGGTTATTCCTCAATTCCTAACTACCTTTGAGAAAACTTGTTGGAGTGTGTTTCTAGAGCTTTTTTTGTTCTTTGGATTTTACTTTTGTCACTGTCCTCTTCCTTGCTGTCTTTGTTGTTTCTTCAACTTTCTGTGACCCCCACGAAAAAAATATGTACTTAGTATTCACCTTTAGTGTTGGCTATTTGTATTCTCTGTTTGAGGGCTTCCTGCCTTTTTATGGCCTCAACAGACCCATTTATAAAGTTTAATATTTGCACCACCAAAATCCCCCTCACTGATGGACATTCTAAGTGCCTGTATTATCATAGTGAGGGGTACCAAACTCAAACCTATCGGCACTGTCAAAAGTTTACAAAAGTTGCTATTAGGAACTGACAATCCTGCCTTAGGTTTCATTTCTAGGAAAAGTTGCTACAGGCTGGCGATTCTCTATCACAACAAACTTCCCTGACCCCAACAGTATCAGTGTGCAAGACTTCCTCTAGATGAAGAACAGAATCAGGCACCAAAGAGAATTAGAGGCTAGGAGACGTTGAGTCAATTCCAACACCACAGTTGAAACTGATAGCACACCATCAACATCGAGAGTGCCAGCCACTCAGTCGACCAGTTCCAGAGCAGTGTTGGTGCTGGAGTCCACCACCACAATCTCAATAAAAGCATAAGGAATTTATTTATTTATTTATTTATTTATTTATTCATTCATTCATTCATTCATTCATTCATTCATTCATTCATTCATTCATTCATTCATTCATTCATTCATTTATTTGGATATCTATCCCGCCCATCTAGACCAAAAGAATCTTCCTTCTAAGAGAAAGAGAGGCCTGATATGTCTGGGATCTGTATGCAAGGAGGAAAAACCTTCTCTTCAGGCTTCATTGCCAGCATTTAGCCAGTTCCCAGAGTGGAGTCAGCTCACTCAGAATACTCTGAGTAGCATCTCCCCACTCTAGGAAAGCCCACATCATGAATCTGAAATCGCTCCTGGAAGTCACTGATATTTTCACCATTCACCTTTGAAACCAGGTTCTACTGATCAGGAGAAGCATGTATCACAATGAAAAAGTATCCAGAAGGCCCATTACCATCATGAGTTTGAACTGGAGCCAGACCCAATGCCTACCACTATACTTCTGTGGTCTGATACTCCATGACTACCCAAGACCTCAATGGTATTTCTCCCCACCCTTCCATGAATATATTGCTGTGCAGCATGAGAAGCATCCTAGCTCTCTCCGGGGTATGTCCATGTTCCCCCCAATACCACTTTACTGGTATGGGAGCCCAGCATCCAGATTGTTGGTGGAAGGGCATGGATACTCTATATTGACACTGATGGAACAAGGGCAACCAATATCAACATAGATGCAGAAATGAAGGAAACACACAGCCAACTTATTGACCAAGTATGTTCCAGACTACTCAATATCGAGACTGCCTACTGCTGACAAATCTCACAAGAGTCTGAAGGTTAGACACTCAGTTTGCATGGACAACCCATAAAGAGGTGGCCCCTTTAATGCTGAGGGCTTTAGAACTGAAGAATATAAATTGCTCCATCTCTCTATCCTTTACCTTCTCTTTCACTGATTGATCGGTCAGCCTCTTGCAGATGATACTGCCAACATTCAGTCTGGTCCTGATCTCAGTTCCAGTCACTGGAGCGGATTCAACACTGCTGAACAGACTGATCCCTAGACTGAACCCCAACTTTGGCACTGAAGAAATCAAATAAAGACAACCAGAAATCACATTCTGGGGACTGAACCTCATTGGAGTCTGGCTCTACCAGAGAAACGAAACACATGGCTCATCAGACAAATGGAGACTCAGGGAGACACTACCCAAAGTCAAACTACATCCAAAAAGGCATCACATCACTGTCTACATCCTTGACAGACGTTTACACACATTTCAAAACAGGGAAGTTCCCTTTCGAAAGACCTACTTACTCAAACATCTTCCAGAACCAGAAAGTACTCAAAACCTTTGTAACCTCCTGTAAGGCATGAACATATGGGTGTCACTGAGGAGTCTCGTTCCACTGGATCAGATTCAGACACGAGTCACTAGAGAACTCTTCTGGCCACAACCCCCAAATCCTGTGTAGGAGATGTCACACCTCCCTCCTCATTGGAGGACTTTTGCACTTACTCAGACCTGATGCTAAGATGGCCATAGACACCAAAAAATGCAGAATGGTGATGCCATAAACAGTATTGCCACTCCTCATAAAAGGGGACTGGTTTGCTCTAATGGACCTCAGGAACACTTATTTCATTTTACCATCTATTCAGAGCAGCGCTTTTCTTACAGTTGCATTGGGGCAACAAACATTTACCAGATTGAAGTGTTCCCTTTTGGTCTTTCTATAGCATCCAAGGTTTTCACAAAGTATATGGCACCAGTTGCTGCCTACCTCAGACTCCATGGTACAATGGTGTTCCCTTGTATAGGTGACTGATTGATAGTGGCCATCTCCAGAGCCAAGGCAGAAAGAGATATCCTGTTTACCCTCCATCCCCTAGCAGATCTCACTCTTCACATGAATCTTGAAAAATCAAATTTAAATCCACACCAGAAGGTCGAATACATTGGTGTACTACTGGATTCCAAAACTACAAGAGCCTGCTTACCTCAAGAAAGAATGAAAAAAAACACACCTGTTAACATTGATTAAAAAACTGAAACTGAATGCAAGAGTCAGACTGCTCATGGCCCAATGACTTCTTAGACTCATGACATCTACAACAGTTGTGATTCCAAGCTATTGGTTGTGACTCCTGAGCTAGCACAGCAATTCTTTTGATGCACCAGTGAATCCAGTTTAACTATGGGAAGGCCATTCAGACATCTCAGGGCCAAAATGCAAGTGACAAGAGATGCAAGCTTATTGGGAGCATATTGTGGGCATTAACAGATGCATATCCTGTAATCTAAGAAAGAAAGAAACCTGCACATAAACAAGCTAGAATTAATAGCAGTACTGAAGGTCTTAAAGAAAGTCATATCAGGCAAAATAAGTTACCACCACCAACGCCACTGTGATAGACAAACAGAGTGGAACACACTCCAGATCTTCATTGCTCCTAGTAATTGATTTTTCTGTGTCATGTATTCTCAATGGTCATCCATGTCACTGGAGAAGACAACCAACTGACAGACAGCCTAAGTCGGAAGGAGTCTCAAGATCATAATAGGAGTTAGCCAAAAACTTCTTCAGTACATTTGCAACATATGGGGTCAACAAAGTATAGATCTGTTCACTACTCATGAAAACAAAAAATGTCAGAAGTACTGCTCCAGTTCAGGGTGAAATGCCTTCATGACCCATTGGTTGAGGAAATTCTTTCCACCAATTCCCCTACTGCACAGAGTGATAGTGAAGCATCATCAGGATAAGTTCAATGCAATCTTACTTTCCTTTTGGTTTGTGTTGCTAAATCTAATGGCAACAGAAATCTACCAGGTGCTGTTACGTCCTCATCTACTCACTCAAAATAGAGGGCCAATTCATCATTCAGACTTGGCCAGCCTCAGGCTGATAGTGTGCACAAGTCCAGAAAGCCTTCAACCAGGTGTTGTTACCAATATAAATAGCAGAGATTCTCTTTGTTGATTCAATCAGGAAATCTGACCTCCAACCCTTGTTGCACATGGTGTTGTGTTTTCTTCTACATGTAAAAGATAATGGTTTATCTCATTCTTCTATTAAAGTCTACTTGTCAGCTATAGTAGCAAAGTAACTCCCAGCCTCCAAAGCATCACAATACTTCAGAAATTGAACTGTCAAGAAGTTCCTGTGAGGTCTATAGAACATTTTTTCTGGATGTGAGAGTTCTATCCCCGCAGTGGTCGCTCTCTGCTGCTCAGCCAACTTATGAAATCACCTTTCAAGCCAGTGGTTATGGGAGACAAGAGACTTCTTGCCTACAAAACAGCATTGCTGGTAGCTGTCACCTCAGCACAATGAGAAAGCAATTTGTTTGATCTCTGACATGACCCTCATTTCCTGCAGTTTCACAAGGTCACTATTTTCTGAAAGATTCCAGAGCCTTTCTCAAAGATAACCAATATTTGCAAAACAGCAAACCACTCATTTTCCCTGCAGTCTCCCATGCTACTGTTCACTCATGGACAGTGGCAGACTTGGGGAACTGAGGAATAACTGCTAAGCACACGGACATGTGCAGTAGAAAGAGGCTGGCATAATAGGCTTGTTGCTTTGAGCTCTAGAATGTTCCCATAGGTTTTGCGCAGGCACAGAACCCACATGTATAAATTCACAGATGACCATTCAAAGAACCATAGTTACAGGTAAGTAACCTGTCCATGCATGAGGTACAGTTAGGACAGTCAACATTTGGGGCATGAACTATTAGTATGTTTGGTAGTCACTGCGCTACAGCAATAGAGTCCTTCTACAGACAATGTATGCTCCAGAGGAGAGCTGGGTAGCAGGGATGGGATATATACAAAACATTAACAGAGTCCCATTGTATCTTTCTCCAGTTGGATGCAATTAAAGAGATCTAAGAATTCTGTTTCCTTTTAAAAAACAAAATGGTTCCCTACTTCTAGGCACTTGGTCCATTGAGAGAGCTCTAGATCATTTGCAATAAATTTATAAAGAATTTTTTTATTTCCAGATGTCTGTCAGTCTGTCTGTCTGTTTGTCTATATCTGCCTGCCTGCCTGCCTGTCTGTCTGTCTGTCTGTCTGTCTGTCTGTCTGTCTGTCTGTCTGTCTGTCTGTCTGTCTGTCTGTCTGTCTGTCTGTCTGTCTATCTATCTATCTATCTATCTATCTATCTATCTATCTATCTATCTATCTATCTATCTATCTATCTATCTATCTATCTATCTATCTATCTATCTATCTATCTATCTATCTATCTATCTATCTATCTATCACCTGCCTTTCTCCCTGAAAAGGACCCAGGGTGGCTTACAACATTGAAATACAATATTTAAAGTTGAAAACAATGAGTATACAATGGTGGTTAATAACGTATTTAAAAATGCCACTCTGAGAAATGGAAAACACAAGTAGTACTAAAAATGCAGTCAAAGCAGTAATGCATAACAATCCATCTAAAAAGTCACACAACAGGTACCTAGTTACTGAAGGAAGGCTTGCCTTAAGAGGAAGGTCTGTGCCTGCTTGTGGAAGGACAGCAAAGATTGGGGCCAATCTGACCTCGTGGGGGAGAGTTCCAAAGTCTGGGAATAACAACAGAGAAGGCTCTCTTCTGTGTCCCTATCGGATGCACCTATGAAGATGGCAGGAGCAAGAGAAAGGCGTCTCTTGATGATCTTAACACCTGAGCTGACTCATAATGGAAGATACGGTCTTTGGACCCAAGGTATTTAGGGATTTGTAGTTCAAAATTAGCACTTGGAATTGTGCCTGGGAACTGATTGGCAGCCAGTGGAGCTGCTGTAACAGGGAGGTTACGTGCCCTGTAATCAGCCCTAGTCAACAATCTGGGTGCTGCATTTTGGACTCGCTGAAGTTTCCTGATACTTTCTGTTGGTAGCCCCATATACAGTGTGTTTACAGTAATCCAGCCTTAAAGTAAGTAGGGTGTGTGTTACGGTGGCCAGATCAGATCTTTCAAGAAACATGTTGCTGGTACACTAAACGCTGGCCACCTCCAAGACCTGGGCAATATTGTGGGTTCAAAGAGAGTTTTTTAAACAATGGTCTTATGATTGCTTCCTTTAAGCATGGAAGTATCCTACCCAGTTGCAAGGAGGTGTTCACCACTCCTCCTACCCAATCGACCAGTCCCTTTCTGGCAGCTTTTTTGAGCCAGGAAAGGCAAGGATCCAGCAGATGCATGGTAGCCCTCACCTCCCGAAAAGAGTTTGGGTAGGAGTGGGTAGAACAGTGAACCAGACATGGGCTGTGGGATGAAATAAGTAGATCAGTTCTCAAGTTTCTGAGGATTCTGTATGCAATTTCATCCTCACCCCATTTTCCATCTGACTCCAGTCAGTCAGATTTTTGGTTCTAGTAAAGAAAGGATCAGTCTTTAACTTAAGACAGATCCCACACTCCTAGGTCTGCCCTTGTTGTTGTAGAGGAGAACAAAGGGATGGGACACAGAGAGAGTAGGATATGTGAGACTTCTAAGCAAGGTCACTGGCCCAAAGCTACTGAATTAAACCTTTATAGAGATAAAGATGCTTTATTTCTCTGTTTATTCTGTTTCTCTGTTAGCCTTCCTGCGTGTAACATGCACACACAGTCCACTTTTGCTGTAACTTTCTTCTAATATTTCTTGTCCATATAGTTATGACAAGGATAAGTAGTAAATCCTTAAAGCAACAACCAAGAATTTAGAATTTGTTGTAAGAAGGGAACAGGTCATTTTTGAAGTCAGAGAGGAGTGTTTCTTGAATTCGTGGAGTGAGCCACAGTTTCTTGGCAGCGTTCTTGTATAAGTTTTAGGCAAAATCAGAAACTCTGACATGCCTTGACTTTATGATGCAAGCTAAGCTGGTAGGAATAAAGCACCAGATTGTCAATATTTATTCCTTGTTGTTAAAATCTCTCTTCTGTTGAGTGCTTGGGATTCTTCTTGGTATTTACACGCCAGTAACAGAACCAGAATCTCTCTGTCTCTCTCTTCGAAAAAATAATGCTGATGGTGATTTTTTCAGCCAAACCAACAACAACAGCAAAAAAACCAACAAAAACCTTCCACAAATTAGAACATTGTATATAAAAGGACTTGTTTCCTTTTAGGACAGCGCTCAGTTTTAAATCTGTTTTACAACAAAACATGTTACAATACATGTTCTCAGCAAACTCAGGTGCATTTTTATCTTACAAATAGCTACAGTGTACTTTGGATACTGGAATTCAGGGGAGCTTCATTCACCCTTAGCCATTCCCTTTTTAAGAATTTTTTTAGTGGATACCACCAAGTACCATTTTGTTCAGGATTTTGTTCTCAACAGTCTCCTGAATGTTCACAATGCATTATGGCCAGCCACCTATTCTCTGTTCTGTTTAATGTGTATTGGACACATATGTTAAGGATAGGGAGAATGAAGTACTTCTTCACGTGTTCCAAAACTGTTGACTTTGCTACCAAAGATACAATGATGGGTTAACAGCTTGGTACTGTTTAAGATAGGATTAGGTAAATTAATTGAAGATGGGTTTATCAGTGTGCACCGGCTATGGTGACTATCTGCTATTTCCAGTGTCAGAGGCAGTATGGCCAACCCAGAAGAGAACAAAAAAAAAAAGCCATGTGGTCTTTATACCCAGTCCAAAGGCAAGGTTGGGTGATACTTTTATAAGACCATCAAAAAATTCCCAAACAAACTAGTATTTGATTTGCCATGGGATTTCATCAGGCTGGGCACCAGATAGCTGGGGGTGGTCTTGAATAAACAGATATTCCAAAAATCATGCTTAGATGTGCAGATTGTTTTCCTTTTTTTAAAGCAAGTTTCAAAATGGGGTCTGTAGAGTCAAGTAAGAGGTGTAGGTTTCAGGTTCCACCTTTGGTAGTCCAAATTGGAATGTCTCTTCCAGTCTTGGTAGACAAAAGGTTGCCAAGCATTTGGGATCCCCCCACCCCTCACGGTGCTATATTGAAACACAGTGATTTCTTTTCAGCTGGGAATAGCCCCAGTGACCAAGGAACTTGAATGGGAGGTTCCTGTTAGTCTTGCTTATAGGGCTTGCTGGAAGCATCTTTTTAATTGTTGGAACAAAATGGTGTGCTAGATGGATCTTGGTCTGATTTCACAGGCCTCTTTTATGTTCTTATGTTTTATTAGCTGTACTTGATGGCCATAAAAGGAACAGAGGGAAAGGCTGGGTCTTTATTATTATTATTTTGATGCAATTTTTATTAATTACCTTTTAGCTAAAAGCTCTCAGCAGTAAATAAAGGCAAATTGAATTGACTAATGATTAAAAAGCAGTGTGAAAATAAACACAAATGTACAGCCTCTTTGTTTTGTTTTCACAATTTTTATAGGAATGTACTCTGGATTTTAGTTGGGAACACCCTCCATGATTGGTGAGAGACATATGTCCTATAGGTTTGGGTATCTACAGTGGTGCCTCACTTGACGAGGATAATTCGTTCCGTTCAAATCGCTGTTAAGCGAAATCCTTGTTAAGCGAAATTTAAAAACCCATTGAAATACATTGAAAACTGGTTCAATGCGTTCCAATGGGTGAAATACCTGCTTGTTTTGCGAAGATCTTCCGTAGTGCGGCCATTTTCCAGTGCCTGTAAAGCGAGGAATCTGTCCTAAAGCACAGCGGGGAGCCATTTTGCACAGTGGCGGCCATTTTAGAGCTGCCAATCAGCTGTTTTAAAATCGTCGTCTAGTGAAAAATCAGTTCCCGAAGCAGGGAACAGATCATCGTTAAGCGATTTTCCCCCATAGGAACATCATTTTGCAATCGCAATAGCGATTGCAAAAACTTCATCGTAAAGCAGTTTTGTCATTTAACGAGGTAATCATTAAGCGAGGCGCCACTGCATACCCAAATGTGAAATGTGAAGTGAGAACTGGCCTGTGAGAGATCTCAAGACACCATTGTTTAAATTAAAGCAAAAACAAACAAAAAAAAACACAAAAAACAAAGTGGGCTGCTTTTACAGTATATGGGCCCACAGTGCTTAAAGATCTCTCAGGGTGCGTTACAATTTAATTATGCAAGCTATATGTTGCCCTCCCTCCGTGAGCTGGGTACTCAGTTTACTGACTTGAAAGAATAGAAGGTAAAGTCAACCTCAAACCAGTTACCTGAGCCTGAGATTGAACTCAGGTTATGAGCAGAATTTTCACTGCAGTTCTGCAGTTTGACCACTGTGTCATGAATAGCTCAATAAAGTATTATTAGTATTATTTTTGCTGTTGTCACCTTCTTGTTAAAAAAAAAAGCTTCCTGAACATTAGGCACTTCCTCAGTTTTTCTTTATTTTTCCTTCCATATAACAGGTAAGATCTGAAGAATTCAAAAGCTTACACAGTATTTGGGGACCTTTGTGTTCCCCTCATAAAAGTGAATGTTAAATCTATCTGAGAATTTTCCTCAAGAAGAAGAAAGTAGTTAAGGAAATAGCTCATCCGAAACTCCTGCCTTTGAATCAGTCCTTTGCAAAGGCTAAATTTTATGGAGACATTTCACTGGTATTTGCTCATAAACATGAATGTATGCTATTTGAGTGTAATTAGTTATTGGCAAAAAATATGTTCTGCACATGCTTAGATGTACTCTACCCTTTAATCTGTAAAGCATCACATTTTATGGAGCTGAATTATGATGTTCAGATCAAGTTCCAGGTGTTTTCAAGGCTAAATCTCTGGTCATGCATAGTTCTGTTGACTCCTGATTATTCTATTTTAGCCCTCTTTTCAGTAGAAGATTAAGCATATATTACATTTGTGAGAAAAAAATAGGAATTATCTGGAATAAGAATAAGGATGCTAAATGAAAAGCCATTTGGGAAGTTCCAAAACAGATAAAAAATTAAAGAGTTCTATGTGCTTTATAGATGTGGTCACTTAATGAAATAGAATTTCTGAGCTGTACTTTAAGCAGCCTGGCACGCAATTTCCTTGGGGGCTGTGAGAGACTTCAAGGCTGATCTGTGGATATCTGGAAGCTGAGTACATACAGCAGAAGAGGGGTCTCCGTGACACTGCTGCTGTTTGATGAAGAAATCACAAGGGCTACCTAAATTAGCACATGGCCCCACCATTATTTCATGTTCATGATGAACTAGAGAGAGGTAAAGAAATGACCCCTCTGGGGATTCTGTATATGACGTATTGCCCCCCTAGAGTATCACCTGAGCCTTGGATTAGTACAATGACTGAGTCTCGGAAACTCTCAAACGTTCTACAGGCTTCCGCTGAGCTTAAAGCAGATACAGCTCCAATGCAATTAAAATGGTTTATTTTTTGTTGCTATGAGGGCTAGAAACATCCATGCGTTTGTAGTAAAATGCTAGCTATGCCACTTTACTGTCAGAATACTTTACAAATGCAGCTACTCTCCAGCCTCCCTCTTCTCTCCCAAATTCTAAGGGTTAATAATTTGCAGGCTAATGATGGACTGTAGATCTTGGCAAAAATATATAGGGGGAATTTGCCTCACATGTAGGCTCATAAATTCCATTACTCTAAATGCAGTTCTGGAATTGTCTAATCAGATACTTGCTGAGGCCTGTGCTTCATTAGAGATCTTTGAAATTTCTGAGTCCATCTTGCTGTTGCTCCTGATCACTACCCTGAAAAGAGTGGTCTGCAGCTTTTCCATACTATTTGTGGTGTTCAACATTTATAGTTCTAGTGACCAGTTCATCATTTGGTGGACAGCCTTTTAGTGATGATCCTTTTTGTACTTAGGTAAAGGTAAAGGTTCCCCTTGACATTTAGTCCAGTCATGTCCAACAAGTGAGGGACGAAGTGTACTGTGCATGAATTGTAAAACTAAACCTAGCTTGCAAATATGTTCTGGGTTTAAAATTGAATGTCCAGTGTATGGTAGCATTCTAAATGATAGTTCACAAGTGCGTAAAGAACTATGTGAGAGGAGTGTTAGTAGGTGCCCGTATGGCTGCTTGTGAAAATTAATCAATTTCCAAAGAAGCAGAAGAGTAGTCCATCTATAGAGTAGGTTACCCCAAGGAGATCCCACAGCTTAAAACATGAGACTAAATGTGTGCTTTTAAACAATGCTCTTGATATGCTGTGTCACTTTCCTCCTACTTGCATCAGTGTACCCACTGGTGTGGAAGTCAGCTTGCAGGTATGAATTTTTCTTTCAGCAGGAACCATAGTCTGGAATATTGTTAGCCACACAGTCAGTATTTTGGCTACAAAAAGAAAGAGGACATAATTCTTATGCACATTTATACTGTTTTCCTTGATCCCAGCTCTACCCTGCACTCACAGTATATCCCAAGAACTGCCCTGTCCTGGCTTTGCTGTAGTCTATTTACTGTGTCTGTAACAATAGCAGATCCCCATTTTGAGTATTTTCCTCTTATGGCTGGGATCTCCTCTTTCCAAGGCTAGTGTTTGCTTTATGATGTATGCCTTGTCATGGTTGACATGCATATATTATTTCAGTTGCTGTCATCTGCCTCCTTTTGTGACTGCCAGGAAACTTGTCATGAGATTGTAAATGGATTAAAATCTTGACTCCTGCATGTGTGTGTATGCATGCATGCACAATAGATGCTTTTAAAAATGATATCCTATTGTTGAAAGGAGAAGGTTCCCTTTTCTTTTTCAGGGACAGAAAAAAATGTTGCACACTGCAGCCCCCCCTACTGGCTACATCCAGCCATTACACCTTGAAAAGAGCTGTTCTGCAAGAGGGAAAAAAAGGAGTGCTGGGTCCCTCCACTCTACAGTTTGCCTGCCAATCACATTAAAGATCTCTTTTAACTCTGAATATTTAGCAGAACTGCTTCTCTAAGTTCCATATGCTAAAGAATAATTAGCATTCTAGAAAAGAGCATCACAACCAGGCTATCCTTAGGTCTTCCACAGGCCTTTCAACTCAAAATAAAAAACTAGATTTGAAGCCACATTAGCTTACGATCAAGGGGAAAAAAACCCTAGAAATTGCAAGAACATCAGTCACTTGGTGTTAGCATTGCATAAATGGAGAGTGTGTGTGTGTGCACAAAATGAATTCTGTTCAGTTCTAAAGCCTGTATCCAGTAGTTAAAACACCTAATAAGGAGTTATTGGTTTCTAAGAAATGGTATAACCTTTTCTTTACTACAGACTTCTTTTAAATAGCCTTTCTTGCTGTGGACCACCAAGACTGAACTCAAGATTTAAAACCCTAATGTGCATCAAATATTTATTGAAAGTTTCTCATGGAGTGTCTTCGGATTTGGAGAGAAGGGAGAAATAAGTATTTTGTCTTTGTTCCTTTTCTCTTTTTTGCTTTCTTTCATTCATTCATTGTGTCTTTCTTTCTATTTGAACTGCAAAAGATCATAATGTTTCTTCAAGCCTCCGCGGATCCCCTGTGAGGACATTGTGGCCCCCGGGGGTCCGTGGACCACTAGTTGAGGACCCAGGGTATAGCTTAATGAATGGCTAAGAGTGTGTGAGTCCTTGTTTTAAGAATTGCTCATCCACTCTCTCACTAGGATGGCCTTTTAGGTAAGTTGCTTTTATCGCTGCTTCAGTCCATACCTGCAAGAGGGCTCCAGTTCTACTGCCCTGCTGTGCAGAGGTGTTATAAGGACTTTTGAGATAATTCTAAAACTTATATAGTGTAATACCGTTATTAAGCCTAAGAAAAGAAGACTAAAATATTTTCTAGCCTTTTGACACCATCAAATCTCTTCATTAGGCAAAATACTGAAAAAGAAGATGTGGTGGTAGGGACTTGGCTTTCTTCAAAGTCCTAGATATGTTATTCTGTTTATGTGTAACAAAGAAAAAAGTCTTATGGCACCATTAATATTCAGTGACTTATCGTAGCATGAAAAGTCATGTTGTAGTAAATTTGTTAGTGTTTAAATTTCCAAAAGACTCCTTTTGAATATTTTTGTTAACCTTGCTGTATAGTTTTTTCTTTGTCCCTCTTTCCTTCTTCTCCTATTCCCCCTGTCCCTATTCAGCCAAACTTGCTTTTTTTTAAAAAGTATGTATGTATGTATGTATGTATGTATGTATGTATGTATGTATGTATGTATGTATGTATGTATCTATCTATCTATCTATCTATCTATCTATCTATCTATCTATCTATCTATCTATCTATCTATCTATCTATCTATCTATCTATCTATCTATCTATCTATCTATCTATCTATCTATCTATCTATCTATCTATCTATTTAACTTCTATGCTGCCCACACTACCCTAAGGTCTCTGGGCAGCTTACAACATTTAAAATACAATAACAAGACAAAACAATTAAAATACATACTTTAAAAATTGCCATCAGGACCCACAGCTGATATTATTTCAATTAAAAGTCTCCTGGAACAGGAAGGTTTTGACCTGGTGCCGAAATGTCATCAGCGTTGGCGCCAGATGAATCTCAGTCGGGAGGCCATTCCATAGTCTGGGGGCAGCTGCCGAAAAGGCCCTTTCTCTACAAGCCATCCCTCTTACCACCTTTTTGCAATCTATGATCTGATAAAGAGACGTGGAAATCGCAAAAGCCTGCATACACTGGTAACCCTGTGTTTGGGCAACTTTCCAGTACTGTATAGGAATCTCAGAAACCAGTCAGGATCAGTTTCTGTTAGGCCCATGATAGCCCACTTTCCATGCTGGCTGTAGCCGTGCCCTGCCTCCCCTTGACTCAGCTAAAATGGTGCTGGCATTTGCATCAGTGGGCTTTATTGGGGTCTTTAAGCCCTCATAATTGCCTAAAAGTTTGGGGTGCTGACAGCAGCCATGATTGGTCTGTTTTCATAGCTGAAACCGATCTGTCACAACCATGCCCACCTGCTCTATAATACCATTTTATTTGGTAGGACACAGAGTGCTTCCAGACGGAGAGCTCCTCCGGCACCCTGAGTCAAAAGACACAGTATAGCTATTCTGTCTGTTCTGTGAGGTGTCTCTGTGGATGGAAAAGACAGAAGATGGTAAAATTATATGACTGACACAAAGAGATTGCATAGATAATAAAGCCTTGTTTGAATACACCCAGAGGTAATGTGTGGAGAAGAAAAATGGTTTCCCTTGGTTGGAAGTCTTGAAGTCCCCTCTTCCCATGGCTCTGTGGTAAGAGCACCCTGGCTTTAAGGCCTGCAGCGATCAGTCCTTCTTGTAAAACACCTAATGGCTGTGTGATTGAAAATAAGGATTCTATGAAAACAATTGTCTAGTAATTCACATTTTACTGTGGTAGTGTCACGAAATGATCCTTTCACGTTCATTCCATGCACTATAACATTTTGCAGGATGATAAGTTTAATTAACTTCTACTGCAATTTAATATTATCTCTCCAGGAAACTGTCATGAATCTAGCAGATGCAGGTAGAAATTTCGCTTTGAAAGGACATGAAAAAAATGAGGTGAAGAGAAAAAACATTTGGATTTAGGGCAGGTGCTTACCCCACCACACTTTCCTTTTGGGAGAGACTCAAGAGTTTATCTTATCTACACTGAACAGTTATAACTAGTTGATACCACTGTAGCTGTCATGGCTGCATTCTATGAAAACATGGGTTTATTATTGTTCAATTAATTCTTGTTTTATTTAAAATAATTCTGTATCACTTTAAATTTAAAAATCCTGAAGCAATTTATGGTTAAACATTCTGAAGAGACTTGTTTTTTTCTTGGTATTTTCTGAGAGGGAATTCTGAGGCTTCCTCACAAACTTCAGTGGAAAATTTAGAGGATCTTACTGAATGACACGTGACAGGATTCTTTGGAATGGACGTGTGACAGTTAAAAATTGTATCAAGCTAATATAACTGTGTAGTGTAAGCACACTCTTATTTTTTTCAGTTAGACATCCTTCAGTCTCGAAAGACTATGGTAACGTGCTCTGTATGGAGGACTTGGAACAGCGTCTAGTGTGCCTGAGGAGGCCGATTCGAGAGTGGCAATCCCTTCCACACTGAAGACAAATCCAATCTGTCCCCTGTCCAGCTCCCTGATTTTGGTGCTTTTGTGATTCCGTCTTTGCCTCAGCCTGCTGGATAAGGGTCTCTTCAAATTGGGAGAGGCCGTGATGCAACGCCTATCTCCAGGCTGAATGCTCAGATGTCAAGGTTTCCCATCTGTTGAGGTCCATTCCTAAGGCCTTCAGATCCTGCTTGCAGATGTCCTTGTATCACAGCTGTGGTCTCTCTCTGGGGCAATTTGCCTGCACTAATTCTCCAGGAGATTCTTTGGAATCCTACCATCAGCCATTCTCACGACGTGCCGAAGCCAACGTAGACGTTGCTGTTTCAGTAATGTATACATGCTAGAAATTCCAGCTTGTTCTAGGACTACTCTATTTGGAACTTTGTCCTGCCAGGTGATACCAAAAATCTGTCGGAGGCAACACATATGGAAGGTGTTCAGCTTCCTCTCCTGCCGTGCATGAAGGGTCCAGGTCTCACTGTAGTACAGGAGTGTGCTTATTTTACATTGTAATATAATAGGTCACTTTCTCTTGTACTGAGAAGCATTTTTCCTTCCTCTTATCTCAGACTCTCCCAGTTAGTGGACAGAAGGTAGTCTGGGAGTTGGGACTTTGTGGCTCTTCACATATTGCCAGGCTAGCACTCATATTTTTTCCTGACTCTTAGCCAAGCTAGATGGAGTCAGTGAGAGCTGAAATCCAACTTCTAAAGGACCACAGTTGCGCTCACCCTTTCATGGCCAAGAGTTGAGTCATCTGAGTCATTTGCAATATCAGTTTGTTTGTGTGTAAAACATAATAGGAGCAAAGTCCTTTGATATATAAACGGGTTCTGGGTTTTGCTCCTAAAGGCATGGATGGACTTAATTTTTAGCTGCCAGTCAGTTCGTCGTTGTTTAGTCATTTAGTCGTGTCCGACTCTATGTGACCCCATGGACCAGAGTACGCTAGGCCCTCCTATCTTCCACTGCCTATCGTAGTTGTGTCAAATTCATGTTGGTTGCTTCACAGACACTGTCCAGCCATCTCATCCTCTGTCGTCCCCTTCTCCTCTTGCCGTCACACTTTCCTAACATCAAGGTCTTTTCCAAGGAGTCTTCTCTTCTCATGAGATGGCCAAAGTACTGGAGCCTCAGCTTCAGGATCTGTCCTTCCAGTGAACACTCATGGTTGATTTCCTTTAGAATTGATAGGTTTGTTCTCCTTGCAGCCCAGGGGACTCTCAAGAGCCTCCTCCAGCACTACAATTCAAAGGCATCAATTCTTCAGCGGTCAGCTTTCTTTATGGTCCAGCTCTCACTTCCATACATCACAACAGGAAAAATCATAGCTTTGACTATTCAGACTTTAGTTGGCAAGGTGATGTCTCTGCTTTTTAAGATGCTGTCAAGGTTTGTCATCGCTTTCCTCCCAAGAAGCAGGCCTCTTTTAATTTCGTGGCTGCTGTCTCCATCTGCAGTGATCATGGAGCCTAAGAAAATAAAATCTGTCACTGCCTCCATATCTTCCCCTTCTATTTCCCAGGAGGTGATGGAACCAGTGGCCATGATCTTAGTCTTTTTGATGTTGAGTTTCAGGCTGTTTTTTGCACTCTCCTCTTTCACCCTCATTACAAGGTTCCTTAATTCCTCCGCACTTTCTGCCATCAGAGTGGTATCATCTGCATATCGGAGGTTGTTGATATTTCTTCCAGCAATGTTAATTCCGGCTTGGGATTCCTCCAGTCCAGCCTTCGGCATGATGTATTCTGCATATAAGTTAAATAAGCCGGGGGACGATATACAGCCTTGTCGTACTCCTTTCCCAATTTTGAACCAATCAGTTGTTCCATATCCAGTTCTAACTGTTGCTTCCTGTCCCACATATAGGTTTCTCAGGAGATAGATAAGGTGGTGAGGCACTCCCATTTCTTTAAGGACTTGCCATAGTTTGCTGTGGTCCACACAGTCAAAGGCTTTTGCATAGTCAATGAAGCAGAAGTAGATATTTTTCTGGAACTCTCTGCCTTGGGCCAGTCAGTTAGTTGGTGCTAAACTTGAAAGATTACGATATTCAGTGATATGTTGTGGAAAAGATTGAGAATCTGAGTGTTGCATCCAGGAGCTGAATGCAGTGGTGGCATCCTGAAGTGGTAGAAGAGTATTGCCATTTCAGATTTCAGGGTAAAGAATCATAATACTGAAAGTTGTTTTGAAATAGTACAGGAGGGACTGGACTATTGTGCAGTTTCTTTGATGTACTGATGTGTTTCTGTCAGAGTTCTCTTTCTAATTTGCATGACTTTTTAAAAAAAGGTGAATATACCAGAAACAGTTCCTTACCATTTGTCTGAAGTGAAATATTCCCCTCACCCACTTAATTTTCCTTTGTCCTGAGGATTTCCAGGCCTACATTCCAAGGGCTTCAGAAGCATCGGCCAGACATTTTCAAGGTTATCTTGTAGGGATGCCGCAAAACATTTTGCTGCCCAAACCAGATGAGATAACCCTTCTCCCTCCTCCCTTACACAGAAGTTGAAATTTACCAGACTGGCAGGTGAATCTTATCTCAGTAGTAATGACAGGACAGCATCCTTCACCACACGGGAGGGCAACAGGCAGTTTGAATGGGGCACTAGAGCAGTGGCATTGACTCATGCAAGTCTATCCTTTTCAGGCCTTACAGTAAAATCTATCTGAGTTGGTTTCCTTACATTGTTTGTTGGCAGGGCCATCCCTGGTATCTTGGGCATCTTTAAGGTCTTGGTTTGAAGAATGATCTTGCTAACAAGCCTACTTTGTTTTTCCTTTCCTCTGTGGGCTTAAGTAGCATTCATGGCTGTTTAGCACCACATCACACTTTGAAAAATTGGAGTCTTCCTAGTGATGTTTGCATTGGTGTACTCATTGTTAATTCTAAGACCATGACATTCCAAATCTTTGATTATCTCTCTTTTTGCGAGAGAAAGCAACATGTATGTGTAATAATTTGCACAGGACAAAAATTGGAAAATATATTTTTGCAAATCCGGTTGGTATTAAATCCCATTGACCTATGGGATTTAAAATAGAGTTGATTTAACACATTCTGTGTTTTTATTGGGTCTACCATTTTGGTGGATAACCACTGGATTTAGCCCCAAGCTTTACATATTTTGGCTGAATATTGCTATTCTTTGGACTGTGAAACAGGGTGCATTTGTTGTTGCTGTGGCTGATGGACATTTTGAATTTACTAGACCTTAATACACATTATGAATTGTAGCTGCATAAATCAGATCAGTGCACTCATGAAATGGCTGAACCCTTTTTCATAGCCAACCAAACTCATTGCCGTGTTGTAGAGCAGGGGTTGTGGAAAAGCTCAGAACGGCAATGCGAGAACAATAAGTGAAGTCTTCCGAATGTTATGGAAGGGATGGTGTTGGAGTTCTACATGTGGCTTCCAGTTTCAAAGGTGTTTGCATGTTTTCAGTAATCTCCAGTTATGCCCCAAGAGACACAGACATTGATAGTGAATAGGTTTGTGACCTTTAAACCTACGATGAAGTATGTTGCAGCACTTTGCATGAATGGAAATTAAAAAACATGTGTGCCCCTTTTAAATTTTTTCTTTCCAATCTTCATAGTTGTTTTCAAATAGTAGGACATTTTCAAAACACTTGTTAATACTGGAATAGCTGTGTGTGGCAGCAGTAGGGCTGGTCGGTAGAAATGGGTATGAACCCTCAGTTCAGAGGTTTGTGCCAGTTTGTATGCATGGCACCATAGGTGCTGAGCGTTCCCTTCCCCTTCTGCCCGGCCAATTACCCACTCCCCAGAGTGTGCTTCTCTCCTTCTCCTCTTTGGCTGTTCAATCAGTCCCCAGCAGGAGCATGGGTTTGCCTGTCCTTCCTCCTTATCTGCGGATGATCAGTCAAGGAGGTGGGGCAGGGAAGCCCATGCTGCTGCCTGAGATTGGCCAAACAGCCATACAGGAGGAGGAGAGGAGCACACAGTGGCTGGTGAGTGGTGGATCCAACCAGGGAAGGGAGGGGAGGGAATGCTCAGTAGCTGTGGCTCTTTGTGTGCAAACTGGCTTGAACTTTGGAACCAAGGTTCGTGCACATCTCTACTGGTAGGGATGGACTTAGGGAGGACATTTAGAACTCTGCAGTGTGGCAAGATAATAGATGACTATTTAAACAGCAGCAAGTCATTAGCAAACATCTCAGTGTCATTTCTTGGGCCTGTATTATAGGTCCATTGAAGCTCATGCTATAACATCATTCTTATTTTTACAGACATTATATAGTATAGTTATATATACATTATCTCTTCTTTAACAAAAAAGCCCCAAACCCCAGCTTATTTCCAAGTAAACATATTTAGCATTAAGGTAGCAGACTCTGAGTCTATTTTATTCCAGTAATCATACATGTGCTGTGAATTAAATTCAGAATCTGAAATGGCACTTGCTCATAGCACTTATTTATTTATGTTTTTATCAGAGTTGGAAGATGTGTGTGTGTGCGTGCGTGTGTGTGTTTTGTAGTAGAAGCGAATGGAATGGTGTTCATTATAGCAGGAAAAAAGAAAAGGTTTAGTTGTATGTTTCATAGCTGAAGTAATACTGCCATCTAAGGCGGACAGGCTCTAAAATTGTTAAGCCCGGAGTCTAAAAATGAAATAGCTGCGCAGCAGTATTGGGGACTCAACACCTCCTTCTCCTTCTTAAAAAAATGTAAACATTTTGCACAGTTCTGGAATAAGGTATCAAATGCTTCTTTTCCCAGACTTGCAACAATGGCTTTTTGCTATCAAATTTTTAAACAGAAAGTGTGGAAGGAAAAGACAGACGGGATGGCATCCTTTTGCTGGAGGTCTCTTTAGAGGGAAGCCGTCTTCCAATAAAAAGTCATTGCTTCATCTGCTTTGCACACACATCTCTTTCATAGGGATTATCACAGCAACTATACTATTAAACCCAGTGGCATTTTAGTAGCCTGTTAATTTGCTTTTCACTTTGTTTGATAAGCAAACTGGAGTGTCTTAATGAACCAAATTAGCCCTGAGATGCCATTTTTATCTGTATCGCTGAATCCAAAGCCAGGAGGGAAGGTCTTTGGACAACCCAATTTGACTTTGTCTGTTGTCAGCTACCCTTGCCCTACAATACCTTCTGCATATAAAACCATAGTTAGTACAATGATGGAATTTAGTAGGGATATAAATACTGCCTTGGTCTATTATTGCCAGTAAATGAGAACCTCTTTTAAAATTTGGCTTGCTATGAACATCTGTGATATTTTTTTGAGTCAGCTTCATAGAAATGTGCTCACTTCCTGAGATGAGTTTTGGTTTTTTTTTGGGGGGGGGGTGTAAATTTCTATAAATGTTATACAATAGAAAAACAAGGAAGCTGGGTCCTTGTTGCATGAACTAATAAACATAGTAGCATTGTGTTTAGACTGTTTATCATTTGTGATCAGGCAGGCTCTCCTGTTGCACTTGCTGTGTATGCATACTTTAGTTCACATACAGAAAAGACCTCAGTGTAGGACAGAAACATCAATTTTACTTAAATTATATTTTGTGCAAATTGAAAAGTACAAAGTGGTTGGATCAGCATCTGGGTCTGATGCTGGAACTAACATTTCTTGAGAGAGCTGGAGAAGCTCCAAAGAGTTTTCATGCTATACCAAGATGACAAGTTTTGGCTAGAATGTTGGCAATGGTGAAATTTCTTCACCTCCATAGAATTTAAGAATTATCTTTTCTTTTAAAATTTGGACTGTTTAGTTCAATCCAGAAAAGCCTCCTCATCCTTATCCCTGACTTGATGGTAATTTGTTTGTTAAATACTCAAACATGTGTCTGTGTATTGGGGAGGGAAGGACCGGGAGGAAATTCAGGATTCTATATGGAAAGGCACACACCTCTAACCAACACAAGCAAGCTTACAAAAACCAAGAACTAGTTAGTCCTAAAGATGCTGCAAGATATTTCTCTTTTGCTCTAGCCAGGATTTCACCTAGCAAACACCTGTTAGTTTCATCAACTGTTGCTCTAGGAAACATGTTGAAGTGAAGCCTCTCACTTCTTCCTACCTTCTAGAAAGTTTTAAAGCCATAAAATAAGGTTGCAAGGGTGGGAAACAGGAACAGTCGGTGTATGCTGTGAGGAAGCTGAGAAAAGTCTGTTTGAAGGCATTTGATTTGGACAGCCACGGACATTGGGATGGATCCAGATTAATTCATGTTTTAATCCCACTAATAACAATTTGATGCAAGTTAGTCAAGCATAACTAAATATAGTGTCAGTGTAACCCACTAGTTCTCAGTCACTTCATACTTTGTTCCCAAGGTTAGGGTTAGGAGTACAGTATCGTCCTGTTGTGCAATGAGGTCCCTGTAGCTTTACTATGACTTTTAGTAATAATTATTTGCAAATTTGTATCTGTATTCTCACAGTAATTTTAGTTTTTCAGGAGAAGAATCATTTGTAGAAAACCAGAATTGTCTTTTTGAAAATTAAGTAGTTCATTGTGGCTCAGTTTTGCTTTAAAAGTGTTATAAACTTATATCCCTCTGCTCCCTAAAGCCCTTTTCCCTGCAACTCCAGATGCACTGCTACAACGAGGAGAGATGTGTACTCTGCAGTTGTTCAGAAACACTATTTTTAGCATGAAAGCTGTTAGTTATTACATTACTGGAGAGATGGAACAGTTTGCAGTTGATTAGAGGTGCTCTTTTTATTAATGCTCCTCTTGTTTTCAGGAACAAATCCTTCTATTTGAGGGGCATATTTCTGGCCTGAGGCGTGTTGGCTGAGCCCTCTCTGGACCTGCCTCAGACAGGGCTCTAAGATTTGGCTCCAAGATTTGCACATGTCAGTGCTGAAAACTAGCTAACAGCACACATTCAAACGGGTATTTAGGAACCGATGAGGCCTACAAGCCATTCTCGCTGAGAAACGGTGTGCGTTTTTCTAGTTCATAAATGTGTTCAAAAAGGGATGTAATTTATAATGGCAATGTTGACAGAGCCTTTAACTACAGCCCTGCAGAATGGGAGGCCATGATATCATTTTTATGTGCGAAAAAGGTTTACAAGTGCAGCTGCATTTCTTCTCGATAGCCAATAATTCAGGGGAACGGCTGCAGTAAGGAGTGTTAAGCTGCAGTATCAATAACACTTCTGCAAATCTGTTTTGGGAATGTGCATTATTGTTAAATTAGTCTCTGAAAATCTGGAGATACTGACACTATGGAGCATGAAGGCAGATGGAGTCTGGATCATCAGCTTTTATTTCCAATGAGATACTTGAGGGTTCATTAGTTAGAAGCAGGATTTTTTGGTTTCTTCCTAAAGGCTTTCCGATACTCAGCCAGGGTAAGGGACTTCTGCTTCCTTCCTGACAGGAACTAGTCCATCATAAAAGCATAAACTTAACCCAGTTAATATTGATTTTTTTTCCTAACCTAAAAAGGCTCTTAATGAAGCTCCAGGTACCCAGATAAAGATGTTCACTAAAAGAAAATGCTGGCGGGGGGAGGGGAAGAAAGATCTCTATAATTGCCTCTCCCTTAACTATCTTCTCCTAGACAAGAATGCATTTTTCAATTCAGAGCTCTTTCATGTATTTCAAGAATCAATGAAAAGAGGTTTCTTCATGCCACATGTGAAGATTAGAAGTACATGCGTCATTGAAATGAATGGGAGTTGTGCAGGAGCATGGCATTGTGTTTGCACAATTTCCATTTATTTTAGCAGAGCTTGAGAAGAGGAATGTTGCAGTGGCTTGTGACCTGAGTTGCTTATAACAACAACAACAACAACAACAACAACAACAACAACAACAACAACAACAACAACAACAACAACAACAACAACAACTGTTTTATCACGTTAGCAAGATCTTGCTTTTGCCTTCATGAGGGATGGATGTCCTTCTACATTTTTAATGATTTAGGATTAAAAATTACTTTGGATCAGGTTTTGTTTCCACCTGTTCCACGTTCCTTCTATGCACCTCCATTTACTTGCGTTCTAATGTAGTGGTTAGATTGCACACATTATATTTTTCTTTACAAAAATGCCATAGTATGTGATCATATCCAATCAGGTTTGCTACATTTGATCATCAAGGTATGTCAGTCTGTAAGAGTGTATTTGATTTAAATAAAATTGATTTGTATCAAAGAATCAGATGTTTTGACAATTTAAATTACAATATAATTTTTATTATTTAAATTTTACAAAATATTTTTTAAAATTTAAATGATAATTTAAATCAATTTGATTTTTTTTTTTAAAAAAATCACAGATTTTTGCCCACCCTGGTCTGTAGCTCCTTTCAGCCCTCACCATTAACTGTGGTAACTAGGCCTGATGGAAATTTCATTCTAATAGCATTCTCTATGGCAGAACTTGGAAACATTGTTTTTCTAGATGGCAACTCACAAGCTCTAGCAGGACCACGGAGTGCCCTTTTAAAAAGTAACTTTTCTAAGCTTTGCTCTAGATTGTGGAAGGGCCCCATGCTGGGTACCCCGGTGCGGATAAATGGACACTGAAGTGGATTTGTGGACCAAAATGTGTGTGGAGGCAACTGTTGTTTCCCTGACTGTTGCAGTTGAAAAGGTTTCCACAGTAGTGGATATTGCTCTCAGCTTTGTCTGTTTATGTGCACTACATGTTTTGCACTTACATTTCTCTACACCAGGGGGTGGCAAAGTGCATCTTCACTCCTGTTTTGCTCTCCTTTGGCTTCCCAATAGCCTCCTCTTTTTCTAACCCCCCCCCCTCCAATGCAGCTCTCAGTTTACCTCCAGGTGAGGCGACCCAGTTTTAGAGAAAATAACTGGTGCTCTGCACAGTTGAAAAAACCTAAAATGGCCACATTCCATTCAAGTTTTTGCAAACTTTGGCATTTTGGTTCATCATTGCCATATCCCTGGAAGCTCTGTGGGCATGGAGGTGTTGGCCTTCAAACCTGACAAAATTGCCTACTTAGTGAAGGTGAGTTTTAACAAGGAGAATCAAATAAGTGTCTTTTTCTAGGGGGAAGTTAGTAGCTCAGTGGTATTGTACAGATGGATCAGATAGGACTGGGAAGTGCCACAGTCGGAAACTATACAGTGCTGCTTCTAGCCTCTGTAAACTAACCTTCCTAAACTGGTGACATCTAGTTGTTCTGGATTTCAGTATCCATAATTACAGTACAGTATTTGCTATAGGCCATGCTGGCCAGGGCTCATAGGAGCTGGACTACAAATACAGTATCTGGAGAGTGTCAAGTTAGGAAGTACTAACCTAAGCTAGATGAACTAGTGGCTTGACAGCATACGGTACCAACTTGGTAGCATAAGGCACTGAACTAAGGTAGTTAGTTGAGATAGTAAGCAAGAGCTTGTGAAAGTTACTCTTTTTTTGTCATAGTTCTCACAATTGTCCAGATTGGGTAGTTCTGGATAAAATATGGCATACATTTTTATATGATTCTGTGAACAGGAATGCATATTTTCTGATTTTCAGATTCATTCCTCAGAGTTGCTTGGGAATTGATGATAGGAAATTGTGAGGGGGAAAGGGAAGGCACCAAAATGTCTTTGCAAATAAGAGAGAGTGAGTTGCTGCAAGGCCAGATGGTGACTGGCACCCAGCTGTTGTTTGGTCTCTCCTAAGTTACAAGCCATTTAGTGCCATCTGCTGGCATTTGTGTACAAAAAAGTGGACATGTAGAAATGAACCCCTGTGTGGAGGGCCAGCTCCATACTTGTCTTTTTTTTTTTTTGAACTGTGCTTTTATCTTGCCTCAGAAGTAACCCAGACTGTATGCCAGCAATTTGAAATTGTGCAGCCTGTACAATTCTAATCACTTGGGTTTTCACTTTGGGTGCAAATCACCTCCTTCAAAGAATATCAGTGCTTGAGATCACATGAGAGGCTTAGAGCTCTATCTGTAGTGTCAGATTTGTGATGATTATTCAACACAATCAAGCATTTTTATCTTGCAGATTTGAAGAGATAAATATGCACAAGTAAAGTTGGATTTGGGTTGCTCTATGCCCATACATGGTTTAAGTACTGTATATTTGCCTTCATAAGGACTATAAACTTTAAAAATGAAAGCTGAAGTTTTGTATCTATTTGTCAGATTTTCCACTTCTGCTGATCTGAAAAAGATAGATTTTTCCTCTCTTCCTCTGTCAATCTTTTCTAACAAATTTCTCACCCGCCACTTTCCGCTGTCCAGACTAACAATCTTTTACATTGCCTCAAAGCAGCAAAGATGACATACAGTCTTGCTGCTGTTATGTTATAATGAAAGGATTTAAAGATTTTTAGGTAAGGAAGTAAGAATTCCAGATAATTGCATCATGACTGAGCATCATGACTGATTCATCAGAGCCTGTATGTTTGTGAAGAATTCCTGGCATCACAATAGCACACAGAGCCATTCCAACATAATTTGCTTTCTAAGACAGAGCAGCACATGATACGTAATAAAGTACATAATACACAAAGCCAGCTAAGTTGTTTTGGCTTTGCAGCAGGCAATCCTTATCCCTGGCAATACAAACAACTAACAATTTACTGCCCTTTTGTCACATCCTAAAGCTTCTGACAGCAGCAGTTGCCTCCCTTTCCCTAATGGTAGGGCAGTCTTCCATTTGGTTATCTCTAGATAGAGGTAACTTTCTTAGGTGGACTCTGTCCGGCTCTACTCTGGCTTCTGCATGTCCATGCTTATTCTGCAAATATTTTCCCTCTTTAACTTTATCCACCGACAGTGAAGTTTAAATATGTATATGGATTTATAAGTACAGATAGCACTTGAATCTGAATTGACAGCCTTTTTTGTAGCATTCCGCAGAAGGGTATTGCAGTTCTCAAATTAAGTTTGCATCTAGAAGTCACATCCTCACTTAAAAACTGTGTCTTCTAGTACCAAATTATACGGAGCCTAGTTGTGGTTATTGATGAGGTAAGAAATGCACCTTGCACATGCTCAGAAATCATTTGTAGCTTCATCAACTCAGAACTAAGCCCTGTTATTGAGTTATGCAATATTAGGCTGTCCAGTTTTTCCTGGAGCCCTGCTCGCATAGCAGCATTATTAATTCTATTCTGTCTTGGAATTCTCCTTGAGCCTTTTAGACTGTGTATCACTAGAGGCAGAATCCCAGGCTGATGCAGCTCACTTTGAATCAATATGTATCAGGCATCTCTCTTCATTAATTACGCATTGCACCTTTGGGCCTGTTGTTCTAGCACGGCAGGGGCACCATGGCCTTATAAAAAGCATGCTGGCTAATAAGTACTGCAGTTTGCTTCTGTTTTTCCCTGCCATGCTGTAAAAATCAGACAAGATGCAGCAAAGCTTAATATGCTTCTGTGGAACAGAAGTAGCATGGCCCTAGACCTCCTTTGAGATGTTTGACTCTATGGTTACCTTACTTGTTCCTTCCCAGGGACTATCTTGTTTTTGAATCTGAACCAAACAGTGATAGTTTTGGGCATTAGAGGTACCAGCTAATTGCTGTTGTTTCTGTGCTATTAGTTGTTTAATTCCCTGCATTTTCATTAAATGCTAATGAGGCTCCCCCTCCTCAACAACATGGGGACAATAGTTCCTTAGAATCTGATAAAGTTCTTCCCTTGGTTTCTTTTTTTTTCATTTGTAACTTAGACTCATCTAATTGTTGCTGCTCCATAAACTTTATGTGAAAATAAATTGAATAATGGAAAAGCTAAAAAGATTCTGGTTTGGAAGGGATTATATCCTGCAAAAGAAACACTGGCACAGAGAATTTTTCGTAGGATTGTGGCAGATCCATGCATGTATTTGTGTGGGATTTTTGTCACCCAAACATATACTGACACTTGTGTGCATGTGAACCTGAAAAAAAAATAGGGAGAATATGGTGGTGGATGTTCCCATTGTCCCAAAACACCATGCCCCAGCTTCCTGTGTTACCGGAAAATCACCAAAATTCATGACCCCTGTCCTTTTGGAGAATAAAACAAATGATCAGAGATAAACAGTTTGAATTGTTGTGGTTACAAAAAAGTAGAAGCCCCAGCAGCAGGGGGGAAAAGTTAAGACTAGAAGGAAAAAACGATAGACTGAATCTTGAGGACCTTTACCTTACAGTTTCCTTCCACATACAAAGCACACATTCTGCAACTGAATTGTGTCACTATCCTTATGTGAACAAGTATTCCAGATTAGTCACATTCACATGAAGGAATTCTGAAAAACCTTCTTGCAGCTTCAGTTTTGTATAAATCAGCTGAATGAGGATGAACAAATACGTCAGTTTTGCTTTTTCTAACATACACATTTTCAGCATTTCAAGTCCATCCACCTCATAACAGCAAATTTGTGAATTTTGGTCAATTCCTAACTGAAAGAAGAGATGGCGAAGCAAGATATAATTCCCTCTAGTTTAAATATGGATAGTTGTGTGACTGAGAGACACAAACATTACTTGAACCTCCATTAGTAAGAAGATGTGGCTTTTCTGGGGGTGCAGGAGTCCCTGTCTGTTGCATATTGGGCATTTTACCACAGTTGCTTAATTCAGTCTTAAAACCAGCTCAGGACTTCCCCCTCTCCACTTTCTATGTGTGTGGCTGATGTTTCCATTTAAAAGTACTTGTTTTGTTTTGTCAGGTTGGGGATAGAATAGGCAGTTAATAGATTTGTGTTTAAGTTCCACATTGAAGTTAGACAAATCTACCACCATTCTGTCTCCATCTCAACCTTAATTTCTGGCTGTATGTTGAGTGAGCTCAGCAGCTGTCTTTGCCCTCTTTATCAGCTGTCTGGCATCTGCGAGTGCATGTATGCTCCCCCCCTTTATTTTCTGAAGAGTTTCAAGCATGATGTTTGCACACCAGTTCCTCCCCCATCTTCCACCTGTGTTGATTAACATCGTCTTTCTCCATCAGCTGAAGACAGAGCCTTTCAATGTTAACAGTTCCTCCTTCTCTCCTAGCACAGCATAGTAGTGACACCTGCTCAGGAACATTTGACTGATTCCTTTGAAAAGGAAATGCCTCCCACATTGTCACTGACTTCAGCCTCTCACCATTCTCTTATCTCTGAACTGACCTTCCTTGAGCAAAATGGCATTAGCAATTGTTAGCAGGCAGTGTTCACATCTGATGGGTTTGCACAGGGCTAGGGCAGCAGAAATCTTTTCTTGGAGCATTTGTTAAGTATGCCACCAACTGGAGAGTGGCAGTAATTTACATTGATTAAATGAAGGAGATCTGTAACCAGAATTACCTGTCTTTTCCATCTGCAAGTCAACTGAAATGTATAGGATTCCCCTTTTCTACTGAAAGGACTACTGGAGACCCATTGAATCAATGGGGATTTGGCAAGTCAACTCTTCCATACGTTCAATTAATTAAAACCAGCCTTCTCTAGTGGTGATTTACTTTAGTGTGGTGTGTTGCAACTAGAGTAGTTCCATTTGAATCAGATGAATTTGCAGAAGGATTGACTCATCAAATTATCCCTAATTGAGCGAGTCTACTGTAGTGTGACTCACTGTACTAAGCAACAGGATTTCATCTGCTGAATCTGAGGCCAGAAATGGATGTTAGAGACAGCCCATAATTAATGCTGAAAGCAACATCATCATAATAATCTTAGAAATGTAGAGCTGTAAGAGATTCTATGGAACATGAAGCCCAGTCCCTGTCAAGGAGGCATAGTTGGGAATCAAACTCCCAACCTCAGGTCCCACAGCCAGATAACTAAAAACGTTGCAAAATGGTGATTCTTTCCATGTTTGTGAAAGCTTGAATATTATTTTAATTTCTGAAGACCACTCACCAAACAAAATAAGCTAATTTATACTCCCAGAGCTAAGAAAAGTTCGTTCTGTGACACTCACACACTTATATGAGTTAAGAATGTCTCTCTTCCAGTCACAGATTATAGCATTTGTTTCTGGCCTCAGGTGGTGTCAGATGTGAAAAATTATAGCAGACAATGTTTGATTGTGACACCTTGTTTTAGAACTGGGTAATCTTTCTTCTGTTGAAGGCCACGCTCTTGTTTTGTATTGTTAAGAAGGCAGAGATACTGAGAAAAGGAGGTCCTGTCAAAGAGCTGTCAAGTTTCCCAAAGGATTAGCAGTGACACCCTCCTGTAACGTATAAGCATGTCCTTTTGTATTGTAACTGAATTGTCAGCTAGCAAATACAGGATGGAAGTCTAAATGTGAATCCTGGATCATCAGTTTACTGTCCAAACTCCAAAAGAGTGGTGACCAATTGACAGATCACAGTTCATGGTTTAAGGGTTTTTTAAAATTCTACCAGATGGAAGCCAAAGTTAGCAAAAGCATTGTCCACAGTTTCTTGTAAGGAGAAGAAAATTATTTTCAGGTGTTTTATAATTTAGAGATATATTCCCCTTTTTATGGAACTTTTATTTCACTAGTCTTGCATATAACACCATGGTCATGCTTATTTTCGTTGTGGTTGATTTCATTATATAACATAACCATTTCAGACAGAAGGTAGTAGAGAAGCAACATATATTTCTGCCCTCAAAACTGCAATCTGGTGATTATCGTGCTTGATTACTTAGAATATGAGAGTTGGTCTGTCTTTTCCCATGCAAAACACAACATGCTTAAACCTTTAATGACACATCTATAGAAATTGCTGAAAATAAAAACCCAGGAATCTAGCATTGTACTTGCAAATGTTTAATCTAACTATATATTCAGATCTACTCTAACCAGTTAATGTTGAATACAGTATCAACATACAAACAATAAGAGACAAACAATTTTGTCTCAGTCACAAAACTAAAACAGTGAAGTGTACTAATCATTATCATATAAGATCCTCGTGGGGCACAGTGGTTAAATTGCTGTACTGCAGCTAAAACTGTGCTCATGACCTGGGGTTCAATCCCAGGTAGCTGGCTCAAGGTTGACTCAGCCTTCTATCCTTCCGAGGTGAGTAAAATGAGGACCCAGCTAGCTGTGCGCACGGGGAGGGGGGGTATGTAGCCTGCATAATTAACTTTTAAACCACTCAGAGAATGCTCAAAGTCCTATGGGGCGGTATATATAAGCAGCATGCTTTTATAAGATACACAGGATTAGAACTCAAGGGGGCTGAGTTCAATTCCTCACTCAGCCAGGGGTATGGAACTAGTAAGCCAGTTCTTAAATATCTCACCTTGAAAGGCCAATAAGGGTTGGTATAAGTTGGTGTCACATACAGCACTGATGGTACCTGTCTGTCATGGGTTTGGAGGGAAAGTTCCATCCTATGGGGAGTGGAAGGCGGGACATCAGGGGGAGGAGCTGTACTGTATATATATTTGGAGCTTGTGTGAAGAGTGAGGAGTGGGAGTCTGTGTGTCAGACTGAGTACAACTGTGTGTCAGTTAGTACATACCTGATAGGTTCAGGTTTCTTTATAGGTTGCCAGAACTGATAGGTTCAGGGTCTGTGCTTTACTTTAAAGGGTTCTGTGGGAACCAAACTGTTATATGTATATGTTTGGGACTTTGCCACGTTACAGTATCTTATTTACTTGATCTTTTTATTTACCCTGTTTGTTATTTAAATAAACCTTGTTCTTTTGTTTGTTAAAAATCCATTCCTGGTCTGTGTGACTTCTTATAGGGAATGGTTGGTGGCAGCATAATTAAAGTGTGGCATATTCCGGTAGGTCTGGGGTTGTCACATTGATTGGTGTCCAGCGTGTGGGATACGACTAGTCCAGTTGTCCAGTGGTCCAGCAAAGCCTTGGCAAGTGTGCCCAGAGCAAGGGGGGTCTAGTCAGGGACAATCTGAGGGCGCGTAGGTAATCTTCTAGGCTTACCTCACGGGGAGGTACGCTAGTGGAAGAATGTGCCAACTCAGATTGGGGACTAGATTAGGGAGCTCTGAGGCAACCCGTTTTGGCGGGAAAGGGCTGAGGCAAAGCTGTGTGAAGTAACAGTGATCTAGCCTGTCTGCTGAGAGGCCTAGCAGAGGGGGTGAATTCTGCCTGGCAACAGTTGCAAGTTAGTGCTGAAGGAACAGCAGCAATCTATAGAAGGCTGTTCCTGAGGCAAAAGGAAAAAAAGTCGTCGTTTTATTTTGAGGCGTGACTTTTGAAGGCAGCCTGTTCTGGGGGGGATTATGCCCTTGACTCGAAGCCAAATGGCAGAAATGGGGGAAGTGAGAGATCCACAGGTAGACCAAGGTTCTGAGGAAGAATTTGGCTCAGTGCAGGATGAGAGCACGGGAGAACTGACCCCAGAACTCAGAAAAATGCTCTGAGCCCAACTGCATGAACTGAGGGTGAGGGAACTGGCGTTTGAAAGGGAAGTGAAACAGAGACTGTTGGAAGTAGACAAAATGGTGTTTGAGCTGAAGAAGATGGAAATAATGAGTAGAAATAGGAATAACAATAATGGTGAAGGGAAGCCCTCAGACATGAAACCACCTAGACCTCAGATTTTGGAGGGAAAACCAAAACCAGATGAGAAAGACTCCAAATACAGCAGAAAATGTTATTTCTGTCAGGGAAAGGGCCATCTAATCTCAGAGTGTGAGAAATGGAAGCAGCTAAAGGGAAATTTGCCTCATGATTTGAGTGGATCCAAGCCAAAAGCTGTGTTCTGTGTCCAGAAAGAGCAAAGCTCCTTGCCACTGAGGGAGCCTGTTGCCATGGCTACTCAATCTGGAACAGTTACATCTGCTGATCAGGCTGGGGAAAATGGTCCTCTGGTGGAGGTCAAGCGCTGCTTACTAGTGAGAACAGATTCGCAGTTGTTTGAGACCGCAGGGGTGGACGTAGGAATACTTGACCATCAGTATAGGGGGCTAAGGGATACTTGTTCCCAGGTGACCCTGTGCCATCCAGACATTATTCCTATGAAGTATATAATCCCAAATGAGAGCTTGAAGGTGGCAGGGATTGAGGGACAGGTGATCTCACTGCCAGTAGCTGAGGTACCTGTGAGCTTTCAAGGCTGGAGGGGAGTTTGGCGGCTAGCGATTTCATTGACTCTGCCAGCAGCCGTGCTCGTGGGAAATGACCTGGCTGAACATGTGAAACGGGTGCTAGTGATTACACGCTCACAAGCCACCACGGGGACAGTTCAGGGGGGTACTGAAGAGCCCGAGGCTGGAGCAGATGAGGATAGTCCCGAAGCTGTGGTAGAAACCTTAACCACAGACAGCAAATTTGGCCAAGAGCAAAAGGCAGACGCCACTCTCCGAAAGTGTTTTGAAAAGGTGACAGACACCCAGTTAACACCTGAAACCCCAGCGAGATTTCGCGAGAAAAAGGGAATTTTATATAGAGAGACCCTGAGGAATATCTCAAAAGGGGGAGATGGGATCAGAAGTCAGCTAGTGGTACCTGAAAAGTATCGCCCCATGATCTTACAAAGGGGGCACTCTGACATGTTTGCTGCGCACTTAGGGGTGACCAAAACACAGCAGAGAATCACACAGAATTTTTACTGGCCTGAAATAGGGAAGCAGATCAAGGAGTTCTGTAAACAATGTGATGTGTGTCAGAGGCAGGGGAATAACCGTGACAGGACCAAAGCGAAGTTGTGCCCTTTGCCTGTGATTGACACCCCGTTCAAATGTATAGGAGTGGATATTGTGGGACCTTTGCCCAAGGCCACAAAGAGGGGGAACCGGTTCATTCTCACCATTGTGGACCATGCCACGAGGTACCCCGAAGCCATACCCTTGACTAACATCGAAACTAACACAGTGGCAGATGCCTTGGTGGGGTATATGTCCAGGATGGGATTTGCCTCAGAAATAATCACAGATTTGGGCACATGGTTTACATCAAAGCTCATGAAACGGTTATGGCAAATCTGTGGAATTAAACACAAGGAAACCACTGCCTATCACCCCGAAAGTAATGGGTTAACGGAGAAGTTCAATGGGACTCTGATGCGCATGATTAGGGCTTACTTGGCAGAGAATCCAAACAATTGGGACCAGAAGCTGCAATCCCTTTTGTTTGCTTATCGATCAGTGCCACAAGCCAGTACCGGGTTCAGTCCGTTCGAACTTTTGTTTGGGAGAAGGATGAAAGGTCCACTAGATTTAATCAAACAAAATTGGGAACAGATCACCCAGGATGACCCACAAGATGTTGTGACATATATAGACTCTTTAATGAATGACCTAAAGAGAAACCTAGAGCTAGCAGCAGAGAACCTGCAAGCTCAGAAGGTTAGACAGAAAACCTGGTATGACCAGAAAGCCAGGGAGAGGCACTTTAACCCAGGGGAGGAAGTGCTTTGGCTTAGGCCCTGCAAAGAGAACAAACTGCAGCTCAAATGGGCAGGACCATATAGGGTCATTTCCAAGATGTCGGATCTGAACTACCTTATAGAGCAGGAGGAACACCAAGCAAGGAGGGTGGTACATGTGAATGCCCTGAAACCCTACTACAGAGGGGAACAGAGGGTTTTATTTGCAATAAAAGCAGCTGAGAGTGAGGAAGCTGAATTACCCTTCTGGGAGGGTAGAGGGGAAGTAAAATACAACCCAGATGAGGTAAAGATCAGTCCTGCACTCACCCAAGACCAGCAGCAAGAACTAAAAGTGCTGCTCACCAAATATCAAAAGGTGTTTTCAAATAAGCCGGGGATAGTGAAGGGAGTGATGCATCGGATCCATACAGGGGATGCAACCCCACAAGCAGTATCCCCATACCGAGTGACGGGACCCTATAGGGACAAGGTGCGGAAGGAGCTGGACGAGATGCTTAGGGAGAATATAATCGTCCCCTCTTCTAGTCCTTGGTCCTCTCCGATAGTCCTGGTAGACAAGCCTGATGGGAGCATTAGGTTTTGTGTAGATTACCGGAAATTAAACCGCGTAACCACTCCTGATGCCTACCCAATGCCCAGGCTAGACAACCTGATTGAAACCATAGGGGGTTGTCGGTTCATTTCATCATTGGACCTAGTAAAGGGATACTGGCAATTAAGGATTGATCCCAGGGATCAAGAAAAGACCGCATTTTGCAGCCCTTTCGGTCTCTATGAGTTTAGAGTCCTAAGTTTTGGTCTCAGAAATGCACCAGCCACATTCCAAAGGCTGATGGACCAGACCTTAGCAGGGCTCAGTGACTTTACTGTGGCCTACATTGACGATATAGGGATCTTCAGTAATACCTGGGAAGATCACCTGAAACACCTGGAGATAGTGCTGCAGAGGTTAAGTGCAGCAGGGCTAACGGTAAAGGCAAGCAAGTGTCAGCTGGGTAGCCCAGAAATAAAATACTTGGGTCACATAGTAGGGGGAGGAGTGATCAAACCCCTGGAGGCCAAAATAGAAGCCGTTCGTGATTGGCCCAGACCCAACACCAAGAAAAAAGTCAAATCATTTCTTGGGTTGGTGGGCTACTACAGAAAGTTCATCCCGAGGTTTAGCGAGATGGCGACTCCGCTGACCGATCTGACGCGGAAGAAGACTGATGACCGCATCCCGTGGACCAGCGACTGTGAGGAGGCGTTCCGGAGGTTGAAGGAGGCGCTCATCAATGATCCAGTGCTGCGTGCTCCTGACTTCGACCGGGAGTTCATCATCTACACCGATGCGTCTAACAGCGGGGTAGGAGCAGTTCTTTGCCAGGAGGATGAAAATGGTGACCAGCATCCAGTGTCCTACCTGAGTAGGAAACTCCAGAAAGGTGAGAGACATTTGGCAACCGTGGAAAAGGAGTGCCTGGCCATAGTATACGTGATTCAGAAGGCCAAACCTTACATCTGGGGAAGACATTTTGTTCTGTGCACTGACCACTCACCACTGCAGTGGTTAAAGACAATGAAAACCCACAATAGTAAACTTATGAGGTGGGCTTTAAACCTGCAAGATTATGACTTTGAAGTGAAGGTGGTCAGAGGGTCAATGAACTGTGTTGCTGACGCATTGTCAAGAAGACCCGAAGAGTGAAGACGGCGAAGAAACCATGGACTATGTATATTTTGGTGACCAAAAGTTAATTGTACCTGTTTATTAAGCATGCTTGGTTTGTATTAATAAAGGTAATTTAATGTATTGTAAATGTTAATGTTTAAATGCCTAATTGATATGTTTAACCTAGAGTGTAAGTATGGGATTGTGTATGTTTATGTATAACTGTTATATGTTTTGATCCTGGTTGTTTTTTTGGAGAAAAGCACTTTAGCTTTTCCCCTGCAAAACAACTTATAAAGAGGGGAGGTGTCACATACAGCACTGATGGTACCTGTCTGTCATGGGTTTGGAGGGAAAGTTCCATCCTATGGGGAGTGGAAGGCGGGACATCAGAGGGAGGAGCTGTACTGTATATATATTTGGAGCTTGTGTGAAGAGTGAGGAGTGGGAGTCTGTGTGTCAGACTGAGTACAACTGTGTGTCAGTTAGTACATACCTGATAGGTTCAGGTTTCTTTATAGGTAGCCAGAACTGATAGGTTCAGGGTCTGTGCTTTACTTTAAAGGGTTCTGTGGGAACCAAACTGTTATATGTATATGTTTGGGACTTTGCCACGTTACAGTATCTTATTTACTTGATCTTTTTATTTACCCTGTTTGTTATTTAAATAAACCTTGTTCTTTTGTTTGTTAAAAAATCCATTCCTGGTCTGTGTGACTTCTTATAGAGAATGGTTGGTGGCAGCATAATTATAGCGTGGCATACTCCGGTAGGTCTGGGGTTGTCACAGTTGGTTTCAGTTTAACAACTCATACGCAGCAACATTCACCACCATTTAAAGAAAAATTATTAAAATGTTAACAAATCTTAAAATCTCAAATATAATGATTAAAACTCAGTTTGAACCACTGAATACCATACAACTCAAGCAGTTCTAAGTCTCAGGTTGAACCAGATGCCACTGTAAATGTGCCTTTGTATTTACCATATTCATTTTTTAAAAATGCAAATAGCAGTTACTGAGCTATAGGCTCATAATTATTTAGGTTGCAGTAGTTAGGGAGGGAAAATAACTCTTTCCTCCCTTTGTATTTCTGATGAGAACAACTTCTTCAAAGCTGCTGTTTGCATTACAAGGAAAATTCTGCTAAGTATACCAGAAATTGGCACTTACATTTAAAAAAATGTTTAAAGCACAGGCACATTTAACATAAATAATATTAGCTGTGGGTCCGATGGCAATTTTATATATATTTTAATTGTATTTTAATTGTTGCATATCTTTGTTGTATTTTGGATGCTGTAAGCCGCCCAGAGACCTTTGGGTAGTGTGGGCAGCATATAAAATAAATAAATAAATAAATAAATAAATAAATAAATAAATAAATAAATAAATAAATAAATAATGTCTGATTTACCTGGATGTCTTTTTCTCCATTCTCTCTTTGTGGATTTTTTACTCTTTATCTCTGGTATGTAAGAGATGTCTTCCTGGTCCGCTTGTAGTGATCAACAGTCTTTTCTAGGGAAACACACATGGAGACAGTAGGAAACCTGGTCAACTTGTTATATGTGCCTGAGCGGGTATTATTTATTTATTCATTTATTCATTTTATAAGCTACTAATTTTTGTGAATTTCTTTGAAAGACTACTTTCATTGTTCTTGTGAATATCTCTTAAATCTAGGTTATCATTAGCCTTCTTTTATGATATTTGATATCTGATGACCAGTGTGGTGTAGTGGATAGAATTATGGACTTGGATTTAAGAGGCCTGGGTTCGAATCAATCCAGCCATAGAAACTCACTGGGTGTGTGGCACAAACAACCTCTTAAATATCACTTACCTTGAAAGCCCTATTACAGTGACTATAGTCTGTTCCGACTTGTTGGCACATAGCAACAATGAATGATGATATTTGGAAGTAATTGTTTGGCTACTTTTTGTTAGAATTGTTTTACTTATATTCTTTAATCCTTTTTTTCTTTTTTGAAGGTGTTCCAGCCAGATTTTCTCCAACACAAGATGGCTCTGATGACAGCCAGACCAGGAGTTTCATCCCATCTGCAACAACAGGGGCATTGCTTGCACACAACAACCTCGAAAATGGTGAGTCTACTTTGTCAAATCCTTTATAATTGTCTTGGTAGGATTGGGTTTTTTCTTGTGGGAGAGAAGAACCAAAGAGGACGGTTGTTTATTTTATGTATGGAATGATTAGCAGAGCTGTCTCTTAGTAGAGGTGCAGGATATTTCAGCTCAGTTCCAGGAACATGGGCACAGTTGAGGCGTATAGGCAAGTGCTGAACATGGTGAAGTGGAAATAGTTTCTGGGATTTTAGGAAGCAGAGTGATGGTGGTATTTTCACAATGATCTATGTGTCTGCCTGAATAATGTACCCGTATTGGCCGGCGTATAAGACGACTGGGCGGATAAAACGACCCCCCAACATTTCCACTCAAAATATAGAGTTTGTTATATACTCGCTGTATAAGACTACCCCCTCTTCCGCACACCTTCCACACACTAAATAAAAGGTGCTATTCATTGTCACCAATGTGACAATGTGACTTAGACTGAGAGGGAGCAGTGGGGACAGAAGAAACACCCAGAAACAATATATTTTTGATAGAATAAAAAGACTTCCTGAAATGATTTTTAAAAAGGCAGCTATCAGCCTTCCCTTCCTTTTCCGCACTCCTCAAGGTATAATTGTGGGCCCCAAGTAAGTCAGGGACCATGGCATGTAATCATACTTCAGGGTTTTGTAGTTTAGATGTCCCTTGGCTATGTAGCAGTGATGGAGAACAACTGGTCCTCCATCTTTTGTTAAACTGCAATTCCCATCATTCTCCATGATTGCTGTAGCAAACTGAAGCTGATGTGAGTTGCATGCCTACGACATCTGTACAACCACACATTTCCTACCACATGAGATTTGTTGTATCTATCAATACTCAGTGCATGATGATGAATTAATGAAGGTAGATAAGAAAACAAATAATATAATATAATATAATATAATATAATATAATATAATATAATATAATATAATATAATATAATATAATATAATATAATATAATATAATATAATATAATATACTGTCCTACATCACAAAGAAGGAAGTGTTGAACTGTGACTTTCAGACTTAAGGGGTAAACTTTTTGCAAACATCTTTCTTTGGTCTATGTATGAAGGGGAATTTGAGGGCTATAGAAATGAGTAGAGGGCAACATGCAGTTTATGGGTCATATCATTCCCATATGGTGCAATCTTAGGACTAGCAATGGAGGAAGCACTAGGCAAGGAATCTTTTTATCAGTCATAGGGGTGAAAAAGGGGATTACAAAGTTTGCAGGTAGCAGGTGGCTAGAAAGTCTTTTTATGTGAGCAGAGGAAAGAAATCTGCAGTAACTAGCTCAGTGGCTTAGACCTGTAGTTATGTAGCTGGACTTGATGATCCATAGGGTTCCTTTCAGCTCTGCAGTTCAAAAGTGGTTGTTGTTCAGAAATACCAGGCATAATCAATCAAAATTGTAAAAACATTGACTGGTATTGTACTGTATAACAGACACATATTTTAACCAAAAACCTAAATATCTGTTAAATATCCACACAGTGTTTGTGCTTTCCCTAATACTGCTGTTCTTTGGAGCTCTGATGGTGTTATTTCTGAAATCTGTAACTGCTTATAA
Source organism: Pogona vitticeps (assembly GCF_051106095.1). Lineage (NCBI taxonomy): Eukaryota > Metazoa > Chordata > Lepidosauria > Squamata > Agamidae > Pogona > Pogona vitticeps. The sequence goes on along the minus strand of NC_135788.1, from coordinate 97,027,429 downwards.
TGCTGTATAAATTTTCTTGATAATGTTCTCAAAGCCCTGATGACTCCATGGGCCACTGAAGTGTGTTTCATCCACAAGCGAGATGCTTCGATTACCAGATCTCTGTACTGTATTTTGTTAGTTTTTTCAATTCTTTATTTTCAAATCTGGCATCCCTTGGAAGTACAATGTCACTGGTCCAGCCATTTCTTCATTCTATTATTACTATGTCTGGTGTCTTATGTTCAAGGTGTATATCAGTTTGGATTCAGAAATCCCACAAGACCTTGACTTTGTCATTTTCTGATACCTTCTTTACCTGATATTCCAATGGGTATTTGGAGGCTGGCAAGTTACATTTGTATATAATGTCCAGTGCACTAATTTTGCCACTTTGTCATGTCTAATTTTGTAATCTGTTTGTGCAATCTTTAGACATGCACAGATGAGGTGTGTGACACAGTTTCATCTTTTTCTTGACAGGGTCGACATTTGCTGTTAGTGCTAATTCCTTTCAACATTGGTTTAGAGTGCTTGTTCTTGTGCAGCAAAAATTAAGCCTTCAGTTTCTTTTTTAATGGTCCTCAGTTTTAGCCATGCCCATGTGAATTATGATCATGCTTTCCATCAATATTTCTCAGGTGATGTCTATGTAGTGTTTTTTTCCCAACAGTTTAATTTATTTTCCAATTGTTGTTCATTATATTGAACCTTTGTTTGTTGTTTTCAAAATATTTTCCATTTTCACCGCCTTGAGTATTTTTCTCTCTGCTTGTACTAATACTGTATAATCATTTAGGCTTCTTCCTTCCCCCATTACTTGCTATATTTGCAGTAAGTCACAGCCTCCAATTTTTCCAATACAGTGGTGCCTCGACTTACGAACATCCCTAGTTGCGAAAATTTCAAGATATGAAAAGCTCCGGCCGCAAAATATTGCTTCAACTTGCGACCGGAGCTTCAAGTTACGGAAAAAAAAATGCGGGGGAGGCGGGGAAAGTGCGAAATTTGAACTTTTAGTTGACTGTTGGCCAGCAAAGAGGCTACCTCATTCACCCCAGCGGTTAGAGAGTGGATAGGGAGAGAATCTTCAGACTGCCTGGTACTGTACTGTACGGACTGTTTTTTGTTTTTTTTTTGATTTTTTGATTTTTGACTTTTTAAAAAAACAGGGACTGCCTGTTCTGGGTGAGTACATACACTGTACAGTATTTACTGTACTGTACAGGTTTTTTTTTGCAGCTTGGTGGGGGCTAGGGCTAGATGGGGGTTATGTTTTTGTGTTCTGATGGATCTTGTAGTATGGATTTAAAATGTGAAAAGTAGACTGTAATATTAAATTAAAATTAAATGTGAAAATTAGACTGTACAGTAATTTTAAAATGTAAAATTTATTTATTTATTTTTGCATTCTGTGCCTTCTAGGCTTTGTGTACTGTGACCTCTCTGTTGTTTTAAAATGTGTGGGTTTAAAATGTGGCTTCAAAGTCTTTTTTTTCTTTGGGGATCTGTTTGCTGTAATAATGGTTGCTGGTTATTGATGCAGGCAGGCAGGCTTTAAAATGGAGTTTAAAATGGAGTTTTAAAATGCAGTCTACTGTAGATGCAAGGCTCCCCCCCCCCAATTGTCTTATCTCTCCCTCTCCCTCTATTCTCTCTTTTTGTGATGAGGAGTTCTGTGCTGGAACAATGATTGCTGGACTTTGCAGCTTTTAAAAAGGTGTTCTGTTTAGAAGGTATTCCCTCGCCTCCTCCCTCCTTTCCTGCCCTTTTTTAAGCTAAAAGGTGCTTGGTTTTGTTTAAAAGGTGCTTGTTTTTAAAGGTGTTCTGTTTAGAAGGTGTTCCCTCCCCCCTCTCTCCTTTCCTGCCCTTTTTTGGATCTAAGTTCATCTTTTAGGTCAAAAGAAGAAAAATTCTCCCCCTAGTGGCAGAGATTAACCAGCTTTGCATTAGTTCCTATTGGAACTAATTATTTGACTTAAGAACGGCGTCTCTACATAAGAACGAAAAACAGCCAGAACGGATTAAATGGTTTCCAGTGCATTCCTATGGGAAATGGTGATTTGACTTACACAAATTTCAAGATGCGGCCACCGTTCCAATATGGATTAATTTCATAAGCCGAGGCACCACTATAATCTGTCCATATCACTTTTTGAATGTAGTGCATGTTGATAAGTTTCCATGTTTTTTGATCCAATTCTTCTTATTCATTTTGGGTCCAGCCTATTATTCCAGCTGGGTATCTGATTACTGGGACTGCCCAGTGTTTATGGCTTTGACTGTATTTCCACCATTTAATTTTGATTTTAAGATCTTCTGCAATCTTTTGATAATTCCCCCTTCTATCAGTTTTATAACTTTTGTGTGCAGGATGTTATCTGTTTCTAGTGCTCCAATATATTTATGATTTTCATCACTTGATAGTGATTTTATAATATCACCATTTTAAACTCTATTCCATCTAAGAGTATTGATAGAGCTGTACATTTGTCAATTCCAAATTTCAATTGAATATCTTCACTAAATATTCGCACTATGCTTAGCAATGGTTCTATCTCTGTGGAATTTTTTGTATGTACTTTTAAGTCATCCATATATAACAAACTGTTGATTTTTCCTGCTTGTTCTGATATATGGTAGTCCAATCCAGTTTTATTTAAAATCATTGTCATGGGGATCAATGAGATGTTAAACAGCAGCGGTGACAAAGAATCCCCTTGAAATATTCCTCTTTGGATGCTAACTTCCCCAATTCTTTAACATAGGCTATTATGACATTTTCCTTTTTTCTATGTTTTTCTTGAGGAACTTTTCATTAGTTTTTCTAATTTCAGAAAGTTTTAAGCAGCTGTTAATCCATTTGTGTGGCAATGAGTCAAATGCCTTTTTAGAGTCTATCCAGGCCATGTTAAGATTTGGGTTTTTTGTATTTTTGCATTCTTTAGTATCATTTTACCAATAAGCAGCTGATCTTTTGTGCTTCTTGACTTTTTAAATTTCCCTTTCTGTTCAGTTGGCTACAGGGTGTGTTCAATTAAATATATATTGATCATGCAAGTACTCCTGTGAGCAGCTTGAACATTGTTGGAAGGCATGTAATTGGTTAATAGATACTGGGTTCATTGCCTTTTTGACGATCTTTTATTATCAGAAATGTGCAGCCTGTTGTCATCCAATCTTCAGTTGTATAATTTTGAAATAAGTGATTAAATTGCAGCAGTATAAGTTGATGGAGACTTGTTAAATGCGTTAACCAAAATCCATGCAGCTCATCTGGAGCAGGTACGCTTCAGTTTTACTTGCCTCTTAATCATTTCTGTTGTTGTTGTTGTTGTTGTTAAGGGTTTTTGGAGGTTGTGATACTGCCAAACACATACATATTACTGGGAAGAAGCTGTTCAGTATTGGACTTCTGTCCTTTTGTTTTCTAGATTATACAGGAGTAACTGTGCATGGCTGAAAATATTTGAAAACTTTGCTCAAGCACATTTTACTCTATACAGAAAATGCATATGTGAGGAAACTTGTGTTTCAAAATATGCAAACATCTAAGTTCGGGAATTTAAAAGCATTCTTGCAGTCCTGTACAGGACAAGTGTGCTAGTGGGATTCTGAGAAAGCAACAAAACTGAAATGGGCATATGTCTACACTCCATGTTTGTGCTTAGGGTGAAAAAAAAGTTACATGTGCCAAGTTGAGAATTGTTTTTCTTTTCTTTTTAAGGTTCAGGGCCCCCCAAATGGGGTAATAATCATCACCTCATCTTTGCCTGGCAAGTAGATAGCCTGGCAAGCAAACTGGAACCTGAGTCAACACTTGCTTCCAAGCAATCATTAACATCACCCCCCATCCCTCTTCAGTGGTCACAATAGTAAAAGTAAAGACAATTACATGTCTCTGGTATCGTGGATGCTGCTTTGAAACCAGGCTGCCTCTTGGGGAATTTCCTTGATGGTCTTTCAAGGAGCCAGTCAAACTGGAAGGAAGCCAAAGCCATACCAGGAATAGATATGAAAGCAAATCCCCCTGGTAGCCAGCGTTCTGTAAACCCTTTTTCTTTTCTCTAACACAGAGAGATAGATGCTACTTTAAAATTGCTTTGGCATTGGCTCAGGTTCCCACAGGGAGGAAAAAGAGCTGCTTAAAAGACTCTGGGAAAGCACTATGCATACCACGTTGCTATTCCCCATAAATGAAGATGTCCAGGAACAATCATTTCCAGGTTTGGCAACTGGAAACTGTTGGTGGTCTCGGAATGTAGCCATCCCCAATCTATCTGAAAACAAACACTAAAGGGGGGGAGGGAAGTGGCTTCCATCGAATATTAGAGAACAACTTTATTGCCCTGAGGTCTGGCAATATGCACACTCTAATTTTGGAAATATTTATTTACTAGCCTGTTCACATGCCATCTGGCAGCAAGGGGCCTTTTTCTGCAGAGGATATGTGTCATGGCTGCCTGGTTGTTTGGCATAGCCCCTTTAATGGCACAGTGGGAGAAGCTGAGCAGCTTTAGGCTAAGTATTTGAATGAGGTGGGGGATTTGGGAGATACAGACTTCAAATGCCAAAGTTCATAATAGGCTATTGTTACATTAAACAGCATAAGCATCAGTATGACCCTGGCATGGGCAAAGTGTGTCACTCCAGATGTTGTTGGATGGCAACCCCCAGCAGCCTGAGCCTGTATAGCCAGTAGTGAGAATTGATGGTACTTGGAGCCCCACAGCAGAGTTTGAGAGTCACTTAAAAATTAATTATAGTTACAGCTCCATGCCTCCACCCACAATCAAGACTTTGGTACTGATATATTTAACAGTTTTTGAAAAACAGCTTCGTACTTTCCTATTTCTTCCTTTTTCTCAAGCTTCCATAAAATATTCGCCTTCGCGAATATATTCCATAAAATAATTCGCCTTCACGAATATATTCCATAAAATAATTTGCCTTTGCGAATATATTTCATAAAATAATTCCTTTTTAGCTGCATTTCAGAAATCTGAATTCTATGAACCTCTGACCTATGTTACAAAATACAGTCCCCTGCCTAATCCACCCCACTTTCACTTCAGTATCCACAATAGAGCAGGAGGGGCCAGTGTGTGGCGCACTGCACAGCTCTCAAACCATAGAATACAACTACTTCACTACTGAGAAAATGATTTAGTTACTAGTAGTTATTTGTAACTAATTACTTTAAAGCTCTGACCTCAAGAATCACAACTTTCACATCCTGAATTAGCATGGGATTTAGAAAGGCCCAAAATTGGTCATCCTGTTTTAGCATTTCAGTGCAGAGAGCTGGGCAGACAACACATTCTGCTTATGGCAAGTGATGAACTGTTTTACCAAACATCGTACCTGATGTGATTTTGATAGGTTAAGAAAATATCTTAAACTACTTTTAACTGTATAACTAACTAAAACTAAGACAAGATGCAGGTAAAAGTAAATGCCTCAGCCACCTTATTTCAATAAGGCTTGTGCAACAGAACAATTCCTGAGCAATTGTGTCCCATATCAATTATTAGTAATTTTGCTTTTCCATTTTACACATCAAAGTCTTGTGCTGACTCTTATGTGTCTCACCCCTGCATGTATTGCACACCAGAATTCTTGGGTGTAATTTACTAGTTTAGCTTCTTCACACTTCCAACACAACTCTCTCTCTCTCTCTCTCTTCCTGGCAGAGGGAGATCATGATAAAGAGAGGCAATTCCACAAATTTTGAGAGGGACGGCTTTATTCAATGAGCCACGACCATGTTCTAGATGATGGCCCCTAATGAGCGATTAAGGAGCTAATGTTTGTATGGCACTGGGTGGTCCAGGAGCTCTCTTAAGTGCTAACTTCTGTTATTGTGATAAAAACCTCGGACTTTGAGGGCTGTGGGTTATGTAGAATTCTAGATGGTATGCCTTTCCTCTGTATTATTAATTTATCTTTCACAAATAAATGGCTGTGTATAAATGGAAGCTGCAGCTATTCCAAAATTTTAACTCATCTTCCAAGGAGCAGTAGAAGCAGCAGTGGCAACAGTTACTAAACCTAGATTTTTTTCTTTCTTTTTCTTCTTTTTCTTGTTTGGTGATTGAAAATGCCATCTGGTACATGCAGTTTGAATCATGAAAATTACTAACTTGATTTTCACTAAATTCAGAAAGTATGTGTTTGTATTCTGTTTTGGTGGCTAATTTTATGCAAAAATAGATAGTTAAAAACGGGAATGGAAATTTTTCAGGAGAGCAAAATTGTTCAAAAATGTTGCTGTGAAAAACGGATGCAAGACCATTCTGAACAGCTAACCAGTTATATGGAGGTGGGCAGGGGTGGTGACCTGGTGGAACAAAGGTAAACAGTACAGTAATCTGCTCACCACCCAAAGAAGGTATTCTTCCACTCCCCTAAGGGTTCCCTCTTCCATTGCTTTCAGGGGCAGGCAGCCTCAGAGGGTTTGGGACCCAATTTTCCATCCCCAAAGATCCATCATGTGCTCAGAAATGTAGGAGGAAACACTGGAATTTCACTTATACTTTCATAGAAGGGGTATCTTGGAGGGTGCTGCCTTGTATTTTGCAACAAAAGCACTGCTCCTAGATGCTTGGAGAGGATTGGAAGGTTATTCTGCCCCATTTCTTTCCAAGTGCGAGTTATGGCAGCACTCAGCTAGTCCTAAGATATCACGAGAAGCACACTTTTTCTAACCTTGCTACAGTTCGTGTGACTGATGTCTCTTCACTCCGATGTCTGGAGTTTAGAGCAGGAGGGAAAACCCAGCCATTGGTCCACCAGCGCTGTCCCATTTTCCCAGCTTCTTTCCACTTGTTACATAAGACTGAGGAATGGAGTCTCCACAAATAAGAGATATAGGATCTGAACTTGGGAAGGAAGAAATAAAAGCCCTGTATGTAAGTGTCATGAAGTTTTACACCTGCATCACATTTTGGTGCTCAGCTATGCAAGCTAGGCTTGTTGTTTTTCTGGTACAAATGACTTGCAAAGGATCAAGGGGAGAAATATGCATGACAGAAAAAAAACTTGTACGATGCAACTTGGTTTCCGCCAAGCAAAGCTCATAAATCTGTACTAACATGACCATATGTCCAGTGGCAAATTGCAAATCTGGTTATTTTATTTATACTTTGTAAATTAGTTTTTTGGGGAAGTCTCAATCTCTTAGGTCCAATTTTTAACCAATAAAAGCACCAGATAGTCTGCCTTTTTTTACTTCTCCCTGAAAGTGTGTGCCCACACATGAAGCTATTGCACAGTGTTTTGACAGTTGGTCAACAGTGTGATGAAAAACATGTAGGTTTGTTGGAAGAATCTTAAGTTCAGTTTCTAGCATCTCAGGGTTTAGCTATGGAGTAATTCTGCCTAAAGCCCCGAAGTCCCCTTCCAGTCAGTCTTGGCAGTAGTGAACTGGATGCACCAAGTGTCTGAGTCCATATTAGACAGCTTCCTCTGTTCCTAATTCTCAAGTCCCAGAACTTGAATGCAATTTATAATAAATAAAAATATATACACATTTAAGATCTTATTTTGTGATTCCTGGAAAAAACAACAAAAAAGCATATTTGAAAAATGTGTATGGAGAAATAGATATGTAGAGAAAATATACAGAGATAAGGCTTAATGTCAGCAAGGGTAAATATATATTTTGAAACTTGCATGGAAGTACATGTGAATTTCTGATGAATTACCGTAGACTTTACAGGTTCACATATCCTAATTGTGGATTCAGTTGTCCTATATAGACTAAAAAACCAGAGAGAGTTTCTTGTATTTAAATTTTTATTGGTTTAAATTCAGTCTAAGATTTAGACCCCTGAACGATTGTGCAAGTAGATAGTAATTAAAGGGATTGTTCTTTTTAAGATTTAGTAGGACAGGAAAGATTTGAAGGATAGCTGTGTTGAGATAAGGAGGATGAATGGAAAGAAGGGGATTTTGATCCTATATACTGCAAGATTCTGCCTGGATTGCAGAGTAAACTTTATATTTAATGTACTGATGACATCTTCGCATCAAATTGTATATCTTCTTCTAAACCCTCCTGTGGCTTCTTCAGATGTAGTCTAGTGAATTATAGTACTGTATGTGTGAAGTGTTCACAGTGGTCATATTCACAGTTGTGGTTTTTTACTTTTCTTCTAAAAGGAGACTTTCCAAATAATGCTGTTGTCTTCATATCCTTCAGGTAGACTTCCCTGAGGCACCTGGTTGGCCATTCTGTAAAGAGAATTGACTAGGTAGTCCTTTGGCATGACCCAATAGGGCTGTTGTTATGTTTCAAGAGACAACACGTAAATTGGGGGGTAGTTTCCCAAGCAATTCTGAATGGAGTACAAGTGAATATGGCTGGTGATATACAAATGCATTAAAAGAGAAGGCTGAATGGGAACTGCTAGATAGCTCTGTGGTTTAGGCCTCTAGCATCAGAGCCAGAGATTGGGAGTTTGATTCCCCACTGTTCCCTATCCCTCCTTGATGGGGGCTGGACTCGATGATCCATAGGGTCCCTTCTAGCTCTGCAGTTGTAAATATTCAAACGCGGGCATTTTGGATCATGCCTCTGTTTGTTTTCATTCTTGACTGTGCAATACAGAGGTGGCTTCTCTTTCAGATAGTATGGAAATCAAAGCCTTCCTCTTCTTTTGAACTACAGCATTTGGCTTTTCCTACGGAAGCCTATGATGTGCAGCGTCATGTTTGGAGTAGGCCCTTGGAAATACGCCTGTGCGACCGCATGATGACAATATGTGGGCGGATATATGTTACATTAATGGCTTAACGCCTTGTGTTGTAATTGCCTATAAAGCAGCAGTTAAAGGAGGGGAGATGGGGAAGGGATTTATAGGCCATAGACATTGAGAAGTGTTCTGCGGCTCCCTCTTGTGGCCAAATAGAATAAATACAGTACACTTTTTTTCTCTCTCTGAAAGAGTCTGGGCTGGGAAGGCTAGGAGCTGTTTCTGGGAAGTAAGATCACAGCTTATAGTTCCTATTGTCCTTGGTCTGACAGGCAGTGGCTCTACCAGCTAGCATTTTTGTAACACTTTTCCAGGCTTGTTTCTACTTGTATTCTAGAGCTTATTCAGTAAAGTGATTGAAACAGTGAAACCTAAGTATGATTTCAAGTTGCTTAATGTATTAAGCAACAAGTTTTTCATAAAACTAACGTTCCTGCCAGGTGCTTGTCAGTGATCCTTTACATCTGCACTCAGTGATCAAATGATACAAGACAGGCATTGGAAGGGAGACCTCCCCCCCACACACTTATCTTGCAGACCCTGTTACTTAATGCACACCAGTATTTCCTGAAGCAGATGCATCAAGTGTGGTCAATATGCCTGTGCCTTTGCCCCATAGATAGCTCTGGAAATTCTTATGGATCAGAAAAAAGTATAATGGTTAAAGAAAAGTTTGTTGTCTACGTGTTCCTTGTGGGAAACACAAATGTACAGACAATAACCATCCTTAAGCAGATGTTTCCTCCTTGTGTGATTAGAATTGTGTGTGAGACAGATTTATCTCACTGGACCTAGCCCTTTATCATCATACCTTTCCATACAGCCAGCCTGTGTATTAGAGGGTGATTTTTGTGCTGTTGTAGGCTTCCTGCACAGTTTAGATTCCTATATAGTTAAGGACCTAAATCATGTGCGGAGCCTGTTTGACATTTTGGAAGAACCATTGTTTGAACTACAGTTCCCATAATCCATCGGCCAGCATGATTTCTGGGAATTGGAGTTTTAAAACTGTTCCCCCCCCCACACTGTTTAAGTTTTAAAAGGAAATGGATCTCCTCTAGTTGCAACAGGATTTGTAGAGGATAAAACCCAAGGCTGTCTCGTATGACCATTATACCTTACTTATTCAGCACTCCAGTCTACATTGTAGATGAATGGTGAGGGTATTACAGAAGCTTCAGATGACTTACGTGTTCTATAGATCAGTTTTCCCCAACCTTGGGCTGCCAGATGTTCTTGGACTTCAGCTCCCAGAAATCCTGGTGGTGGTGAAGGCTTCTGGAAATTGTAGTCCAAGAACATCTGGAGTCCCAAGGTTGGAGACTACTGCTATAGATAGTGTGAGAGAAACAGTGACGCGACCATACCTTCTTTGGATTCTAGCCACACACCTGTCTGATATCTGCCATTCTCGAGATTTTTTCCTATGGCAAAGTTACCTGATTGCAAAGCAGAGAAATTGCTGATTATGACAGTTCCTCATCCCTCAAAGAAAGCAAGAGAAGAAAACTGAGATAGTTTGCCAGAAAGGACAACCATTGTTCTCCTATGGGTCATAATGGAGAAAAATAAATCTCAAGATTATCCTTCATCTATCTATCTATCTATCTATCTATCTATCTATCTATCTATCTATCTATCTATCTATCTATCTATCTATCTATCTATCTATCTATCTATCTGTCTGTCTGTCTGTCTGTCTGTCTGTCTGTCTGTCTGTCTGTCTGTCTGTCTGTCTGTCTTTCTTTCTTTCTTTCTTTCTTTCTTTCTTTCTTTCTTTCTTTCTTATTAGATTTCTATACTGCCCATCTAAATTGTGTCTACTGTGGGCAGTTTACATATAACATAAAAATAAAGTAAGGTAAAAGCCAAGTTAATCACAGAGTCCAATATGGGGAAAGGAAGAGAAGAAGACGAAGAAACAGAGAAAAAAGAAGAGGGGAAATAGGCTAGGTAATACCTGCAGGGAAGGCCTGCCTATATAACCATGTGTTCAGGTTAGTCTTGAAGGCCCGCAGCAAGGGAGCCAGGCCGATCTCTACATGTAGGTTGTTCCAGAGGCGAGAGGCCAGTGCCAAGAAGGCCTGATTTTTAGTTTTTTCGCACCAGGCTTCTCTTAACTTTAGGCCCCTTAGCTACCTGGCCTGACTGGAGCAGGTGATACGGGTAGAACTGGGCAGAAAAAGGTGCTCTGTCAGGTATTGTGGGCCTAAATTGTTAAGGGCTTTATATGTAATGATTAACACCTTGAAATAAATTCAGAAGCGAATACATAGCCATTGTAAGGCGGCCAGGGTGGGGGAAATATAGTGAAATCTTTTCACCCCTAGCTGCTGTGTTCTGGACCATCTGGAGCTTCCGCATCAGTCTCAAAGGAAGCCCCACATAGAGAGTGTTACAGTAGTCTATTCTTGAGACTACGAGCGCATGGATCAGCATGGTGAGCGCCCCTGCATCTAGATAGGGACGTAGCTGGGTGAACTACTGAAGATGTAACTGGACAGACCGAACGACGGAAGCTACCTGGGTCTTCATGGTAATCAACGGGTACTGATGGACCTCCAGACTGCGAACCAAATTCTTTGTGGTGAGTCACACACACACACCCCCAAAAAGAGAGGGATTTCGCCAAACCAATCTTAGTCCATTCAACTTCATCCATTGCAGAATGGCCTCCAGGCAGCGTCTAATGGATGTAATGCCATCCACTGCAGATGGGGGGGAAAGGACATGTAGAGTTAGTTGTCATCAGCATATTGGTGATACGAAGTTCCACATCCCTGGATGACCCCCCCCCCACGGCCTCATATAGATGTTAAACAAGATTGGGGAGATGATTGAGCCCTGTGGGACCCCACAATTGAGGGACCGCGTGGCTGATACATTCTCCCCAAGCTGAACTCTATGGGGATGGCTCTCCAAGAAAGACATTGTTGTGCTTACACCCTTCCTGTTTTCTTCCATGCTTCCTCAGCTCTTCCAACATGTAATATTTCTAATTGTATTACGACTTATTTGAGGTAAAAATACATCTGGGGCGGGGTTCTTAAAGCAAATGGCTTTGGAAAGAAGAGAGCTAGTAATTACTATTCTTTAAAACAGGGTTTGGTTGATTTGAAAAGATTGAAGCTGAATCCAATTGGTTCCTGTAGAGTGATTACGGTTGCGTTTAAAGATGGACAGTGGAAAGAAGATGCAGTAATAGTTGCTCCGTCTTCTCACAATTTAGCAAGAATAAATTGACACAGAAATAGATTTAAGTGAATAATCTGAGAAAGGCTTCCTAGCTCGTAACTGCCTTGGACATTCAAGTTCTTTCCTTCCTTTGACGTTTCCAAGCAATATAGTGAGGAGGAATACTTCGAGCATAGGATATCCTGTCAGAAGTCTGGCCAAAATTCTGAAAAAAATTACGGTACTTCATCTTAAATAGATTTTTTTAAAGCACTTTAAGAAACAACTAGAAGTATCTTTGTTTCTATATTACTTTTATGTGAGTATATCCAAAAATCAAATTCCATTATTTCAAAAACCCAGAAAATTTATGAAAATAATGCTACTTAAAACACAAAGATTTTTTTAAAATGGCTTTTTTTTCAGGATGCAGTATGGAGAAGGTAGGAACACATTTCATATTGAGGACATCCTAGCAAAGGCCCTAATACTCACCTTGCAGGATCCCCAAACTGCAGGTTATATTTGAGCAATAAAGGCCCCTTGGATTGGTTTCCTTTCCACTTGATGTGCATCCTTATACTTTTAGATGCACATAAAATGATGGCTAAAGAGGTATTGCAGCATAATGGTTCCCTTCTCCTGCTCTAATCCTTCCTGCAGTGGCAGCTGCTCCTCCATTGTTTGCCTTTGTCTGAAGACATGTGGGTGGTTTAGCACCTGGGGGTATTGGGCCAGAAACATCCACAGGTGAAGTGTAAAACAATTAATGCTCCTAAAGTTCACATTTTTAGGGTCATTGGCAAGGACTGGGTGACCGCAGAAGCAATTACCGGTTTCTCTCCCCAACGTCCAGATGCCCCTTTTTGTTTTGACTGGATTGTTACAAATTTGCTGTTGACGTCCTTTATACTTTGTGCAGGCGGTGTTCTGGAACTGCAGAGCACGCCGGTTGCAATTTAATATTGACGTTCCAGCTGGCTTGTTTCCTTTAGATACTGGGCAGCCTTGTAGATGGGGCCAGGAAATAAGTGAGTAAATAAAGAGGTATGTTATTTCCATAATGGACTCTTTTCCTGCCATGGAGGTGCATCCAGAATTTTCCAAAGAGAGTAACAGGGGAGCCATAAATATGGACAGCTTTCAGGGCATAGCACATGAGAACTGTGCTTAGATCTTTTGATGAATTTGTGCATGCATACCTGAATCTATGTCTTTCAGAATGCTTAAAAGCAACTCCAGTTTATGAGAGAAAGTGGAGGACAGGGACAGTTATCCCGGTTACAGTTGTCTCCTTTCCAGGCTGCAGGTTGTTGTTTTTTGTATCCTGGAGAGCTAGGTGTGTACATGCATTTTAATGGAAAAGCATCCCATCTTCCTGAACCACTTTAATTAGCCCTTTCTACAACTGTAAATTATAGCTTGCATCTTTTGCTGGTTTTTGCTCTGTCAATAATGTTTCATGCAAAAATAGCTTATTTATATATAGGATTTAAAGCACTACATGGGTTGTTCATGCCTTTCTTAACAGGAAGCAGTCCTGCTCTTGTTGTAGACAGGTGCTCAAAGGGAAAAGATAGTAGAGAGATTTTGCTCAGAATATAGGCACCCTGAAAAGAAGAAGGACTCTTTGTCTCTTGGCTGGAAATAAGGAAGCTTGTGGGGTTTTCAAATTTCTCACTGATGTTACGCTGAGTCACATTTGCATGGACTGCACAGAACATGTTGATGGGACACATGCATTGTGGAACCTCATGTAAAGAATAAAATGATGAGAGAGCAATTAGACCAGCAGGGCAGGACTGGGGAAATTATGACCTAAATGTTAATAAACTCTACTAAGCAGTTCATCAACATCTAGAGTCCTAAAGATTCCTTAGCAATGCAGTTTGCCATGCATTTTTTTGGTTTTAACTCATTTAATTCTGTTTTAATGACAAGTTGGATATGTAGAGATTCAAGGCAGAGCAATGCAGTCCCTTTTTCTCTGAAAAATCTCCTACGCAAAGATATCACTTCATGTTGTGCGTTATATTACATGTCCAGATCTCCAGGAGTTTAAATCAAGGGTGAGCACATATGGCTGCCCATATTTTTCGACAGCAGCTCCCATAATTCCTCAATATTGTCTGTGGTAGCTCAACCTAATAGGATTTGTAGTCTAATCATTTCTGGTGAGCCACAATTACCTACCCTAGTGCTAAATGTTTTTTTTTTTAAAATAATTTCTTGCTGGGTCAGATGAAAGGCTCATCTATTTTAGCTTCCTGGTTGCAATTGTAATCCAGAACATACCTCAGCCTCTGAAGATAGAGTTAGTTAGGTACTATTCATGTGGCGCTGTGGGTTAAACCACAGAAGCCTCTGGGCTGCAAAGTCGAAAGATCAGCAGTTTGAATCCTCACGTCAGAGTGAGCTCCCGTTGCTTGTCCCAGCTCCTGCCAACCTAGCAGCTCAAAGCATGTAAAAATGTGAGTAGATGAATAGGTACCACCACGGTGGGAAGTTAACAGTGTTCCCTGTCTAGTTGCACTGGCCACGTGACCACGGAAACTGTCTACGGACAAACGCTGGCTTGGAAAGGGGGATGAGCAGCGCCCCCTAGAATTTGACACAACTGGACTTAATTGTAAAGGGAAATCTTTACCTTTTTAACCTGCCATAATATTGATATGCTTTATATTCCCAAATAGAGTTCATGAGTTCTGTCTTTTTGTCGTATTCTTTACATAAGTCAGAGTAAAATGTAGCAATAATGCCTTTTCTAGGTTGTTCTGTTTCAAACTTTAGGTCAGGAGGGGTGTCTGAATCTTTACAAGAGGGAAATTTGTAAGCATTGATGAGTGGAGTAAAATTTTCCAGAACTGAAGTGTGGGGTAGTCTTCTTGTTCTTCTCCAGTCAGAAGTTGGAGAATATCATGGCTGTTTGGATCCTAGAAATGGCAGTTCTAAGCAATAATGCTGTTTTGCATTGAAACCAGTCTGTACGATTTCTCAGCCTTTCTGCACTTCCTTTCTCATTTAATTTTATTTGAAGTTGAATAGTAATGCAAATTGTTTTACCAAGCAGGAAAAAAAAAATACACCAAGCCCTGATTGCTCTTCCTTTTTTTATCACTTTAAAGCTGCAACATGGCTGCTGCACATGTTGTGCTTTAAAAATGGGACTACTCACACCCTGGCAATGTGGCACTTGTGGTCCCCCCACGTGGTGCCCATGGGCATTTCGGCAGTTTTTCAAAATGATAATGGTGAGTGGCTGGTTCATTTTGAAGTATACCCATCTGCCACGAAAAAGACATATGCTGAAGGGGTAGAAGCTGCTTGATGGTGCATAATTATTATTCATTAGTCAATATCCTTCTGAGTGACACTAGTTTTCCTTCTGTGAAGCAAGTCATTTTGTGTGCTTTGTCAGGGGATGTTATATGATATGGCACATGGAGCTTATTTCACCTCTGTTTTGTACATGTTTTCTTGTCATTACTTGCCTTTAAGCTTCTTCATTTTGCCTTCCGTGAAATGTGTGTTGAAGCAAAAACAACAACAACCCTGTGAGTTCAAAAAAGTGATGCTTGATCTCAGACCCTGTTTCTGCCTTGTACTTTAATTGTGGAGCAGGATAGTTTTGTTTTAACTTCACCAGCTTTCTTTCTCCCATGTTGGTAACCCATTTGTAGTTGGGCAAGCCTCCTCATTAGTAGTCTTTTTCCTTCTGCTTTCTGCTCAAGCTATGTGAATGACAGAAAAGTGGGCGGTAGGAAAGTAAATTAACAACACAATCTCAGAATTTCAAATGTAGGCACTGATGGAAAATGTGTTGAAGTACCTGTTGACATAGTATCATTAAATGGGCATGGTACAGAAAAGGGACGGCTGGCCCTGTGGCATATCCACATGTGGACTTGATGTCGTGTTTCAGAAAGGTGTAAGTGTTAGTGTACAAATGCATTTTGGGTCTTCTGTGCATCTGAATAATGAGATTGTGGGAACTTTAAATAAAAATGTAAATCCAGTGAATTTTTTTTGTCCATCCCAAGTCATATATAACACTTTCCCACATTCATCATGTCATTAATCCTTACAACTATGTCATAAAATTGGCCAGTATTATTATTTACAGAACAGATGCAAGGGTACAGCTGAGACAGACCAGTTTGTCTGGCAACTTACTGAGTTTATGACTGAACTGGAAGATTCATGGTTCTAGTTGGTGCTTTTCACCCCATACTGTAACTACTCCCCTCTAGCAAAGAGGTGCACCACTACACAAATGTTTGCACACATGCAACATGCTTGGTGGCATTCACTAAAAGTGATAGAATTATTGATGCCAGCATCCTCCTGTGCCTGTGTTCCGCTCTTTGCCAGATATATACATCCACCTTCTGCTCAAAGTAGTTCAAAAGCAAATTAAGCAGAGCAGGGTCTGCAGCCTGTGGCCATACATTACCCTACAGCTACCTGAGTAGCTGGGTATTTAGTACTAAGGTAGCTTCTGAGAATACTATCTACTAACTACTAGTAGGATCAGGTGAACATTAATCTTGGTGGAGATGGCTGGAGTGGCAGCACATTGAGATGGAAGTGTGTCATAGCCCTGGTGGATAGAATACTCTGGTGCAAATGTCCTGTGGATTTGGGGTCCAGGTTTTCTGAAGAACTACATCTACCTATATGAATCTCCTTGAGCTCTAAGATTTTCATGGGAGTTCCTTTCTCTCAGTCCTCCACCCTTACAGGAATACCTGGTAAAGACACATGTGCAAACCTTTTTGGGGACTACTTCCAAGCTGTGGAGCTCCCTCCCAAGCAAAGCCAGAGTGGTACCGTTCCTCGGTGTTATTCCACTAGCCAATAATGACCTTTCTCTTCAGGTTGGGTTCAGGCTAATAAGGATGGAGTTTTAATGGAGGGATTGTTCTTTTTTCATGTTTTAATTTAATTTTATTATTTAGCTGCATTTGTCTTTTAAATACTTTGTGAGCCACCTTAATTCTATTTATTGATAGAAATGTGGTATGTAAATAGAATGAAATAATACATTAATGAACTCCTCTTGCAAAAAATCCCTTTTAAAAAGTAGGTATAGTGTGATTATTCCAAAGTAGGAGACAAGACTGGAGGAGTGTCAGAGATAGGTGTACAGTTATTTGGTGTAGGAAGTGTTGGAAGATGTGACCCCCTTGCCTTGGAGACTCCTTGGAGACAATTCAAGAGAACTGACGATATTATCAGAAAAATGGAATAAGAGAAGAAAGTGACTTCAAAACCTACAGATAAACAAGATTTCCTCTGAACCTGTTCCAAATCCAGAAAGCTGCTTTTCTGTTTTTGATAAAAGGCCTGATGCATGAGGTATAACTAGAGAAAGACAGATAGCTGAGGAGAAAGATACACCTAAGGTAGACTTTCTTCACTAATCAGGCAGTGGGAAGGTGGGGGTGGGGTGGGGATTTGTGTGGAATCAGGGTGGAACTTTCTGGGTGGGCCTGGCCAAGAAGATATTATCTCTGTTTCATGGTGTGGTTGAAATTGTAAATGAGAACACATTATCATAATCAAGCAGGAATGGACTGCCTTCCTTTAAAATATCAAACCATCCTAATAGAGGAATCCAGGAGGCATTGGAAGACAGTAGGTCCTGGGGTGCTCTGGTCCATGGGGTCACGAAGAGTCGGACACAACTTAACGACTAAACAACAACAACAATAGTGGAATCCAGAGATTTTCAAAATTTCTGTCTTCAGGAAACAATTTCCACATTGCCGTGTTTGTTAGTATCGTTTTGTTTGTCAAGAGACCTTTGCATGTTAGGAATACCAGAAAGGCATTTGGTGGTTGTAGGGATTTTGGCCTGCAAACCTGCTGTACCTTCCTCTCTAGGACATTCAACTGCATTCTTTCTTCCATTTTTATTTTATTTTCCAGCTAACGTGAAAGATTCCATGGATAAACATACTCAGTCCTCACTAAACTCTGCCCCCTCTGATTGGGCTTGTTCCACATTCTCAGTTCTTGTATCATTGCAAATCTCAGGTTCGCCTTGAGTATGCTGATGTCCCCCTCCTGTTTCTTAATGACCTAGTATTGGATCAATTTTTGTTGTGTGGTCTGCATCATCTGAGTTGCCTGTTGGAGTGAATTATATAGTTCCATCATGCCAAGAATCTGTACTGGACTTTGGAATGGCAGGACTTTGACCACAATAGAAAACAAGTTGACTTTGTCATCCCCATATCTCTGTATGTTTTAGGTGAATAACAAGGCCAGCAGTGAGTCCAGTTTGGATGCAAATGCTTATAAAACCCACACTTCTTTGCAATAAAGTGAGGGAGTAAGGGAGCCTTGTGTTCTTTCTGGAAGAGCCTCAAGTATATGTGATGAATTTCCAGAAAGAAAATGATAGGCAGGCTATCAGGACTGACATAAGACTTTTGGTTGCATTAGGTAGATTCAAAAATAGAACTCCACCCCAAAGTGTAAAGTGCTTAAAGTTAAACAAGCCATTTGGACACATGAGGCAGAAAATCCTACAAGTATTTCACTCTCTGCAGTAAAAATGCAATAATAAAACATTTTGAAGTAACAATTAGCCTCCCTTTCATAATAGTACTACTGCAGATCAGTGATGGTAGTTACCTACCCTGCCTAATGATAAGGCATAAGCAGTCTTATATTTTACACATTAACAGTTCACATTGTTGTCTTATAGTTCATCAGTGACGTTTAAGATCCCTAAAAGTTAATACTTTTAAAATAGCCAAAGAGTTGAAATAGTTGAAACAAATTCTGTTGCCCTTCCGGCCACTTTCCGCTCCTGAGACAGACAGTTCTTTGCACTGGGCTGTAGGGCCACCTATCCAATGCCAACCGAGGGAAGAAAAATCATTTCAGCTCTAAAAAAATGATTTTGCATACAGATATACTCTGTTGGATTAGCTTTGGTATTCCATTCGCGGTTTTGTGTGTCTATGCATGCAGACACCTTTTGAAGTTGTTATTAATCTGCTCACCAAAACTGAAGTGAAAATTAACTATAAATATTGTGTTTCCCCCCAAAATAAGACAGTATCTTATATTAATGTTTGCCCCCCAAAACGCATTGGGGCTTATCTTCAGGGGACGTTTTATTTATTTTTTATTTATTTAATTTATATGCCGCCCACACTACCCAAAGGTCTCTGGGCGGCTTACAACAATCTGCATTTATTCAAATGCAGTCATATCATCATCTTCTGGTTGCTGCACAGTGATGGAGGGCAGGGTTTCACTTAACTGAGGCTTATTTGGGGGGGGGGGGTAGGGCTTATATTACGAGCATCCTGAAAAATTATACTAGGGCTTATTTTCAGGTTAGGTCTTATTTTTGAGGAAACAGGGTAGCTGCTGGGGAGCTGATGATAATTACTGTCACTTCAGGAAATAATGATGTTAGTTTCATTCCTCTTGATTTATTGGGGAATATAGTTCCCATATGATTCACAAACGCACTTTCCTACATGCCTTGAAGCTGCTTCTCTAATAGCTAAAATCTTACCAGTCTTTAAAAAAAAACCTTCCCTACTAGAACTTCCATTCTAGATCTGTTTTGTTTCTTTATTTTTGCACTAGATAAGTGTTTCCCAACCTGGAAGTCAGTGTTTTCTGAGTGGGTCATGGTTTGCCTTATATATGTTGTAGCCCTTGTTAAATACAGTAATTTCTTCTTTGACCTCTCAGAGTGAGATGTTAAAATTAGCATGGCCCTTTTGGGGGAGAAAGAAGGGATGATTTTACCTAATGAAAAAAATGCCTTTTTATACAAACATGATGGAGGGGCCGCAGGTTACTTGGCTATTATAAAAGGGGTCCATAACTTGAAAAAAGTTGGGATTTTTATTTATTTATTTATTTATTTATTACTATTAAACAGTTTGCTAGAGAGGCCTTATCTTGCTGCCCTCCCACAGAGTGTAGATGGTTCTTATCCCTCTTTCCCCCCTAAACTTTTAAGAAGTAATTGCTTGTGGTTTAGTAACTTCATTAGCACCATTCCCTTAAGGCATGTAGATGCAAATTGTGCTAGCTTGCTGATTTAGAGGCATCTAGTTTCTTACAATTTTCCTCATCTGTCCAGTTGTCGATAGTCCTATTGACAAGGGCTGTAATTAGTGCCTAGTTATCCTTTTGAAAGTGTTCTGAGTAGCTTTGCTATTGGGTTTGGCAGAAGGAAATTAGTTTACGTATCAGCTCTCAGTCCTTGAATTCTGTGAGCTGTGTGTCCAACGTTCTGGTCTAGCTTCTGCTTGGTAAGAGGGCCTATACAGACAAGCTTGACAAGATACTAAGAATTTGTTTTGTTCTGTGCCTAAGTTTGGACTTTTTGTTTTAAATCTGTAGAGTTTGGCATGGTGTCCAGTTCAGTATTCAGGTGGTTGAAGCTATACTTGTAGGAGTTACTAAAAGTAACTATCATCCTATTACTTACTATAGTGATTGCCAAGAAATTCATTATCATTGGTTGCAGTCTTTAAAAAGCAATAAATTGCACAACTTGTTCGAGTTTCTTATTTCTTTCCTGGTACTGTGCACTATATTTATTTTAAAAATAACTTAGAATTGATTAGAAAATAGCATTAAATATGAACAATTCCTGTCAAAAAACATTTTAAGAATAACTTTGAAAAATAAGTAAAAATAAAGGTGTGCAGATTTAAGTTTTTTACTGCAACCCCCAGACTTCCCTAGGCATTATTGTCAGGGGAATTCTGGGAGTTAAAGTCCCGAAAATACAGTGGTGCTTCGCAAGACGAATGTAATTCGTTCCTCGAGTAGCGCTGTCTTGCAAAATATTCGTCTTGCGAAAAGCAGTTTCCCATAGGAATGCATTGCATTAAAAAAAGTCTTGCAAAGCATGGCCATAGAAGAAGCTATCTTGCGAGGCACCACAGCGATCTCAAAAACGATTCATCTTGCGGGTTTTTCATCCCTCGAGGCATTTGTCTTGTGAGGCACCACTGTATAAATCTACACATCTTTACTAGAAACATTCCTCATAACACTAATACAGTACAATAACTTTGTTCCCACCTTACTTTAGAAATATGATCTGATTATATCTTTATTATCAAAAGCAGAGATAATGACTTGCTAGTAATTGTGCTATTTGTAACTTGTTGCTTTCAAACTCTAGGTAGGAAATACTCTAAGGAACTTCTACAGAGAATGGTGGGGGTGGGATTGAGGTGCCAAGTATATGTGCTAGTGGAATACCCAGTCATGCTCCTTGACCTTCCTGACTGCTTGCAGTTCACTAATTTTAATTTAATCTTTAATCTGACTTCTCATTTTGTTCCCCTC
This sequence comes from Pogona vitticeps, assembly GCF_051106095.1. Classification (NCBI taxonomy): domain Eukaryota; kingdom Metazoa; phylum Chordata; class Lepidosauria; order Squamata; family Agamidae; genus Pogona; species Pogona vitticeps. Next base: position 97,006,178 of record NC_135788.1, on the reverse strand, counting down.
CCCCTTCCACAGCCTGTCCTTATGAACCAGGATAGCTTGCATATGAAATAGCTAAAATGCATAATTAATATGATAGTATGGATTTATTTCATATATTTAATTAACTTGTTTTGGGATGAAATCCCAAGAGGGGATCACAAAGGCTATAGAGTACTGTAGATTCCCATGTGGCCAGATTGGGAGGTCTATTTGAAGAAAGGAGTGAGAGTCTGTTATATGGATTATTCCTTCAACTTGTGCCAGAAGGCCTTTCTTCTGTGGCTGATCCACAGTTGCTCCTCTCAACCCTACAAGATTGTTCTTTTACTTTCAAAGGCATACCCAAATTCTTGAGCCATCAGATAGATGCCTCTTAAGTGGGGTTGGTTTTTTTTTTTTACAGTGAGAGGCCTTAAGACTCACATCTGCCTGTATCTTCTGGCCTGAATTGTTTTTCCTGTCATAATTACAGTGGGGTCTCTACTTAAGAACTTAATCCGTATTGGAAGGTGGTTCTCAAGTTGAAAAGTTCTTATGTTGAATCTGCATTTCCCATAGGAATGCATTGAAAACCATTTAATCCGTATCTGCTCTTTTCCGTCCATAGAAACTACAGTGAAACCTCTACTTAAGAACTTAATCGGTTTTGGAATGGTGTTCTTAAGTTGAAACGTTCTTAAGTTGAAGCAAAATTTCCCATAGGAATGGACTGAAAACCAATTAATCCGTTCTGGCTGTTTTTTTGTTATGTAGAGGTGCGTTCGTACATTGAAGCATTAGTTCCCATAGGAACTAATGCAAAACTGGTTAATACGTACTCTACCACTAGGGGGAGATTATTTTTTTAACCTAAGATGACCTAAGGTTAAAAAAGAGCAGGAAAGTTTTTTTTTCCTGTTCTTATCTTGGATTTCTGTTCTCAAGTAGAAGCAAAATTTAGCAAATGGAGCTGTTCTTAAGTTGGATTGTTCTTAAGTAGGGACGTTCTTAAGTAGAGACCCCACTGTATGAAGATCCACTGGCTCTGAGGTGGAAAAGGAAATATACTTTACATATGTGAGAAACTGAATTTCCCCTTTTCTGGTATTGCTGTGTCTGGGCTCTAGTTCTCTAATTTAGACTTTGTGGAATCCTAGCTCAAATAAGCATGACGAGACTGTTTTACTGCTACCACATGCTGTTGGAACTATACTAACCCAAATATTTCTGTCATATCACACACATTGATGACTAGGGTTTTGAACGTCTATAAGCTTTGCTTTCTCTTGGACGTGAATTGTTTAAATCTCAAATTCTTTCTGTTCATATGTGGAGAAAGCTGCAGAGTTTGGTACATGGTTGGAAAAAAATTAAAACAGGTAGCAACCCTAATTCTGTACTCATATGGGATTCTAACCCAGACTTTTCAGAACTGACAGCTTAAAGCCCTATTCCTGAGTAGACATATCTCTCAGTTTTTTTACTTTTTTGCATTTATATTTTCATAATCTCTGTTGTCTTCCATTCCAAATATAAAGAAATTTGTGAATGTTGGTGATCTTACTCATCTTTGTCAAAGATGCACAGTGTGTATGTACATTTGGATGTTGCAGCAAACCAAATTGTGAAGAATTTGGGTTTATGGTGAATGGACCACCGTGGTTATGCATTGGGCTCAATTGCTTATGGTTACCACCTTCTGGAAAGAAGAATCACTAAACTAACCAGAAACTTCCTGTCCATGGTTTAACATGCTGTATGAACCAGGAACTCTGGTGTCAAGTGGCTTATGACTCTGGCCTGTCGGTGGAAAGGAAAGTCAGGGTTCCTGCTTTACAGATCACACTAAGATCTGAGATGGAACATACATTGATGCATAGCTTCTGAGACAAGATTTCCCCAGAACTCTGGTTATCTTGAAGTGCAAACTGGGCCATTATAACTGATTACAGATTGGTAGCAACCATTCCTTTGCCTGCCTAAAAATAGGTATAGAAATAATGTATCATGTTTATTACTCTCTTGAAAGGCATTTTACTTTACACAGTTAATTATACTGATAAGACTTATTTTTATAAAATCTAATTGTTCCCTTATATTTTTCCTAATCTTTCATAGGCTACATTCAGAGAATTTTGGTCTTTGTTCTTTTTCTAACTTCCATTTCAGCTTGAAACACCTGTCTATTATTACTTCTTTTAAAAAAATACGAAGAAGTTGCTGTCAAAAATCCTTTCATAAATATCTTGTTTTTTTTGTTGAACTCTTGACCAGCATCAACAACAATTTTTCCCCAAAATGCTTAAGCTTTGAACGTGAGCTGGGTTAAAAAACAGGTCCCCAAGTAGTTTCAGTTAACCCAAGGGGCATCTGAGGATGATGGGAATAAAATAGCAAATCTGGACAAAGGGAAAGAGTGGGGGTTGCTAATAAGATGGAGAACCTGCTTGCCATAATTAGAATAAAATTGGGGTATCCAGAATGCTGGGGTCAGCTTCTGTTCACACCAATCCGCCTTTCACCTTATAGAAAGAGGCCTGTGCCAGGTAATTAGGTCAAATCAATGATTATATATCTTAAGGCCAAGTGGAGGGGGCAGTAATTGTGATGAAATTTGTCTGAAGAGAGGCAATCACAGGGTGGGGGCGCTTGGGAGGTAACTTGTTTAAAAAAAGGTAACAAGTTCAAAGGGGAAATTAAGTTCAAGGTTCAGTTCCTGTTCACTTCTCTTAGTGGGGAAAAAGTCAGGAGGCTAATATTTCTATCAGGCATGTTGTTCTGTTTGGAGTTGGGGAGAGAAAGCAAGAGATCATATCAGAGTGAGGAAAGGCAATTAAAACAGAGACAAGGGCCTCTAATTAGGTTTCTCCCCCCCCCCCCCCCACTGGGAAGGACAGAAGAGGCAAACAAAAAAAGGTATGATGAATCTTTCTAGTTTCCCATTGGTCTATTCTTTCCATTCCAGGCACATCCAACCATCAGTGCACAAATAAACCACATCTCTCCGCAAGATATGCCACTAATGTAGCTTGTTATACACAAGAACGATCTGCTCATAGCTTTGCAGAAAAATGTGGCTACTTTAACAAGCAGATTGGTGGGGGCTATGAAGCTCCTTTTAATTTTTCATTCCTCCACCACATCATTTTTTTCCTACTGTGCAAAAGATCCACATGTGGGCCACACAATAGGAAGAATTGCCCTACTCTGTTAAACAGATAAAAATCTTACTTGAATTGTACGTTAAAAATGGTGGAAGAGGCATGGTTCCAGTGGAATACATTATATAACCTAATGCAGAGTTTCTGCAACGGATTGTCATACTGTTTCTGCCAAGCTGATAGACAAGGTCTTGCAACAATTTGAGGGCACATTCTCTGAAGAGAAGCTGCACAAAGGACAACAAGGCAAGATTTACTTGAGTGTTCATTCTTGAATGCTTCTAGGAGGTTCTTATATGTAGGAGGAATAAATCATGTTGGATGCACTTGAATCCAGATCTGGCCACAGTGATTTAAAGGGAAATTATTTGGGGAGAGATTCCCATTTTAAGTATGATGCCTTATGGGTAGGTGCTAGGACAGTGTATGTATGTATTCAAGGAACTGGATCCTGGACAGGAAGCTAGGCATAATTCGGTAGTGCAGGCATATGGAGTGTGTCGTTCTCTAGATGTTGTTGGACTAAAACTTCCAACTTCCTTCCCTCTCAGATATGCTGACTAGGACTGATGGGAGTTGCAGTCCAACAATACCTGGAAGGCTACTCATTCTCTACCCTCACCATCTTCTTCCAACAGAAAACTTAATATGTTCCTCTTTTTCTGCCAAGCTAATAGACAAGGTCTTGTCTTCTTGCATTCCCTGAAAGAGGACATGTCTTAAACTGCAATAGCAAGAGTAGGGTGATACTTTTATTGAATGATTAAAAAATCAAACAAATCACAAACTTTCATGGAGAAAATTCAGCTTTTCTGAATTCCACTTTCTGAATTGTTTCTGAAACTGTAGACTCGTTTTATAATTTTCCAGATAGCATATTGATGACTTTGCCCATATTAGGCAGCACTGCTAGGTAATGGAAGTACTGGTGATGAAAGAGTAGCTGTTTTATTTCTCTGCAGTGATTTTTTTTTAATTTTTTTCCATTTGTTTTTGGCTGCAAAGAAAATGGATTGAAGATGTGAGTAAAGTTGGAGAGATACAAGGAAAGGTCAGTGCCTGAAATCTTCCCACAGCCTTATGTTGTGAATGAGGCAGAATGATTAAGTAACAAAATCATTGGTCAAAATCCTGTTGCTCAGCTTCACCAGCACACCAGGAGTGATGTCATAATTCGTGGTAGATTGCTGCTGATTAAAGACTTTGGTTTTTGATTTCAAGGTGCACACAGCTTGCACATAATGAGACAAAAGGTGTGACTACACAGTGAAGGAAATGCAAATCTACATTCACTTGCTGTGTAGTTGCACCAGGGAATTTGGGTCTGTTCGGTTTAAGTGGACATACAGGGAGACAGGAGATATTTTTTTTTGCAGTTTGTTTTTTTAGCTCTGTTGAAACACATGTGATTATTTTTTATTTTATTTATTTACTATTAGATTTTTATCCCGCCCTTCTAGGCTGCGTCTACTCAGGGCGGCTCACATCAGAATCATACATAAAAACAGTTAATAATTTAAATTGACAATTCTAATGTTAATCAAGATGGAAAAGTAAACAAAAGGCCAAGCAGAAAGTAAAAGTCAAGGTTAAAAGAAACTTCCAAAATAAGATGTAATAAGAGTATCCTTTTGTTGTTTCTTCCCCTTGTTAGCTTTTATTTTTTGGCTGTTTAGGTGCTCTAGGGCAGTGTTCTCCAACCTTTTTCCTAGTGCGGACCGGCGGAGTCTCTGAGGGAGGTGGGGCGGCCCTTCGTGCTTGCCCTCTCCGACGCACGCACGCACGCACGCAGTGGTTGGCGCGTGCATTCCCTCACCGCTTCGTGCATGCGCAGGAGCACCTGTCCACCCATGGCGGTGGTGGAAGCCTGGGAGTCTTTTTAATTTTTATTTTATTTTACCCGGCTCTTGCCCACCCCCATACACCCGTCGCTGCTGTCGGGAGGAGAGCGCCCGGGCCTTCCTCTTCCTCCCGGCTCTCTCCCACCCCAGTCACCGCTGCTGCTGGGCCGCAAAGGCAGACCTCCCATCCCCCCCACACGCACTCCCCTCCCCACAGCTGCTTTGCGCACACGGGGGCTTGCATGAAGGGGTGAGGGAGCACTCACATGGCGCTGACACACGCGCGCAAAGCAGCTATGGGGAGGGGAGTGGGGGGCGGGAGGTCTGTCTTCATGGCCCGGTCAGGCTCAAGCCACAGACAGGCAATGGGCCGCGGCCCAGGGGTTGATGACCTCTGCTCTAGGGCATTAGAGCTGACACCAAGCTGTTTAAAAAATAATAATGATCCTTACAGTCTGTTTCTAAGCTGTAAGTCATGCTGAGAGAGGTTTTCCTTGCCCTTAGCGCCCCCCCCCCCCCAAGAACCAATAGTCTTTGCTTGCCATTCCTGAGTGTGTCCTAGCGTGGAAACTTTTCTGAATTGAAGTGATCACATGCTTGGACCAAGGTGAGCTGGTCCATTGTTTAAAAAAAAGTGAAAGCAGTGGCAGAGGGAAAAAAAACTACAGATGTGGGGAAGGGGACTCTGGGCTAATGTGCATTTTGTTTTGCATAGTACAACAAGAACAAAAATGCAAATCAGCGTGCCCCAAACCTATTGCGTTTCCTACATTTTTTTCCTAGTTTAGTTGTTCCCAAAGTTGCATATAGCTCTAAATTGACAAGCACACCCAACAGGATTTCAGCCCTTGTCTAAACTTATCTGAGATCCTGTCTCACTGAGATGTCATAACTTCCTCAAGTGGTTGTGTAATTCTGGTAGTTCCAAGAAAGCATACTGAGAAATATTTTCTCCCCTTTTTGCCATTAATTAACATGAAATCCAAGGCCATCTTCAGAAGAATGGCCTATATCATCTCAACTAGTGAAGGAGTACCGGTATGTGTTGTCTGTGTTAAGCATGATTTGTGTTTATATTGGCTTTCATTCTTTCAGACTGTAGCTTCCAGTTTGGCAATAGGGTGCGATGGTAGAAGGACAGATGTTGATTTTGCCAATTTGTCCCTTCATTTACACATTGGAAAACAGGAAGTTGATATTTTCTCAAGCTACAAGAGAGAGTTATGTGGTAGGCTTATCTCTCTGAATGGTTCAAGTGATTAGCTTTGGATTTTCATCTGCAACTTAACTCTTTTGTTTTCTCTAGTACATGAGAAGCTCTAAAGGTGATGTGGTAGTTCAGGAAAAGATTGGTTTTATACCCTCTCATGCTCACCAAAAGTCAGAATCAACTTATCAGCCAGTAAGTAATTCTCAGTTTGACTTTGGAAGAAATTCACATTACCCTGTGGAAACTTGAAATATTCAATATTCACCCACCTTAACTTCAGTAATACACATAAGAACACACAAGATCAGGAGAGTATAATTTCAACCATTTACAAATTCCAGCTCTAAAGAAAACAAGTACAGTGGTGCCTCGCTTAACGAGTGCACCGTATAACGAAGAATCCGTATAGTGATCCCTTTTTGGGGATCGCTATACGGAGCTGCCCCAATCGCCACACTCGCATTGCGATGATTGGGGCGTCCGGCGGCCATTTTGGAGCCGCCGAACAGCTGATCGGCGGCTCCAAAATGGCCGCCGGATTACCCGAAATGGCCCCGTCAGTGTTTTCGCGCCCTCCCCTTGCTTACCGAGGGCGCGAAAACACTGACAGGGGGCCATTTCGGGTCATCCGGCGGCCATTTTGGAGCCGCCGAACAGCTGATCAGCGGCTCCAAAATGGCCGCCGGACCGCGAAAACATCGCTGGAGGGGTAAGTTTTGGCGCCTATTGGAACGCATTAAACTAAGTTTAATGCGTTCCAATAGGCTTTTCCTGCCCCGTACAGCGATGTTTTCGCACTGTAATGTACTAGACCCAGAAACTCTCAATTTGGCCTCCTTCTACACAAGTGATACATGTGCAAACATAGTTTGGTCAGTTTGCAAATTTTAATATTTATTTATTTATTTATTTATTTATTTATTTATTTAATTTATATCCCGCCTATCTGAATCACATAGGACCACTCTAGGCGGTTTACAGCAACAACAATTTACAATAAAATTAATACAATTTTAAGATAGAGGAACTTGATGTCTGCAGTAATAAATGACAATTTGTCTCTCTGAGTTTTCCCATGCAAAATCAAATGCTGACAAAGGAAAGCTTCTGGCATCAACTGACATAAATCATATATATAACTGTTTAATAGCAGCAGCTCACCTGTGCAGGTACAAAACACTGAGTGTACGATGGATTAGCAAGCAACAACTGATTTTATTCCGAGGAGGAACTATAAAAGAGGCATTCATCAGCATACTTGACACAGTGTTTAAATAAAGATTGTGAGTGGCTTTTTTACTGGATCACCTGATTGTTTCCCATTTGGTCATTTCAGCAACCATTTAATATATAAGTTGTGACGCTCCAGTAAATTACTCGATGTAAAATCATCAGAAATGAGAAAAGGACCTTGAAGTATCTTAATAACTTTACTATGCCCTAAGATTTTGTGATCGGCTGGACAGGTCTAGGTATCTAGTTGTAGCATCAGAGGCTGGAAGTTCAGTCCCCACTATGTGCTCCAGAAGAACCAGCCTGTGTGGCCTTGGGCAAACCAGAGTCCAAGGATGCCCTCAGAAGGGAATGTTAAACTACTTCTGAGTACTCTCTACATAGAAAACACTGAAATGGGCCGGCATAAGTCAGAACTGACTTGCCAAAACACAATTATTATTAAGCATTTGTGGACTATAGTTATTTTCATCAGATGTGTTGTCCTGACCTATATCTGGTTTTGAGTGAGATTGTAAGCAGGTCAAAGAAAAATGAAATGCAAAAAGTACTGTCAGTGAAAATGTAAGCTTGTGTTACCTTTAGTATTCTATTTCCTGCTTATTAGGACCCTTGGTTATCCTTGTGTTTCACTCTTCTGTTGTTCTTAGGCAGACATGGGGTGATCTTCCTCGGAAGTCTTTTCTGTCCTCCCCCAGTCTCAGCCACCACCAAAAATTCCAGCAGTTCTGTGGAGAAACAAGGTGTGTGCTCTATGCATAGCATGTTTTGCAACAGAATTACTGGGATAGTTGCAGCAGCGATGCAAACAGATGTGATAGATTTGAGATGATAGAAGGAATGTGGGTTGTGGTGTTCCTGGTAGATCAGAATAGATCTCAACTTTGGAGAGTTGCCCACCTTGTTTCTGGGATCCAGCTTGTTTCGTGGCACTGAATTGCAACTCTAGTGTTGGCCTGTGCCAGTCAGTTTCAACAGATAACCTGACCTATGCCCTTTTATTAATATGGCCCGTGAATTTGATGGGCAGGAGCCAAAAGAGTCTTTGTTGTTTTGGCATAACTGTTTGTAACTTTGATATCAGAAGCATGATAATTTTTCTCTTTGCACAGTCTTTATATCTAGCTGCCTCAATATTGGTCAACTGTATACATTTAGATTGATGAACCTCCCATCCCCACCTGACAGTATTTGAAAGAAATGAAACCAGGCTAAAGCTGTATGATATATATCCATTCACTGCTAACGAGTTAATTTATTGATTATCAGCAAGTGTGACCGCCTCTATAAAACCCGAAGTTTTAGCAGTTTGCTGGTCTGGAGTATTCAGGTGTGTGTCAACATAATTCCAAGGAGGAAACACATCAGGAATGATGGTAGAGAAACATTTGTTTCTGCCCATCAATCTGGGAAGGGTTATGTGTGTTTCCAAACAATTTAAAGTCCATCATCCTACAGTGAGGAAGATTATTCACAAGAGGAAAACATTAAGGACAGTTGCCAATCTTCCCCGGAGTGTCCAAGCAAATTGTAAAGAGTAAAAACGTTGTAAAATTTCTCCACAATGATGTGAGAGACTGATAAAGTCATAGAGTAAATAATTACTTAAAAGTTATTACTGCTAAAGTACAAGTTATTGTATCATAAGGTGCACTTTTTTTCACTCATGGCTTCATTTTGGCTTTATTTTTGTTAAATTAATCATGACATGGTGTAATATGTCATGTGTTGTTGGTCATCTGAAGGTATATTTACCTGATTGTCAGACCTGCTACCAGATGATTTTTATTATGTCCTGCTATGGAAAACCATACAATTCAAAGAAGGTGTACAGTACTTTCTTCATCATCAGTGAATGAATTTGGATGCACAGTGTAGAGGGTAATCAAGTTTGGGGCAGAACTGGGGGTGGAAAATGGGCAAAGAGGGCCTCACATTCTATAAATAGTAACACTGGTAAATTTTACTAAAAGTTCATGGCCCAGCCTTACCACAATATTAATGACCACAGAGGGCATGCAAAGTTCAGAGTTCACCTTCTATTTTACCCTGTTTTCTTTTTTGTGTAATTTCTCCCCCACTTACTCTTGTCTTAGTTCCAGAGTTTATAATAGCATCTCTTCAATCTTGTCTCATTTTCTTTTTTAAAGATAACATATATTTCACAGCATCCAAAAATAACATCAGTTTTATCTTTGGTGTAATAGATGGGGGGGGAGAATAAGAGGGGAAGGGAGGCTAGCAGCGGCATTGGAGTAAGGGAAAGGGCGATGGATCAGACAAGGTTCACGCTTTGTTCGCACGCCATAAAAAGTCTTCAGTTATCAGGTATTTAAACCCAAATCAGCAGTTCCATATCCGTAACCCAAGCCGAATGTTTCTCCCCCTAATAGCCATGCCGCTGTCGTTTTGCACCGACTTGGGTGACACTCGATTTGTACTCTCTGACGGGAACAGATGGGTCTTCATTGTGAAACCCCGCCTGTATGCAAATGTGAACCTAGTTTCACCCGATCCCCAGGCCTGACCCGACCGTGTCTATGCATTTTACACAACACGCCTCAGCCTTGCTTTTTTTGTGGGGGGGGGGAATAGGGCAGATAAAAAATGGCTGTCGGATAGTACCAGCGTCAGGTCAAGTTTACCATCCATCTTTTCCACAAGCCCAAGACGGCAACACAGTTATTTAGTTTCATCGTCTGACGTTCGCTGTAATAAGCTCTGATTTCACCTGTTTCTGAACCCAACCTCTTACCCATGGGTGCCTTTTTCCCCTTTTGCAAAATTAAACAGACTTGCACAATTGATTCTTTTATTTTCATCAACAGTGGAAGTATAAGCCTTATGTAGAGAATGAGGTGCTGACTTTTTCCTAACCTTCTCCCAAGCTGCTGCATTTTCAAGCCCATCTCTTTTCCTCATTCTTCGTGTATATTAATTCCTTCTCTCTGGAAGAAATGAGAAACCCCGTCTGTTCCAAGTCAGTTGCAGCATGGAAATGGTTCGTTGCATACAGGCGCGCGCACACACACACACGCACACACACACGCACACACACACGTGCACACACACACGTGCACACACGCGCACACACACATATACTCTGTCACATCTCCTTTTTCTTTTCTTTTTCTAAATTTTTAAAATAGAGAAAAATGATAATTGATGTCAAAATAAACAAGAAGCGTTTTAGACATCAATTAACAGTTTTGCCTATGCATAGACATTAGAGACTTGCACCATAAATCTCACCATTTAAATGCACAACCGTTCATTAGAGTGAAAATATGAACAGCTGTAATGTAATCGCACATTTATGCCAGCGACAGAGAGAAATCTGACTCGCGTTGTCATTTTTCACGCTGATGAAGGGCTGCAAGCAGATTCAAGACACAGGCGATTCTCTAGCTGTAGCATGCGTTTCACTCTCATTCACTTTTTCTCTAACACACAAACACACACACACACACACAAAACCCTATTGCTCTCCTAGAGTGTAGCAAAATTGGCAGTCATTGCTTGCAGCATTTTCAGTTTTTATGCTATTTTTCAGCTTGCCATAAAACAAAGTTAAGTTTTCCTTCTTTTGCAACTTCAGTCCCCCAGGCCAGGAAACCTTGGGGACTGACCCCTAAACTGTACTGTATTTAGGATGAATTGTTGCAATCCTTTCTGTCTCCCCACCTCACCTCCTTCACTGCCTGAGCCTGCTCAATCTACTATTCAAGGATATTTTTGTAGATGAAGTCAGGAACTGGGATGAAAGAAATATTTATTTGAAATAACTATAAAAGTTATTTTCTTTAGTTTTTTCCATCCTGTATCTTGCCTTCTGGTAATCCATAGTACATGATACATTGAAAAGTGGCAATCTATGTTTCAGGTTTATTTATAACACAACACTTTTAGAGTGATTTTAGACAAAAATAGCTTATGGAAATCCTGTAAAATCTTTCTCTCTGTTGTGAAGTTTTCACATTCTGTTTCTGGGAACTGTTGCTTACAATTGAACTGTATAATATAATTCTTCATCAGAATATTACACCTCAATTTATTTGGTCAGTAGGAAAGAGAAGTATTACTGAGAGTGATTAAGGAAAAGGAAATACACCAGTGCTTTTTATATCTTTCATTGGTACTGTTTTTGGTTTGCTTCTGGGAGATTATGGCACTAACACAAGGTTATATTATATGGGTTTGGTTTTGTGGCTTGCTTTTTCAGGTAAGCACTTCACTGTGTGGCAGTAAATTGTTTTAAATCCTAGTCAGAAAACATAGGAGTACTTTCAGACACTTGGGAAACTTAATATATGCGCTTGTAAGAACTTTTTTTTTCCAACCATAGTGTTTCAGATTGAGTTTTAGTTAGCCCTAAGATTTCACAAGGCTTATGTGGGTTCTCTTGAAAGATAGCTTGGTCATCACTACTCATACTTCTGTGAAAGTTGTAGGTATAAGAGAATGTCAAGTATCGTTTTAAGTCACAGACAGACAATACAGTACCATCTAGATATTTTGGACTATAAATCTCACAGTCGCTTATCCTACCCAATAAGTAATTTAGGTAATATTTATTACACCTGCAAATTAATGATATAACTACTAGTGTTTGAACACTTCAGAGGGTCCAAAATGCTGCTTAACTAGAGCTGGTTGTGGGGATTGCATAACTCCCCTGTTAACAGCAGCTCCCACTGCTGCTGGTCCATTTTCTGGCACAATTCAAAGTGCTGTTTTTGATCCATAAAGCCCTAAATGGCTTGTGTCCAACTTATTTCAAAGACTATCTCTCTTTATCAGCCTGCCCAGGTTATAAGATAATCAGAGGAGGCCTTTCTCTTTGTCCTGCCACCCTTATGGGACACAGCAGAGGGCCTTCACTGTCACTGCTCCTGGACTTGCTCCCGGAGGAAGCCAGCCTGGCCCCATTTTTGCTGTCCTTCCACAAGCAAATGAAGATCTTTCTTTTCTTTTTCTTAGTGACTGGCTGTCTCTTACTCCCAACATCTGGCCTTATAAATATACTCATATATATTCTTGTGTGGGAAGTTTGGCATAGCAGTGTAATGACCATCTCGGTATATGAGTTTGCCACAATGAAGATAGGGTAGAAAGAGCAGTAGAATACGCAAGGTCAGATGAAACATCCCACTTGCTCAGCTTCCTATTTCCCATAGTAGCTGACCAGGTCGCTGCATGAAATAAAGATACAAGGACAGAAACCTCCTTGTTGCTCTCTGGCACATGACAAAGTTATATACCAGCGATGGCGAACCACAGCACACAGAGCCCTTCTCCTGGCATGTGAGCCATAGGTCGCCAGATCGCTACTGCCCTCCCATGCAGCCAAACCTCAGGTGCTGGCGCTTTGGCAGGTGGATCCAGAGCAACTGGTGCTGGCAGCGGAGGGGTCTTGAGGCACCTCTGTGCCAGGATTCCCCCTTCCACTGCCACTTCAGGTTCTGGGCCCACCACTTCCAGTTGGTCCGTACTTCCGGTTTCAGGTCCTCCAGGTCTGCTACCTGCTGTTTTTTTTTTGTTTTTTTTCCAATTTGGGCACACAAACCCAAAAAGGTTCGCCAACACTGCTCTATACTATCTCTGATTCTTGGTTTGAGGCTCCTTACCCTTCTTTAAAGCTCTCTGGAACACTGCTTGGAAAAGCTACTGATTTGAATGACAGCTCCCAGAACTCCTCATTTGACTTGGGTGCAAGTTCTAATATAAAAGGTATGGGGAGAGATTCTGTCCATTTTCTTGGGTTGAAAACAAGCCCCAGCACACTTTCTCATTCCATATACAAAAGAAAATTATTTCAACACTGAAGATATGTTAGAATTCTCCCCCACGTATGAGAAGGCCAAGAGGACAACTTAGAAGATGCAGCATAGGTTGTCTAAGATACACTGCTCTGACTGTCTGAAGTGACTACTGTTGCAGATTTTTTAATTTGTAGTAAAATTCCTTTTTGCTGTGCAGTAGAAGTATAGAGGAGAATACCTCCAAGTTCCCCAGAGTCCATCCCATTCTCATTAACTGTCATTTGTAGTCTCAGTGACACACTCTTGAGATTTTTGTAGAGTAAAAAACAAAAACATTTATTCAATTACAATTGCTTGAAATTACAGACTTGTGCATTCTGTTTTTGTTACTGCTTATATACTGGCAACCAACCAAACAGATCAAGAGCAAACAAGCAACTGCCACCAACTGAGGAAAGAGAGGAGAAAAGAACACTCAGTAGAGGGGTGGGCTCTCTTTGAATTCAAAGGCTGGAAAGAATTATCAGTTAGTGGTAGATAAATAAAAAATTACTGCAGCCCAGAAAAGTCCCATCCAGTCACACAAACTAAAGGTAGCATGCAAGGTTGCAAAGAAAACTCCAACGACTAATGGTAGAGGCTGTGCTTCAAGACATAAGTCTGCCATGTAATTCTTTCCTTTATCTGAAAATGTAGATGAAGCATGTTATTAGCATCTACTGTATAACTCTTTGTATGTATTATGTGCTATCAATTGCTTCCAATTTATGGTGATTTTAATAGAGTTTTAAAAGTATACAATATGTTACAGGAATTGTTTTTCCATTGCCACCACCCCTTCCAGTGGATTTTCATAACCAAACGGGGCTTTGAATCCAAGTTTTCTGCCCTAATCCAACACTCTGCTATACCACACTAGTTCTCTCTCTCTCATAACAGTAGAAAAGGTTTATTCCTGGACATAGTAACGGGCCTTTAAAAAAATGGCATGCACAGCACTTCTACATCTTAATGATTAGAGTAGCCTTGCTATCCTAAATTTATGGGGAAATGTGAATTTCTATTTTCCAATGTTGGGCTCGGATTTGTTTCTGTTTTCATTAGAATGGAAACAAACATGCTTTTCACAGAAATTTGTCTGCTTAGTAACAAATGAACTGGCTGGATAGCTCAGTGCATTAGGTATCTGGCTGCAGAGCCAGAGGTTGGGAGTTCGATTTCCCCACTGTGTACCCCAGAAGAGCCAGGCTGTCTGGCCTTGGGCAACCTGCACAGTCCCAGGATGCCTCCAGAAGAAGAGAATGGAAAACCACTTCTGAGTACTCTCTACATAGAAAACCCTAAAAAGAGTCAGTATTGGCAAATGATGATGATGATTTATGCCAACTGAGAAACGTTGTTGCCTGAAAAAGAGGGAAGATACATTGTGGAGGAGCAGGGCCTTCTCTTGAGAACATATTGATTCCATGCTGAATTACCTGTGTTTTTTCTTTGATGATGTCATTATGTAGTTAGTTGTCATGACATCATTATTATGTAAATATGATTTTAAAGCAAAGCCAAAGAAAGAAAGAAAGAAAGAAACGCATTTCAAAACAGCAGCTATTTCTGGCCTCAAACATTAATAAACAGATCAAGAGAAAATAAACTTTGAACATCTTTGGAGAAAATATCAGATGTGATGAACCACACACATTTTATTCCTTTAGAGAGTCCTCTGCTAGTATATCTCAGTGTTGTAACAACAGAGTTTTGCAACCTTTGAAAATTCTGCAAGGAAATGTTTATTTAAAGAATGGTCTGATATTCTGCTTTAGCAAGTAACAAGGGACAAAAATCACATTGACTACACTTCTCTCTCTTTTTAGATTGGAGTAGATATAGGATTGGATGCTCAGTGTAATGTAGTGGATAGTGTGATGGACTAGGAGACGAGGGTTTGAATCTCCACTTGGCCATGGAACCTCACTGGGGGAGCAGAACTGGTAAAGTTCTCCTTAAATATCTCACGTTGAAAGCCTTATTTGGGTGGCTAAATTCAGTTCCAACTTGATAGCACATAACTAACTAGCCATAGGGTTATAAATTAAATAAGTAATCTGCTTGCAGGGACATGGTGGTGATGTGGGTTAAACCGCAGAAGCCTCTGTGCTGCAAGGTTATAAGATCGAATCCACACGTTGGAGTGAGCTCCTGTCGCTTGTCCCAGCTCCACCAACCTAGCAGGTTCGAAAGCATGCAAAATGCAAAATGTGAGTAGATAAATAGGTACCACCACGGTGGGAAGGTAACGGCGTTCCGTGTCTAGTTGTGATGGCCACGTGACCACGGAAGATTGTCTTCGGACATACGCTAGCTCTATGGGTTGGAAACGGAGATGAGCACCGCCCCCTAGAGTCGGACACGACTGGACAGATTGTCAAGGGGAACCTTTACCTTTACCTAATCTGCTTGCACTTAAATAAGTCCACAAGTTAGAAGCCTGCAGAAATCTTTATTTGGTTGGCAGAGAAAAGATATAGAGAACTGCATTTCTATACTGGATGCAGAGAAAGGGGCTTGCTTCCTTAGCACCCCATTTGGTATCTGGGCTGGACACGGAGGAAGGATTGGCAGTTCCATTCACCTTCTGTCTCCTCACTCATTTGCCTGCGTGGAATTTAATTGCTCATCCTTAAGCAGTTTCTGGTTGACTGTGACTTCTAAATGTAAAGCTGTATTAAATGAAAAAACACGATCCTGACCGGTTATGTCATACACACCTTTTTTTTAATACAGGATACGGCAGCCCTGCAGCAGTATGTTTCAACAGGTTACAGTATTCCAGGTCTGAAGAGAATTGGACAGGCATCTGTAAATGAGACTTTAGATATCAGAGATCTTTTTCCATTCTTATACGAATGGAACATCTACTCTCCTTGTTGTGCCTGGTTCAGTGCTGACAGTATTGATTGCTTTCTGCACATCCATGTGACATAAAACTTAACTTAGTATGATCAGTAACAAAATCCTTGAGTTTGTCCCCTCCTGAATATTGGTTTATTTTGTTCCACTTGGGTTGTTGCAGGGAGTGCATAGTTTGGAGCAATGGTACTTCCTACTGGAAGTCCTTTTACACAGCCTCCCTGCTGGAAGTGTTTAATTAAATATTCACTTAACCCCTCCCCCACAAAAAGGAGAAATAGCTCCATGAGAAAAGCTCAAGCAGGCAGATGAATTTTGAATTGCTTTCAGTTTTAAGGGAGAATCTTGACAATTTCCTGACTAGAAATAGTTTGCAAAGATGTGGGGGGTTTTCTAATGCCATTTGGGCATGAATCAGAGTAAGCCCTGTCTTACTAGCATTGAACTGGGGGGCAAACTTTTCCCCTACCTGATTAAGACCTTAGAGCAGCAGTTCTTCACCTTTTTTTTAAACCACAGACCCCCTTTAAATATATTTTGTTGCCATGGACCACCAAGACTTTACTCAAGATTCAAAACCCTAAAGTGCATCAAATATTTATTAAAGTTTCTCATGAAAAGTTTCATCGGCAGATATTCCTTGCTATAATGGTGACTCTTTTTAAGATGACTGGAAGAAGTTTCGTTTTGCTTTGAACAGGATGCACCTCATCAACAGCATCAGTTCTTTTATGTTTCAGATTCAGCTAGCAATCCATTCTGAGGCTCAGCCAAAAAGTATTGCTACAAAATTCACTGTGATAATATTAAAAAGTCACTTTACCCAATAGTAATCAAATGATTTTATTAGGAGAAATCAAAGAAACACATTCATGAAGTCTGTTGAACACTCACTCACTCTTACACTGACTGATTCCGACTCTTCCTGCAGCTTCTGACTACGCAGCCTGGTCTTCCCATGATTCACTTTGAGGTGATAGGACCAGTTTTTACCATTATGAGAAAGGTGGATCCCCTTTGTTGTTGCCTGGGAAAGCCTTTGTAGCCCTGGAGAAGCAGCACAGTCATAGAGCATCACCCGAAGAAGGAACTGGCAAGAACTTTTTTTTTTTCCAAAATAGAATATTGAAGCCAGTACTGAGAAGATACTGTACTACTGTGCCCACAGGAATTGTAAAGCCTATTTCTTTTTTGTCCCAGTCTCTATTGTTGTTGTTATTGTTTTTGTTTTTGTTTTTGTTGTTGTTGTTGTTGTTGTTTTTGTTCTTGTTCTTGTTCTTGTTTTTGTTGTTGTTCTTGTTCTTGTTGTTCTTTTACAAGTAATGCAAGGCTTGTTTTGCTTTGTCATGTGATCTGTAGATTTGGTTGTAGGCATCTTTCCATAAAGCTTCTGCTCTTTGTTTGTGGGATGCTGATGGAGACAGTCCAAGACACTTTACTGCTTGAAGTAGAACAGGAAGTAGTGCCCCATCTATTAAAATATACAGTATAGGTAAATACATAGGTGTTGTACTCAAGACCATTTTATTTTGGCACTGGAGTCAGAAAAATGTGTCTCCCTGTTACTGGCAGTGAAAATATTACAATAATGATTCACTAACTAACAATTTGCTGCCTTTTCATAATACCTAAAATAAGCTCCCTGAAGAAATCATCACTCTCTCAGATAGTAGGGCCAGCCCTATGAGGTGCTAAACCTGCATCTAGGCTGTACCTTTTCGGACTGTATGAGGAACGTACATATCCCTGAATAATTTCCATTACAGTCCCTCTATTAAGAAAGAAAAAGACCAGATCCACAATATGGAAGGCCAGATATCAGGAAAAAAGTTCTTGTCAGTAATTTCAGTGATGCTGTATAAGGAATATTTTTGTATGGACGAAGTTTCAGTTGTGCAAATCCCTAAATGCTTTCTAAAGTTCAGGTTTAACCAAGCCTTCTCCAGCTGTGTACTCTCTAGAGATGTCCTTGGATTAGCGGGAGGCTAGTTGTAATGTAATCCTTTCCATGAGAACTAGGCTGCTGGTCTCTCTGGGTCAGGGGGGTTGATCTGAAGTGGGAAGACAGAGAAAATGTTTAGTCTTGCATTGTGCAAATGGGGATGGACTAGATAATCTTATAGTCTCTTCCAACAGCTGTATGATTTGAGGGCACTGATATTTTCTGCAGTTATCTGAAAGCAGCAAACAGAGGTGTGTATATATGTGTCTCCATCAAGAAAGATGCACTTATGGGGAAAGTTAGTGTCACAAATGCCATGCTTGATTTGTGTTCTTTTTGGTTCAGTATTGCATTCTGGCTTACTGCACTGGTGGATACGATGTGGTCCATTTAGCTCGCAATGAAAATACACGATGTTTATGGATAACAGTTGGACCCTCCCATTGTTACTGTCCCAGAGAACTTAAAAACAGCATATTTTCAGCGGAAACAAAAGGAAGGAAGGGGTACATGGAGCCATCTTGTGGTTGCTTTTCCATGCAGCATCTTGGGTTTATGAAGGTGTTCCCCCCCCCCTTTTAATTGAAGGTTGCTTATCAAGGAGAGAAAACAGCAATAGAGGACATGGGGTGCATGCTGGAGATTGGCTGGAATGAGGGAGACATGTGGGGGTGGTGGGGGAGGATGGATCCAAGTATAAATCAAAATGATCAGTCACTACAAACCCAGAGAAAATGGCATGGAGTATAAATAGGAGCTGGAACCGACAAAAGAGATGGAGCTTCAGTTGTAAATACTCATTATCTTAATGTGACAGAATGTGAATTGCAAGGCCTCAGGAAATTACAAAAGATCAAGGGGGGAGGAAGGTACTGAAAAGGGGGATTGGAATGATGGAACAATGTTTTAGATGTTTTTAACAAGGTATGGTGGCATTTGTTCCTTGTAATCAGTTTAGGAAAAATCGTACATACATAATTGTTGTTCTGTTTTGTTTTTAAATAGCAAACATAAGTGAGTTCTTGTATTTAAAAGCTGATTCCTCCCCCTCCAGTTTTAAAGCCAAATGGGAGCATCCCAGACCTTTCTTTCCCTCCCCCATTTGCGGACATCTGGTTGCATAGACGTGTGTGTCAAACCACAAGAGATCTGAATAGAATTTATCTAAATTTTATATGCATGGGTTGATGTAAATTGAAATATATCGTACAGCATACCCCTCAGAGCAGACATATTGGTTTTTCCTTCACTGCTTGAACTTTTAACCTCAGGGGTTTCAAGCTGGTCACACGCTGACCCGTCTGAACTCTGCTGGTACAAGCCAAGTCTAGAAGGCATGCTGGGCAGCCATGGCAACTAAAAGCAGCATACCTCCGTTTACCCACCCCCTCCACTTTTTCCAACCTGCTTTGCCTCCCCTCCAAACTCCAAAAGCCAAATATGTTCACAGCTCTTCCTGGGAGCACTTTGGAACTCCAGGACAAAATATGAAGGAGGGGGTCATACTTGCCTCTTGTCACATTTGATATAGCTGTACCATTCCACAGCAAGAGCCATCTCTGTTCTTCTGTGTGTAGCTGTTTGCACATGAAGCTTCCAGCTTGCATAGAACTGTGCACAACTGCAGGGGAAAGAGGATCCCTAAACTGAGCCTTATACTTCAAACAAATATGTGTATAAGTCAACATATGTGTCCAGGGACCTGTTCTGAATAGAGCTGGGCAAGTAATTTTAGTCCATTTTAAATGGGAACTTGTCTAATTCTTGCTTCTACGCAAAATGAAACTGTTATGTTCAGTATTTGTATTTTCTGGTATGGTTCTCTAACTAAATGACATAAATTTTAACTGTGTATATCAGGGAAAAGGACAGACAGAATGTGCATATTGATGAGCACAGCATGCAAAACCACATTTTGAAGGGAAAAGTGCTTGTAGAGGTGCATGCATGAGGAGAAAGGTGAAAACATGCATGCAAAATATTTAAAGGATCTTTTTTTAAAATGTGGATACGGATGTGAAAACAGGACAAAACAAATTTAACATTGACAAAGCAAAATTAAAATTGACAGGTGTCAGAACTCAACTATTGGATATGTGAATTAGGAAGAATGGAGACAATCTGAGCATGTGCTGAGAGACCTGCACATGCTAAAACCCTCTAAACTAATCAGCCACTTTCTGGTGGAGTGGAAGGTACTGTCACACCACTAGCACTGAAGTAAAATTCAACTGCCCATTGACTTTGCTTCTGGATTGGGGGAAAAATTTGGCTTTTGCTGGAAACATTTTGGAAACATCTGAATTTCACATTCACAAGGAATATAGGAGTCCTGCTACAATTTTTTTAAAGGAAGAGCTGAGCATCTGTTTTGGGAAGAGAGAAATGTAGAGAAGAGAAGCACTGAGGGACAGAGAAATGCTTGAATATTTCCGTGCTTGCCATTATCCCATACCAAGTCTTGCAACCTGCTGACTTTCTTGTGCTCACTTTTAAAGAAATGTAGTTCTGTCCTCCAACAGGGAATAACAAGAAGGCTGCTGCCACCACCACTACTTCTACATTCCATGAACTGCCAGTGAAGTGCTTGTCTCTGACTGCCTACTAAGAGGGCCAGCCTACCCTGAGATGTCATAAAATAAGAGGTTTTAAATTCATTGGGATTTCACAAAAGTTAAACATCCCTAAAGCTGACTGGATAACTCAGTGAGTTAGGTATCTGGCTGCAGAGTCAGAGGTTGGGAGTTTGATTATCCACTTGGTCTCCTGGGAGTACAGTCAGCCTGTGTGGCCTTGGGCAAGCTGCACAGTCCCAGAATGCCCCCATAAGAATGGAATGAAAAAACACTTCTGATTACTCTCTACCTGAAAAACCCTGAAAAGGATTGCCATAAGTCAGAACTGACTTCAGGATGCATGATGATGATTAAACAGCCCAAGGTTTAAACTGTCTAAATGGCTGGCTGTTCTAAAAGGTTATAAAGACCCTTAATGTGCATTTTGAGGATTATTTCACATATACATACATTTTGTTTGTCAAATTTAAGCTTGCTGAAACTTCCTCCAGTGAAGAAGGTTGTGCTTGTGGTGATTAGAAACCTCTGTATGCAGTTCAGTCTCTGATAACTGTTTTCCATATCCCAGTTGCAGTTTAATGCTGAAATCAATGAATGCTAGGCTACATGTGTGAAGTCATCTCAAGTACATTTTATAACTGAAGGTTCATGGATTCTTTTCCCTTTGCATAAAACATACACTTCCAGAGCAAGAAACTGTACAAGGTATTTTTCCCTGCTCCCCCATTTACATCAAGAATAGTCTATCGTTTTCTCATATTCCACTAGCTATGGCTCACACAGCTGTACAAACTCAAAATCAAGAAACTTGTTTCTTTTATTTAATTCACAGTGGACACTTTTGGAATGCTGATTTCTGTACTCCATAGCAGGACATATTTGTCTATAGCACACCTGAAGCGCTCACACAGGAGGACCATAATTACAGAAAATCTACTTCTATTCAAGAGGTCTGGATGAAGAACATTTAGTACTCTGGCCTCTCTGGGGTTCAGGTTCAAGTGTGCTTTAAAAGTTTATTTTGAAGGTATCTTGGGGTCACCTCTGTTCAGCTGGAGAGAAAGACATTCCCATGGTACAAAGCTGGCCTGAGTAAAGGCGGAATGTGTTCAAGGAAAAAGATCTGTATTTGAAAGAACGTGGAAGTGTGTTTAGGAAACAAATGATTCTTTTTCCTTCTTTAGAAAAAAGTGTGGCCTTTTCAAGTTCAGCATGAGGTCATTTGGGCAGCAGTCTGGGTGAGTTTACCATTCATCTACAAACTCCCAAGACTAGGGCAATTGGGGGAAGCGGGGGTGGGGGTGGGATAAGGAACTTGGGAATGATAATGAGCAAAATAGTCATCTTGTTTGAGCTTCTGCATCTATCATTTGTAACACAGTGCCTAATTTTCAATGGATATTGTTTCTTGCTCACTTCTCAAATAATGTTTAACGGGAATTACCAAGATTCATAGTTATGTGTCCACCTTATTTGTACCGAAATACAGTATAGTAGATTTGTCAATATCAGCTCCCAATGCCATTCCTACACTGAGAGATTTCAGAACAACTCACAAAAAGAAATAGTTTAAAAATCAGTAAGAATAAAGGGAAAAAACACAAAATAAATATACTGCATATACTTATACAAGTCACAAAGAATAAAAACCTTGCATGAAGCTGAGGCAGATTATAATGTTCTGGAAAATTTAATGGTCTTTGCCTTGATGCTGAAATTGAACCAAAGTAGGTACAAAGTGAGCCGCTGATTGAAGGGTGTTTTGTTGATGCCTGTGTGTGACACCCGTACCCCGGGTCGTGAGGTGATGATGGGAGTGCCGTCTCGCCCTAAAGCCTCCGTGGGCACTCAGACAGCTCCCAAGCCGTTCCCACCCCGGATGTTACACCAGTCCGTTGACACCGTGGATTTGGAACGGGGACTGAAAGGGTTAAATATTGCTACCCAGACTCCACTGGTTTGGGTGGGAAGAGGGGCTAAGGAGCCAGAGGAGGGAGCTGTGGGAGAGGTTAGACACAGACGAGAGGGGGAAGAAGGTGGATGGGAATGGGTGTCCATCCAAGACCCCTGGTCGGGCAAATGGGAACAGGTGTGTCTCACCAAGCAAGAAGCGGAGGAAAGAAGGAGGAATGAGGCTAGGGTCCGACCCTCTTATTGGGGAGAAAGAGAGACCCGGGAGTGGCGCCGAAAGTTAGTAGAAGAAAAGAATAGAGCGAGAGAAAGAGGAGAAGACCAGATGGCATCTGGAGGAGCTGAGGAGACTGGGGTACTGCCTGGACCCTGGGAGTACCCCGGGTCAGAGAACCCCATACCCTGGGGATATGCAGGGCTCGAGGAGACGATCCCATTATTGATGACAGATCGAGAGGACTTCGAACCCGAAGAACCCTCCCGGGTTCAGGCTGGTCCGTGGGCGTCAAAGTCAAGTAACCTGTTTGATGAAGATTGGGTGCCCCTGTATGAGCCGTTACTTCAGCAGGAGAAGTTCATTCCCAAGTTGATTGATATTTCCATCCCTTTACCCCAGTTAAATAAAGAAGACAAATTGTTTTGTTCAAATGCGTCTACAGCTTTATTTGGGACGGGGGAGGCGAAGAATAGCAGACCCTCACATATTGGCGCCCAGAACGTGGGGCCTCCCCCGCAACTCACAGATGCAGAGAAATGGATGCAACGGATAACTGAAGGGCAGGAGGTCTTGTTAAAACAGCTAGCCGATCAGCAACAGATGATAATTGAACAGCTGAAATCCCCTCAGTAAACCAGCCCTCAGAGAGCCCCGGGCAGAAACAACCCATAGCGACGCAGCCCCCGGTTAAGTTACAGAAAATGGGCCCTCAGGATGACCCAGCAGCATTCTTACACACATTCGAGAGGATTGCCACCTCAGCGCATTGGCCGAAAGATCAGTGGGCACTTATATTGACCCCATATCTCACCAGGTTACCCCAAGAAATAGTAGATACCCTAGACCCAGAAGAAGCGGGAGATTACGACGTGGTACGGACAGCCATTTTGAACACCCTCAACTTAAACGAGGAGGCCTACCGGAGGAAATTTCGGGGACTAAAGTTGAAACCCGGGTTGCACCCCAGGACACTAGCTCAAAAACTACGGGTCAACGCCACGAGGTGGATACAACCAAAGGGGAAGACAGCGGAACAAGTCTTAGAAATAGTGATTATGGAACAGTTAATCTCGACGCTAAACAGCGGGGCGCGGAATTGGGTCATCAAGAATAAACCCTCCAGCCTAGAGGGCGCTGTGACGCTGTTGGAAGACTACCTAGAGGCTGAAGACACATGGCAAATTCGAAGTGCATCACAAGGAGAAGGAGCTAAGCAGCGGGAGAAAATGGCGGAGGCGAGCGGGCAAGCGGACTTTTGAGGAGCAGTACAGACGGGGGCCAAAAAGAACAGACCCGACCGAATCGAGTATGCGAACCCGGTAGGAGCGCGGGTACTGAGGCCAACAGTAACGAACGACCCAGCGGCCTCAAAACAAGCGGCGACCTGGAACCTGGGTAAAGACAAGATGACCGCTTGCTTCGCCTGCGGCCAGTTTGGCCACATCCGGAAGTATTGCCCAGTGACTGAATGTGCTTGGGCAGAGGCTTATACCGGCGCCACCAAGGTGGGTGAAGAGAACCACCCGGGGTGGGTGGTGGAAGCGAAGGTCAATGGTCAGATTAAGCATGCATTAGTGGATACGGGTTGCAGTAAGACCCTAGTGAAAGAGCTAGAGAGAGAACGTTTGCCGGAGATTACCGTCACCCGATGCATTCACGGGGATACCAAAGAATATGCTACAACGAAGGCCGAGGTTGAGGTGGGCGGCCTTAAAAGAAACATGGAAGTGGGGATAGTCCCCGGTATGACCCGTGAAATGCTGTTAGGGAGAGACTGGCCGGGACTGAACAGTCTGACTAAAAAGCCGGGGGAAGTAGGCTGGGCTCACGAAGAAAATGAGGCCAAAGAGTTAGAAGTTATGAATTTATCTAGAGAACAAATAAGAAACCTTCAACAGGATGATACGGGACTTTCCAACTGCTTGCAACGAGCACTGGAGGAAGGGACCACCCCTGAAGGGGCGAAAGGATGTGAACTGAGGGGAGGCTTGCTATATCACATTAACAAGGAGTCCAGCGGCGATGAGTCCCAACTGGTAATTCCAGAGGGCTTGAGATTCTGGGTGATGCATTGGGCACATGACTTACCAATGGCAGGGCATTTGGCTACCCAAAAGACATTGGACAGAGTGAAACAGTGGTTCTTCTGGCCAGGAATGGCTCAAGATGTAGAGGAGTTTTGCCGTTCCTGTACCAATTGCCAGATGACACAACCCAAGGCAGGACCAGGGGCAGAACTGGTGCCTATGCCTCTGGTAGACAGGCCTTTTGACAGAATCGCCTTGGACATCGTAGGGCCACTTACCAAGTCAGCGGGGGGGCATCAATATATATTAGTAGTTATTGATTATGCAACCCGATACCCAGAAGCGGTACCCCTAAGATCTACAACAGCAAAAGTATTGGCGAAAGAGTTGATGGAACTATTTTCTAGAGTGGGTTTTCCAAAAGAGGTGCTGACAGACCAAGGCTCTAATTTTATGAGCCTAACCTTTAAACAGATGTAGCAATTGCTGGGGGTAAAACCTTTAAGAACAGCTGTCTATCACCCACAGGCTAATGGCCTAGTAGAAAGGTTTAATCGAACCCTAAAGGGGATGCTTAGGAAGTTGTCCTTGGAGAAACCCAAAATGTGGCACACTTTTATAGCTCCCCTGATGTTTGCTATCCGGGAGGCTCCTCAAGCCTCCACGGGGTTTTCCCCGTTTGAGTTGTTATATGGGCGGAGACCCCGGGGCATACTTGATCTAATAAGGGAAAGATGGGAAGAAGGGGAAGATCATTCTAAAGGGGTGCTACAACAAATAGCTGAAATGAGAAATCAGCTGCAGTTGGCTTGGGAGATGGCCAAGGAGAACTTAGGACAAGCCCAAGCTAGACAAAAGGCCTCTTACCACAAGAGGGTAAGGCCTCGAAGTTTTGAACCCCAACAAAAGGTGTTAGTGTTGTTGCCCACTGACGTGTCCAAATTCTTAGCCAAGTGGCATGGGCCTTACACTGTATTAAGAAAACTGAATGAGGTAGACTATGAGATAGAAACCCCTGACCAGAAAAAGAAGACCCAGGTGTTCCATGTGAACCTATTAAAGGAATGGGTAGACCGAGAAGTGTTGTTCGGGTCAGAGGTAGACGATGAGTTAGGACCGGAAAGGGAAGACCTCACGGCAGAAGGCGATGTGGTTGTGGGGGAGCTATTGTCAGGAGAACAAAGACAACAAGCGTTGCATCTAAAATAAGATTTTCCCCGGGTATTCTCCACCACGCCAGGGTGTACGCAAATGCTAGAACATCACATTGAGACTACCCCTGGAGAAGTAGTGAGGGTTAGCGGAAGGTCCTGGCCTAGGCATGTAATGGGGGTCATTAATAAAGAAGTAGAGGAAATGCTAAAGTTAGGGGTGATTGAGCCTTCTAATGGGCCATGGAGAAGCTTCCCTGTTATGGTACCCAAACCTGATGGGTCATTAAGATTTTGCATTGATTTCCGGAAGGTCAATGCCGTATCAAGTTTCGATGCATACCCTATGCCCAAGGTGGGGGACTTGTTAGATAAGCTGGGGGGGCCAAATACCTGAGTTCAATCGACCTAACGAAAGGATATTGGCAAATTCCGTTACGCCCCCAGGATAAGGAAAAAACGGCCTTCTGCACCCCTAAAGGGTTGTTCCAGTTTAAAAAGATGCCATTTGGACTGCATGGTGCGGCTGCCACATTCCAACGCCTAATGGATCGGGTTTTAGAACCCCTGCAAGATTGCGCCGCTGCCTACATAGATGACATCATTATTTTTAGTAGCTCATGGGAAGAACATCTAACCCATTTGAGAAGAGTACTAGAGAGGCTACAGGAAGCGGGTTTAACCGTCAATCCTAAGAAATGCAAAATAGGGTTACCCAAAGTAGAGTATCTGGGATACAAGGTGGGGCAAGGAGAAATACAACCCCAAGAGGAGAAGGTGACCAAAATATCTAAGTGGTATAGACCTAGAACAAAGAAAGAAGTGCAGCAATTTCTGGGCCTGGTGGATTATTATCGGCAATTTGTGCCAAACTTTGCATCCATAGCTGCCCCACTGACAGATTTAACTAGAAAAAAGGCGCCAGTGAAAGTACCATGGGGTCCTTCCCAGGCGTATCAGCTCACTCAAAAGCCAGCTCCCCAGGTGATTTGCCCTCACTCTACTAAGGCAGTGGCAGCTTCTACAGCATTTTTTCACGGTGTGCCTCTTCCGGACGTCTGTGCTTCTGCCACTTGGTCACAGCCGTCCACATTATCAGGCACTATTGGCTGGGTGTCCGTCAGAAGTCTGATGCAGCATTTGGACATGCTGTGCGAGCTTCTACCATGGCGTGACACCATTCCCCTGGGTAAGACAGCTTGCTAGTCACCCACAGTGTGATTCACAGAGGCCATGAAGAAGAACGACAGGATACTCACCTGTAACTGTAGTTCTTTGAGCAGACCTCTGTGATTCACACATCCCACACAACCTCCCCATTGTTACGCCATACATTATGTTATGCGGCGGTTGACATAACTAAAGGGAGAGTCTTGACACCAAGGTACTTATACGGAGGGGGAGGAGTATATTCTAATGTGCTCTAGAATCTTCCGATGAGGCTCCGCACAGGTGTGGATTACCCATAATGTGATTCACAGTGTGAATCCCAGAGGTCCACTCTAAGAACTACAATTACAGGTGAGTAACCTGTCGTTATCCATCGAAACAACCCAATCATAGGCTCCAGGCAAGCTACTGCAGGCAGGGCATTTTACAAGTAGGGTCTCAGAACAAGAAGATCCTCTCTCTTGTAGCTAACTGCATTATCTTGCTAGACTGTGACGTCCACAAGGAAATTTCAGAAGAAGCTTCCAGAGAGGCACTAGTAGATAACTTTTAAATACCTTTGCCTCAAACTGTGAAGGGCATTGAAGTTCATCATGAGCACCTTTTACTGGTCTGGAAACAGACTAGGAACCAGCAAAGGTGGTGAAGCATGGACATGATGCATTTCTATCACACAGTCTTAATTAGCAGAGAGTCACAGCCATACTCTGATCTAAGATGGGTTTCTGGATCACTTTCAAAGGCATTTAAGTGAGTAATGCATTGGAAAAGTTAGAAGGAGAGTTTACTAGAGAACTTGGAAAAGAGCAAGGGTCATTACTGTCTAGGTAGGGTTATATCTCCTGTACTAGTTAATGTTGTTTTTGAACCATGAAAGCCAACTGTTTGCTCAGTGATGCTGATGGATCACAGTGCATCCCCAGGCTATAAATCTGATCCTTCAGTTTGTTGTTACTCATCTAATTCATTACTACATGCAGTACTGTTCCAGTGATGCTGCTACTTCACCAATATTAGATGGAAGACGAAGGTCTAGTAGATATTAGCCTGTCAACAGAGTCCTTTCATTATTTCTGTGAGCCAATAAAGGTTCAGGGAAATATCCTTGTCTGAAACTTGTAGTGGGACTGGCCCATAACATTTTGCTGCTTGAGAAAAAGAACAAGATGGCACCCTTTCTCCAATTCTATGTAGAAAGACTGAGAGGTCCTTTCAGTTGTATCTTAATTCATTTCTGTCAGTGAAACAATGTCCTCCATCACACTTGAGGGCATAAGGGTTACAGGGCAGAACAAAATGGTGCACACTGTACTATCCTCTAATAGCTTACTGCCACCGGCATTCCCTGCCTCTCCACATCTGACAGCTGAGACGACTGCCTCACTCTGCCAAAGGGGTAACACTGGCTCTGAACCCTCGAGAGCCACTGCCAGTAAGTGCAAACAACACTGAGCTAATTGGGGCAATGGTCTGAGCAATTTCCTATGTTCTAGCCCACTCCTCTGAGGTCTTAATAAGTCTTAGAGCAAATAAAGATCCCTTTCTGAAATTAATGAGTGAGACTCTCTGTGTCCATATACATGAGAGGAAGAGAAAGACACAATTCTGTTGGATAGTTTTACATAATTGTCTCACACAGTTTTACTCCAATGGGAGTGTTAAAAACCCTTTACTCATTTTTAGAAGCTGTCTCTTCTCTTCCTATGGCATCTGGCAAGTAATTGAACCAAAATGTCTCTGTAAAATCCGTTGGTGCTTGCAGTGGGTTCTTTTCTTTTCTTTTTTTAAAAAGAAACAAAAAGTCTGGAGTTTTGCATCATTTTCTTTGCTGTTTTGCAAAGCCATCTTGAATGGTGAAAAACAATGCAATTAATTTTCTCCCAGTGCAATCATGCATAGATTTAATAAGCATCCAAAGGTGGGATCCATCTGTAACGTATGTGCTCCATGCTAAATTACTTCGCTTCTGCTCTTTTTTTCCCTTTCCAAACCTTAATTAATTGGAGAAAAAAATTGTTTATTAAAGTGAGAAGAGGCTGGGCCCTGTCTTTGACTCTCTGGTTCAAAAGTTCATGCAGATCCCTGAAGACCCATCTGGTTGTGTATGTGTGTGTGAGAGAGGGGGGGGGGAAGGAGAGAGAAAGAGAGAGAAATAGTCTTACAAACAATCTCTCTCATTTCTGTTATGGTATCACTTCCCACATTCTTTACCATGGAATAGTGGAGTCCACTCTTTCTTGTCTGCTTTTGTGTTGGTTTCCTATAAAATCACTACTCATAATCCTTCATTCCTCCTTTTTTCATTTTAGAGTACTGTTTTAGATAACTAGATCTTAAGCAATCCCTTTTATTGTATAAAGTGATAAACCCCCAGTCTTTTAATTTGTTAAAAAAAAAGGAAAGGGGGGCTTTGCAAGGAAAACATTGCTAAACCTGGCAGCCTTGACCCCAAACCAAGGTGTGTGGAGACTAATTTAGTTATTCAGGATGAGTGGATTAGGGAAATAGGTAGAGCTTGGAAATATTGCCTTTTTAAGACTAAAATAGCCAGATTTCCATCACATGTCGTAGTCCACTAGAAGATTGGTAGAGATGTAGTCAAATGAAGTAATCTTCCTGAGATGGGGGGCTTGGACAGGAGATTCTACATCAAGCAATGGATGGGCCCCCAAATGTTGTTGAACTGCTTTCAACAACATTTGGAGTGGCAGTCCACTAACATCTGAAGAATCATACTTCACTTACCCCTTCTCTGCACCCTACGTTTGAGCCTGCCAGGGCTTCTTCTGATGAATCCTGGGGCTCTGAAAGTGTCACTGTATATTGAGGCAATGAAGAGATTCCACAAAACCTACCGATGGGTGGAAACGTTTGTTTTAGAAGGTACACATTTTATAACTACACATCTGCTTAGATTTTCCATTCAGCAAACCTCCAATATGCAGTAATAAAATCAGCCTTAAATCTACTCTGTCTAAATAAGAAACTATGAAAAATTGCTTGAAAACCAGCATCTTAACAGCAGCCCTTTGAACTTGACTGGCTTTGCCCATAGAGTAAGCATCTCAACTAATCGTCCACAATTTTGGGGTCCTTGCTCAGGGAGTCATGCTATATCTACTTGCTAATTAATAGAGGGCACCTGTTAATATGATGGGATATATTGTAAGCCGTAAAAAATTATACTGTAATTTAGCCTTTAAGATGCCCCAAGACATTTTGTTCTTCTTACAATAAAGTGGCTCAAAAGAGTAAACATGTTATCTGGAACCTGTGTTTTATGTTTCTTCAAGTAGATTCTGACTTATGGGGACCCTAGTAGGGTTTCCCCCCTTCTTGGATGCGCACCTTAATATGGTGAAGGGGTTTGAGTGTGTCAGTGAAGTGCCATCAAGAGGCCAGACTGCATTATGAGCCTGGGTACTGAGCAGGGTCACCCAAGGTGAAATGGTCACCGTTGACATGGTGTCAAAATATACAGTGGTGCCTCGCTAGACAGTTACCCTGCATGACAGTTTTTTCGCTAGACATTGACTTGTTGCGATCGCTATAGCGATTCGCAAAACAGTGATTCCTATGGGGGAATTTCACTGGACAATGTTTGGTCCCTGCTTCGCAAACCAATTTTCGCTAGACAATAATTGTGACAGCTCCCTCCGTGCTTGCAAAATGGGTGTTTCTTCAACGTGGTTCTCCATGAATCCACACTAATGGGTTAAGTCAGCACTTGTGCTGGCCTCTCGGAATCTTCTAGAGCTGCAAGAGAAAAGTAACAATGTTCAGGTTGCCCTGCACTGAGCATGCTCCGCCCGCCAACGGCTCAGTTCCTTTTTTCTGCTTGTGAAAGTTGGAACCTCTCGGACTGAGCTCCTGTTTTTTTGGCTATATTTCATGTTTTACATTGACCGGACTGAAAATCGTTTATCTGCCTGTTGTTGCCCTGACTCTGGACTGGTTTTGACTTCGCTTTTGCTTCTGGCGGCTTTGCTTAGACCTCTTTTGGTCTAATTGGCCTTTCAGGCCACCCTCTGAGGCGCCACACGCCAGTTGGTCATACCGATCAACGGTAATTGGCCTCCTGCGGTGCGCCACGCGCCTACCGGATTTCTTCAATTTTCGATATCCGGCGTCTTGGCCTACCTGCCTTTACCTGGGACTCCTAGTCTACTAGCCTTCACCACGTCCGTCGAAAGCTCCATAGCCTTCGAGACTCCTGGTCTACCGGCCTTTACCAAGCCCAGCAAACGCTCCGTTACTCGGGACTCCTGGTCTACTTCCATCTACCGGTTAGTCTATGCCTCCAAAGGACAAACCATCCCCGAGGAGAGGACCCTTTCGCCTCTGTACTGCTTGTTCCCGGAAACTCCCTTTCCAGGACGGACATTCTCTTTGCTTGTACTGTCTTGGAGAATCCCACTCGGTCTCCAACTGTCGGCACTGCAAAAGATTCACCAAAGTGACTTTGAAGGCTCGGCAGCAACGTCTCAGATATTCCCTTTGGAAACAAACGTTGTCAGCCTCTCAACCATCGGAAATGGAGGTAGCGCCATCCTCCTCCTCCGTGCGGTCAGAGATCAGAGTAGTCCAATCCACCTCCTCGGACACTCTTAAAGATGTTCCTAAGAAGGCTAAAACCAAGTCCAAGGCGAAAACCTCGTCCAAGAAGGTACTTACCTCCACATCGACTGGCTCCATCTCTCCACCGAAGCTGGAACACCTAAAAAAGAAGAAACAGAAGCTGAAGGGAGCGTCGACATCGAAGGAGGTTACACTTGTAGTTCCTCCTATCTCCACCTCACTCCCTTCCCCCTTCCTGGAGGACTCTTCGCGAGACCGAGAGTCCGCGTCTGAGCCTGGAGCCTCTCTTCCACCACGACAGGAACCATTGGTCGTTGTCGAGAGGTCTTCCACGGCAAGCCAGATTGACAAAATCATCTCTGGCTTGACCGATGCGCCCCACAGCCCTATTCTCACTGGGCAGGCGTCTCGATCCCGATCATCGACACCGGGATCGCCGGCCACCAAGTCTCCGACACCCTCCCCAAGGAGACCTGGGGAGCCGAATGCACCAGTCCCTCCTCGACGCCCAGCGCTCGAGACCGAGGAGGAGACCATCCCTAAGAAACCTAAGAGCCATCGCAAGCGCAAACGTACTGCTGATGGCGATAGGCGAAGGAAACATCGACGTCGGGACTGCTCCTCCTCGGACTCCGACGACAGCCGTGAGAGACGGAGGTCTCGACGCCGTCATCGGCATAAAAGGGACTACTCTTCTGATTCCTCCTCCACGTCGAGGGATAGACGGCATCGACGGAAGAGGACCTACTATTCCTCATCGTCTACTTCCACCACGCCGCCTCCAAAAAAGGGTCGACGTCGAAAGCGCCCTCTTCCAGACAACGAGGAGCGCACTACTCCGGCGGAGGGTCGGTCTACCAAGCACGGCCTCCCGACGTCGACACCTCCTGACAAGTCTTCGGCGCCCTTGCCGACCCCTAGTAGACCGCTGCCCATTAAACCTTCCAAGCCTACAGAGGGCATGCCACAACCTGTTGCACCTCGGCTCTTGGAGGATGAGGACGAACCTGATTCCGCTTCCTCCTCTGACCACGAGGACGAAGGCACATCAGACGCCTCCCTGGAGACTCCAGTACCGGCAGAGCCACTGGGGTCTGATGCGGCGGATATCCATCCCTCATCCCCATCAGAGGATTTTTCTTCCTATCCTCAGATGGCCGCGAGAATGGCTGCTACCTTGAGGATGGAGGTGGAGAAATCTCCTTCTCGTGAGGATGACCTTATCTTTGGGGACATTCATAAGGACAGGTCTCGTCCAGTTAGCCTTTCTTATGTGCCAGAGCTCATGGACCTTATCACTGGCTACTGGGACCATCCAGCTGATTCTCCCACTTTTTCAAGGAGGACTGAGAACATGTATCGCGTCCACGGCCCAAAAACGGAGTGCCTTCTCAAACACCCAGCTCCTAATTCTCTTGTGGTGGAATCTAGTGCGGGACGTTTGCCCACTAAGGGTCATCCGACGCCAACTAATAAAGAGGGAAGAGACCTGGAGGTGCTCGGGAGACGGCTTTATTCAATGACCACCTTTGCCCTCAGAGCCCTCAACTACTTGGTAGCCATGGGGGCCTATCAAAAACAGTTATGGGCGAGAGTGCTCCCAGCGCTCCAAGTGGCACCAGAGGACATCAGACAAGTATGCCTTGATGCTTATGCTGAGGCACAGACTGTATCTAAACACCAACGTCTGGCTTCTCGGCATGTGGCAGATGCCAATGCCAGAAATCTGGCATCCATCATCACGTTGAGACGGCACGCCTGGTTACGCTCCGCCAATATAATGGATGACATTAAAGCCAGAATCAAGAACCTAGCTTTTGACGCCACCGGTCTTTTCAGTGAAAAGACCGACGAGAACTTGAAATCCCTCCATGAAAGTAAGAAAACGGCTAAATCTTACGCCATACAGCAACAGCCAAGGCCTTCTAAGCCTCAGTGGCGTTCTAGGCCCCAACAGCAGCCGTGCCAGCAGGGTTCAACCTCCACTTACCGACAGTTCAGACCACAACCACCTGCAAGATCTTCTCAGGCCTCTTCCTCGGCCTCTAGTTTCAAAACACATAGCAAGCGCCAGTCATTCAAGCCCTCTGGCCGAAAGTTTAAACAATACCTTTGACTCCCCAGTCAGCATCCGGATCCACCACCATCTGACTCGCCTTTCTCCCTACCTTCAGAACTGGTACAAGATCACTCGAGACACCTGGGTCTTGAAAATTATCAGCTCCGGCTACCGCCTGGAGTTTATAGAATTACCTCCTCTAGGATGGGTCAGGCATACATCCTTCGACCCCGTCCTAGAGGAAGAGATTCTCACTCTGCTGCAGAAGCGAGCCATCCAGAAGGTACCTCACAGAGACATCCTGAACGGCTTTTACTCCCGATACTTTGCTGTATCAAAGAAGGATGGAGGTCTTCGACCCATACTGGACCTGAGGGATCTCAACACCTACCTCAATCCTCTGAAGTTCAGGATGGTTACTCTGGAAGGGATCGTCCACCTGCTGAAGGAAGGAGATTGGTTTGTAGTGGTGGATCTGAAGGATGCTTACTTTCACATAACGATCCACGAGGCCTACAGGAAGTACCTTCGACTGATTTTCAAGAACACCATATACCAATTTGTAGCTCTCCCATTCGGCCTTTCCACTGCCCCACGGACCTTCACCAAGTGTATGGCCCCGGTAGCAGCTTATCTGCGTCTCCAAGGGATTCAGATTTATCCATATATCGACGATTGGCTGATCGTGTCAAAGTCCAAAAAGCAAGCCTACCAAGACACTCATCAAGTCCTGCAGACCCTACAGGCTTTGGGCCTATCCATCAATTACGAGAAGTCCCATTTACAACCCTCTCAAGTGATGGACTATATAGGGGCCAGGCTGGATGCTGTGCAAGCCCGCATGTTTATACTTCCAGAACGTATCCAGAAAATAAGGAAAGCAGTTATGAGGTTCAAGCCACAAAGGACAGTATCTGCGAAGCTAGCGCAACACCTGCTGGGCCTCATGGCCTCAACAACGGCCACCTTGCCTCATGCGAGGCTCAAAATGCGCTCTCTCCAATCCTGGCTGATGGCCCTGTTCAACCCTATGGCAGACAGTCAGCACAAGCGCCTCAGGGTCACTCCAGAACTTGCAAGGCAGTTGCAGTGGTGGCTTTTTCTTCCACATCTGCTAATCGGGAGACCCTTTCGTCCTCTACAACTTACCATACAAGTGACAACGGACGCCAGCCCAGTGGGATGGGGAGCCCATTGTCTACATCACCAGATACATGCTCTCTGGTCCCCGCAGGAAGCATCCCTGCATATCAACCATCTAGAGATGCTAGCGGTGATAAAGGCCTTCAGGGCGTTTCTTCCTCTTCTCAGAGGCACAGCTGTACAGGTAGTAACGGACAATACCACCACGATGTACTACCTAAACAAACAAGGGGGCACGAGGTCAAAGTCTCTGCTGTTTCTCGCAGTACATTTCTGGGAATGGTGCTACCTGATGCACATTTTTCCAGTGGCTATCCATGTGGCCACATCAGACAACCAGTTGGCGGACGAACTCAGTCGTCGCCCGTTTCAATCCCACGAGTGGCAACTGGACCAGAAGGTGTTCACCACCCTTTGCCAACGGTGGGGTCATCCACTGGTGGACATGTTTGCGACGCAACACAACAAGAAGTGTCCACTCTATGCGTCCCGCGCGGGCAGAGGAGAAGGCTCTCTCGGAGACGCGTTCATGGTGCCATGGAAGAGAGGCCTCATCTACCTGTTTCCGCCTCTACCGCTCCTTCAGAGGGTCATAGTCCGTCTACTACAGATGAGGGCAGAAGCAATACTAATTGCCCCTTGGTGGCCACGTCGACCGTGGTTCTCCACTCTGTCTCAAGCGTCAGTGGACAGGGTGACACTTCCATTGCAACCCGACTTACTCACTCAGAGCGGAGGGAATGTTCTTCATCCAGACCTCGATGCACTCCACTTGACTGCGTGGAGGATTTCCCATCATTGACAGAGGTCATCGACAAGGCACGGAAGCCTGCCACTAAGTTGCTTTACAGCTACAAGTGGAGAAATTTTCTCAGATTTGCTGAGGAACGTGGGCTGCATTCCTCACCTGTGGCCTTATCGACTCTGCTGTTATACCTTAGGCATCTTTTCGATTTGGGCCTGTCTAAGTCAACGCTGAAGGTTTACACTGCAGCTATTGTGGCTTTTCAACCTCCGGGTTCAGAGTCATCCAGATGGTTCTCTCACCCAACCCTTAAAACCTTTTTCAAAGGACTTGACAACATGCGACCTCCGGCCAAAAGACCAATACCTCAGTGGTCGCTGCAGACTGTCTTGCATTGTCTTACAAGGCATCCTTTCGAGCCCATGGCCTCTTGTGACTTGAAATTCTTGTCCTTCAAGACGCTGTTTTTGGTGGCCATTACTTCGGCTAGGAGAGCTAGTGAGTTAGCTGCCCTACGTGCCGATCCTCCTTATTTGCAGTTTTTTAAGGATAAAGTTGTCCTTCATCCTGATGTCACATTTCTGCCTAAGGTTGTGTCTGCCTTCCACGTTAACCAACCGTTGATCTTACCAACCCTTTTTCCTGATGCAGTTACAGAAGTTGAACGCATGCTCCATGCTTTAGATGTTCGTAGAGCACTGGCCTATTATGTTACCAGGACTAAAGATTTCAGGAAGGCCCACAGACTGTTTCTTTGCTTTTATGGGCCCCGTAAAGGTTCTCCTGCTTCCTCCTCTTCCCTCTCTAGATGGCTAGTCTCTACCATCTCTCTAGCATATGAACTGCTAAAGAAACCTGTTCCGGAAGGTCTCAAAGCCCATTCCACTAGGGCCATGGCTACCTCTACGGCCCTGCTAAGAGGAATCGACATCCAAGAGATTTGTCGGTCTGCTACTTGGTCCAATGCTTCTACCTTTGTTACCCACTACAAGTTGGACCTTCGGGCTAAAGCTGAGACCAAGTTTGGAAGGGCTGTTTTGACTTCATTACTTCAGTGACGGCCCACCATCCAGTAAGTGTGCTTGCTAGTCACCCATTAGTGTGGATTCATGGAGAACCACGTTGAAGAAGGACAGGTTACTTACCTGTAAACATGGTTCTTCAAGTGGATTCTCCATGAATACACACGTCCCGCCCGGCCTCCCCACATGTTCGTCACTGAGGAGTGTTCTGGGTTCCAACTCTTCACATGGCGGACATGTGGAACTGAGCCGTTGGCGGGCTGAGCATGCTCAGTGCAGGGCAACCTGAACATTGTTACTTTTCTCTTGCAGCTCTAGAAGATTCCGAGAGGCCAGCACAAGTGCTGACTTAACCCATTAGTGTGTATTCATGGAGAATCCACTTGAAGAACCATGTTTACAGGTA
This sequence comes from Pogona vitticeps, assembly GCF_051106095.1. Taxonomy (NCBI): domain Eukaryota; kingdom Metazoa; phylum Chordata; class Lepidosauria; order Squamata; family Agamidae; genus Pogona; species Pogona vitticeps. The sequence goes on along the minus strand of NC_135788.1, from coordinate 96,969,162 downwards.
AGTAACCTGTCCTTTTGCGACCTAAGCTTCGCAAGACAGCTATTTAAACAGCTGATCGGCGGTTTGCAAAGCGGCTTTCCTATGGCCAATCTTCGCTAGACAACAATGATTCTTCCCCATTGGAACGCATTAAACAGGTTTCAATGCATTTCAATGGAGAAATGCTTTTCGCTAGACAATGATTTCGCTAAACAGCGATTTCAGTGGAACGGATTATCATTGTCTAGCGAGGCACCACTGTAATTTAAATAGCATTTCTGATTAATTTAAAGTCTACATAAGAAACAGATTTGTGTTACTAAATTCAACTAACTGTGAACCAAAAGAACTGGACTGAAATCAGAGATATTATTTGGCAAGAATGAAAAAATTTCAACAGACAAAAACCTACAGTATATGGATCATGGAAGAACTGTGAAGGACAGGCAAGAATCAAAAGCAAAAGGTGACAGAAATAGGGGCAGAACCCTGAATGCAGTTTTTCCAGTGACTGTCACATAGAGACAAAGAGAACTATTATAATAAGCAGTGCAAAGAAACAAAAGGGGAAAAACAAGATACTGTATATCTTCCAGAAAATCCAAAAAATAAAATAAAATCAAACGGAAAATTAAGCCTAGATTAGGACTGCTGAATGTCCAACAGGAGAGCACACTATCTGACCTGGAGAAATTAAAGAGAAGGTGGAAACAGTATACTGAAGACCTAAACAGAAGAGATAAAAGGACAGTAGACTCCTTTGAATAGGAATCCTATGATGAGGAACCTGCAGTTCAAGAAAGTGAAATGAAAGTTGCTCTCAATACTGAGAAGAAATATATCACCAAGGGCAGACTGAATACCAATAGAACCATTTCAGTCCACAGAGACTAAATTTCTCAAAATCCTAATGAGTATATGTCAACAAATATGTAAAACAAAATAATGGCTCACAGACTGGCAGTGTTCATTTCTGCATTGATTTCAAAGTATTAATGATGACATATAAAGCCCTAAACGGTTTAGGACCTGGATATCTAGTGGAACGCCTCCTCCCACCTAGATCTACCTGAATCACTTGTTCTAGCCAAGAAGGGCAGCTGAGGGACCTAACACCGAGGGAGGCCCGGAGAGAAAGAACAAGAAATTGGAGCTTCTCGGCAGTGGCCTGTCGCCTCTGGAACAGTTTGCCCCCAGAGATCTGTCTGGCTCCCTCGCTGGGTGTTTTTAAGAGCAAACTTAAGACCTGGCTCTTTAGGCAGGCCTTTCCTCCTATCATCACCTGATTATTTTTTCCATCTTGAACTATATTATTACTGTTGTTTTTATTATATTGTTTTTAATTTTTCTATTATTGTTAGTCACCCAGAGTAGACTTTGGTCTAGATGGCTGGGGTATAAATTTAATAAATAAATAAAGCTGACAGGGAAAAATTGTTTGTTTAAAATATGGTGCTGATGGAATGCTTTGCAGATACCCAGAACTGCCAGAAAGAAGTGGGTCCTGGAACAAATTGATCCTGATCCATCTCTGGAGGCAAAAATGGTAAAACTGAGGCTGTACAACTGGCCACATTATGAGAAGACAGGATTCTCTGGAACAGACAATAATGCTGGGAAAGATGGAAAGCAGCAGGAAAAAAGAAAGACCAAATATGGCTTTAGGGATTGACTCCCTAAAACCACAGGCTTGAGTTTATAAGAGCAGAGCAGGGCTGTTGAGGATAGGATGTTTTGGAGATCTCTCACTCATAGGAGTGCCATAAGTTGGGGACAACTTGACAAGATGTTAGAACAACAACAGTAGGGTTTCCAAGCAATGTGAGATACGTCAGGGGTAAGTGTCTGACTGGGGCTGGTTACAGAGATCACACGCACACGCACACGCACACGTTACAGCAGCTCCACATCTGTTTCTGGGCTGAACTCAAGGTGTTGGTTCTAACCTATAAAGCCCTAAATGGCTTGGGCCCAAGCTATCTCAAGGACTGCATCTCCCTTTATGAGCTTACTCAAGTGTTAAGATATCAGGAGAGGCCAGCTTCACAGGTGCAACTGATGGGGACATTGGAGAGGGCCTTTTCTGTTGCTGCTCCCAGTCTTTGAAGCTCCCTCCCACAATAGGCCAGGTTGGACCCATCTTTGCTGTCCTTCCTCAAGCAGGAGAAGAGCTTTCTCTTCAGGCAAGCTTTCCTCCAGTGACTGGCTGTCTGAGTGGTGTTTTTTAAATAGATTGTTGTACCTTACTATTTTGTGTTTTGGTGTTACTTATGTTTTTTGTATGGTATTTGATCCCTTTTAATATTTGTATACTCAATGTTGTTAGCGTTTATATTGTCTTTTAATGGTGTAAACTACCTTGAGTAGTGTATTTTTAAGGTGAAAGGTGGGGGTAAATAAATAAAAACAAATTGTTATATATCCAGCAACAGCAATGTACTGAAGAAGAGTGGCTAAAGGCATGTTGGTTTGCTGCTGTCTCTTTGGGTAGTAATGAATGAGGTGGGGTGCCTAATCTCCAAAGTGGACCCTATGCCTTTGGCCAATTTAGTACTTGAGTCTTGACTTAACTGGGATGTGGTAGCGCTACGAGTTAAACCACAGAAGCCTCTGTGCTGCAATGTCAGAAGACCAGCAGTCGTAAAATCGAATCCACGTGACGGAGTGAGCTCCCATTGCTTGTCCCAGCTCCTGCCAACCTAGCAGTTCAAAAGCATGCAAAAATGCAAGTAGATAAATAGGTATCATGTTTCCAGGGTCTTATATTAATTTTTGCTCCAAAAACCAAATTAGGGCTTGTTTTCAGGGGATTTTTTAAAATATACTACATTTATTCAAATTATTTTTATTTTTATTTTTTCATGTAAACTATATTCAAATACAGTCATGACATCTTCTGGTTGTTGCACAATAGTGGAGGGCAGGGTTTCACTTAGCTGGGGCTTATTTGGGGGGTAAGTCGTAAGATCGGATCCACGCAATGGAGTGAGCTCCTGTTGCTTTGTCCCAGCTCCCGCCAACCTAGCGGTTCGAAAGCATGCAAATGCAAGTAGATCAATAGGGACCACCTTGGTGGGAAGGTAACAGTGTTCCGTGTCTAAGTCGCACTGGCCATGTGACCATGGAAGATTGTCTTCGGACAAAACACTGGCTCTATGGCTTGGAAACGGGGATGAGCACCGCCCCCTAGAGTCGAACATGACTGGACAAAAATTGTCAAGGGGAACTTTTACCTTTATTTGGGCGGTAGGGCTTATATTACGAGCATCTTGAAAAATCATACTAGGGCCTATTTTCAGGTTAGGTCTTATTTTTGGGAAAACAGAGTACTACCATGGTGGGAAGGTAACGGCGTTCTGTGTCTGGTCGTGCTGGCCATGTGACCACAGAAACTGTCTACGGAGAAACACTGGCTCTATGGCTTGGAAACAGTGATGAGCACCACCTCCTAGAGTTTTTCTCTTCGGCATATGTGCGTGGAGGCATGTGTGCATCTGGGAGCAGGCATCTGGGCTGAGGGGTGCATTTGTGCAGGCCACATGCACGCATGTACGTTCCTTCAGCTGTCAAAAATGTTGAAAAACATGGCCCAAAAATTGAAGAATGAAGAGACACCAACAATGGATGAGCTATTAAAGAAGCTACTGGACATGGAGGAATTAGACATGCTCTCAGAAGCACTATGGGATCAACTAAGAAACTTTGTAAAGCAGAGTTGGAAGCTGATACATATTTGGGCACAGAAAAAGACAGGATCTTAGGGGGAAACTTAGTACAGTATATGGCGAATTCAGTGCTCACCGGGATCCCCTTGAAGACATTCAAAGTCCAGACAACGGTGAAATTGCTGATCCATAGGGGAAGGAACGATGTTCAGTTGGTAATTTTTCTTTTTGTTTCATTAATTATATGTTAGATTGTTAATGTTGTAGAGGAATACATAGATCATCCAGACTTTTCAGAGTTGTTTATATCTTTACTAGAAACAAACAACCAGAAAGGACCAAATAGTTTTGACTTGTTTCTCTACATTAGTCTGGGTTCCCAGTTTCTGGTCTGCCTCCCCCTCCCAAATGATAAGCCTCTTTATGACTTTTCATTTGAAGGCAAACTCCATTAAGCACAGGGGTTTAGCTGGTCCAGTTCTACAATCTGAGATGCAATGTGTCCCTTTACTGTGGCTCTCACTTGAAATTTTCTGGCCTTCATTTATGCACGCCTCTTTCTGTACATAAAAATATAAACATAAAGTGTTTTTGAAGCATTCTGACTCCAGTTGCCTATTGTTACTTTCCAGTTAAGGGATGAGGAGTAAGGGTAATGCCTTTCCTGTTGTGAATATAGCATATTCCAGCTGTACTTCTGTCTTGTACTTCTCCTCCCACAGGTGGAAGGTTGATGCACTTGATACAGTTTGTTTCAAATGTTTTTTATTAGTTGTGGTTTCAGTGATCACCTTTTATATGGCTAGTGGGAGAAGTGGATAATACCCTAGCTGTCACACAAAGTTAGAAGTTTACCATAGGGCAGGGACAGGCAACATATGGTTCTGGCCTGCCACAGGTGCCCTCCCCCACAACTTCCTCACACTGCTAGGTAAAACAGTATGAACAGTTATCCCCATATGCTGTGTTTGCAAGCAGAACTTGGTTCCTTACAGGTCCTAATTGTAAGTGAGTTTTATAGGTATTGTCATCCCCTGTTTCCTTGCATTGATCTCACTGTTTTCTTGCTACTAAGTAAAGAAATCGTGATGACTAGCTGGGTGAGAAAGTTATAGACTTCACTCTGCAAGGAGTCTCCAGTAGGATTACTGAAATGGTTGGTGAAGTTTTACAAAGCTCTTCAATAATTTATCTCCCAGATGTTGTTGATATTAATTTTTTTTCTTTTCTTGTTCTTTTTTTCTTTTTGTAGGAATTTTAGATCTATAATGTTGAAGTGCGATATTGATTGTATTGTTATGTGGGGTTATAAGTTTTAATTTGTAAATCACCCAGAATTTCCATTAAAGGGGTGGTATATAAATTAATTAAATTGTTGGAAACTCAGTTTCCATTGTATATTATTTCAGCACTTAGTGTGTGCAATTATGCTCTGTTGCACTTGAGGACAACAGACTGGCATTGACAGTTCAGGATAGGATATCAGACATGAACAACTCTATTATCTATAGAGTGGAATAACTGGGGGCTGCCACTGCTGCCACCCACCATCTGCATCATGTGTATGGGGATGGAAAAGCAGGATGTAAGCATGTCCAGATGAGGGAAGTTAGAGTAAAGCAAAGCGTGCTGCTTATATCCCGCCCCATAGTGCTTCAAACACTCTCTGGGCGATTTACAAGTTGATTATGCAGGCTATACATTGCCCCCTCCCCAGTGAGCTGGGTACTCATTTTACCGAACTCTGAAGGATAGAAGGTTGAGTCAACCTTGAGCCAGTACCTGGGATTGAACCCCAGGTCGTGAGCACAGTTTTGGCTGCAGTACAGCAATTTAACCACTGTGCCACGAGGCTCAGTGGTAGTCTGGTTTGCGCTTAAAGGTTCTTCTCTTTGATGTGATCTGTTTTATCTTCAGCAGTCAGTCCGTTCCCACTGATTGACATTTTTTTCTCTTTCAAGAAGGATCCAGACAGATCTTTAGATCACCCCAAATTGTGCCCCTTTCAATTAATGACAATCCCCTTCTTGTCCATGACTTTACATTAGTTTATTTTTTGTTAAATAAAGTAAATGACACAGTGCAGCAGCAATGCATCTACTTTGCATGATTCACATCATATTACCGATGTATCTTATTTATTTAGAATAGCACTGCAAAAATAGGAAAATGTATTTTAACAATTTAAAATGGTAAACAGGAGTGGTTTCTCTGTCACCTCTTTCAGTGTGACAGTCCACCAAATGCATCACAGGGGTGTCACCTGAGATGCCTTTAGGCATGAATTAACCACCCACATGGGCTGCATACAGAAAGGGCTAATTAGGAGTGCTCTGAATTGTGCCAAAAAGTGTGGCCCTACTACTGCCTCAAAAAGGAGTGAGACAGCTCTAAGGGGCAGGATGAATTGCTGTATGTGAAAGCACCTGCTTTCAGATCCTGCTCTTGAGCACAGACAGTTGCAATGGACTGGACTGCTTTCTGTTCATTCATGTTAAAATTACATAGTGAACCTTGCAAAATATACGTTTAGTTCTCCCTTCCCTGCTTGCATTCACACCTCAAACACACACTTGCTGTCTTTTGAACCATTGAATAACATATCTAAGAACGTTTGTGCTAACCCTCTCTTTCTGTGTGTAACCCCCTGCCATTCCCAGCCAAGAAGCCAGCATGCACTCAAAATTGCTAGTTAGGAAGAGTGTGCTTTTGGAGGAGCGGAGGGGGGAGTGAGCAGGAAGAAAATGTTGTGGCCTCTAGCTGTAATCAGCCTTGTTGCTGTCTGATTTCTCAGACTAATAGCTGAGCAATAGAAGTCTGGGAGTTCAACCAGAGGTTATCTTTCCCAGGTAGCATCTCGCTCAACGAGAATTTGATTTTTTTTCTATAGGACTGTACTCCATTAGATTAATGAAATTTCAATGAGAGCCCGGCACCCCCCGAAGCTTTGTTAACAAAACAAATGGCGAATTTGTAGGTGAGACAGCTTGCGAGGGAGACGGACGCAAAGGTGAAATGTTTCTCCGCTATCCACCCATCCGGCCTGCAACCACATTGATCTCTATTTAAAGCCACCAATTGGATTTTTTTGTTAATTATAAATGATTGATTGGCAGGGTTTTCTCTCTCCTCCTTATATCTGTCCTCTCTGCCACCCCTGCCAGCTCCCCCCTCATTTTGCTTCTGCACCCACGCTGCAAACATGGCGTGCTGCTGTGCATGGATAGAGCCTTTTAGGATTTTTTGTTGTATTGTTTTTTTATTTTAAAGAAAAAGATAGTGCTCAGAGTCACAGCTGTGAGCTTGACAGTCTTATAGGCTCTACTGTTCTTTGCAGACCAGATTCAACACCAGTTCAGCTATGAATTATCAGGAATGCATACATTTTACTGTAAATTCATCTCTTTTACATAGATATGCCAAGGCTTGATCATTTTATAAAGGGTTTGCCTGTTTGTTTTTGGATGAGCATTTCCATTATTTTCTGTCAGTTACCAGCTTGTGTTATTTTTACCATAACCTTCCCTTTATATAGTTGCAGATCATTAGTCCTGTATATCAAGTGTTGGTTAACATTTATGCCATATTATGTTGTTTTTGTTTTTTTTAAAAAAGTTCCAAATCAAAACAAACCTTAATTATGTCATAGGGAAGTAATTAAAGAGTCCTGGTGAGAGAGGCTTTGAAATAACTTTTGGCTTGTAACAGATTCCATGTAAAAGCCATTGAAAGGAAACCAGGAAGCTCAATTGCTGTATTTAAATCAGGGGTCTCAAACTCAATTTACCTGGGGGCCGCTAGAGTGAGGCTGGGCCGCATCAGATTTTCCCCCAAGCGGAGCAAGAGCCCGAGGAAGCCGCCCAAGAGTTTCCTTAGCCCAGCTGGGGCTCCAAGGAGGAAGAGGAGGGGGGGCACGAGCCCTTTGTTGCCGGCCACAACCCCCTCCGGCTCCTTCTTCACCAGCACCACCACCACCACCACCACCAGCAGGATGAGAAAGCGGAGAAGGGAGGGAGCGCCGGCGATCGCCTAGCCGGCGGGAGGATAGCAAGACATAAAACTTAAAAAAAAACCCTCACAGAATTCGCCTTGCCAAAGGAGAAAAGCCGCACTGGTACCCGCAAAATTAAACAGAACGGGGCGGGCCCCTCACAGATGCGCATGCACGGATGCACAGAAACACACACACATGGAGGTCTAGCAACCTTCCTCCGAGGGACCCCCTCAAAAAAAGACGCACTCAGCAGCGGATACCCCCGCCCCCACGACAGAGGAGCAAACGCAGCCTCCAGAGCCGAGGCGGCTGAAGCAGGACAAAGAGGATGAGGAGGAAGCACCGCTGGGTGTTGAGGCGGCCACTGGCCGGGCTGGTCCTGGGGGTGCCAAGAGAGAAAGAGAGCCAGAGAGCCACTTCTCTGGAAGAGGTAGTGGCAGCGGCTGCTGTTGATGGCTTGGAGGCACTCTTTGAGGATGAGCCGGGAGTGAGTTCTGCTCTCAGGCATCGCTTGGCAGCGGCTCGGGGAAAAGGGCCAGCAGCACGCCTCACTCATTGGTTCTCTCTCAAGACAGTGTCTCTTGCACCCTCCATCTGGAACTGCAGCCTGCCTGCCAGCAGACAGGAGGGCTGGCTGGCAGGCTGCAATTCCGGATGGAGGGTGCAAGAGGCGCTGTCTTGGGAGAGAGCCGATGAGCGTGGCGAGGCTTTTTTTTTACTCTTGACAGCTGAGGACGCGTGGGCGCTTCAGGGGGGCAGACAAGGCAGGGACCACAAACTATCATCTGGTGGGCTGCAAATGGCCCTAGGGCCGCATGTTTGAAACCCCTGATTTAAATCATTGTGGCTTTAGTGTCATAAAGTAGAAAGTTTGTTACAAATGCAGTCAAAGTTATTTAGTTTCCTAATTAAAGAAAAGATTTCTGTTGGTTTTGCTGGTGTTGATACTTCAAGCCAATGAGTCTCATAAATCTAAAACAAAACACTGGCTTTGATCTTGGGAGTTTTCCCCGTAGTAAATCACATTAGGAACATATTTATTTATTTATTATTTAATTTATTTAATTTATATCTTGCCTATCTAGACCGAAGTCTACTCTGGGTGACTAACAATGCTCAAGAATAATAAAGAATAAAACAACATTAATACAATTGAAAAATATCAAATAAATTAGATATTGACAGGAGGGAAGGCCTGCCTAAAGAGCCAGGTCTTGAGTTGGCTCTTAAAAGCACAAATTTCTGGGGGGAAGATTGTTCCAGAGGTGAGGGGCCACTGCTGAGAAGGCCCGCTTTCTTGTTCTTTCTCATCGGGCCTCCCTTGGCGTTAGGCTCACATTTGCGGACAGTATAGAGGTTTTGACAAACCCAAATATTATTCCAAAAATTCAGCCAGTGTTACAGAATTGGCATACCTTCTGTGGGACAAGTGATGTATGTTCTTTGGTGTTTCATTATGTATTTATCAATTGTGTTGCTTGCTATGTATTCTTATAACATACTCATTTTTGTAGTAGAGTATTTAAAATGTTGTTTTTACCAAAGCACTCAATGTAATCTCATTTCAAGATTCCATGCTGCAATGTGATCTCAAAATATGTATTGCAGGTTTTTACTACCATTATGTTTACTACAACTCTATTTCCTATTAATAGTTTTAATTGCTTTGGGAAGAAAAGACTTTTAAATTTATAAGCCGCTTCTATAGTATGGTGAATAGCAATGTAACATGATAGGCTGAATTTACTGAATTTGAACCAACAAAATATTTTATATGGGCAAAAATAAATTTTATGAACTGAGCCAGTGAGTAAATTAAGCCACAAGAGTAGATTTTAAGCCATGACTTTAGATATATTATGCACTTCACAAATAATCCCTACCTTTTAAAGGCACGTATATTCAGATAAGCTCCACCAAACACTTTTGCATTTTAAAAGAAGTGTTACTGATAGCTCCTACATATATGTATGTTTGCCCCTGGTTAGAAAGTGTGCATTCTTCAGTTCTGTTATGGAGCAACATCTGGTTTCAGTCTTGATACTTGCCATTCAGGCAAAATTTTCAGAAATTGTTTTTTGAGTGTCCTGCCCTCATTTTTAGCAAACTTTAATTTACTTTCACTAAGACTGGTGATACTAAGCTATCTGTAGTTTATATATTTATTTCACTATATTTATCTCCCAGCTTTTCTCCAATGAGCTCAAGGCAGAGTACATGGCTCTGTTTCTCTTAGTTTATCCTTGCAACAACTATGTGAGGTAGGTTAACTGAGAGGATGCAGTTGGTTCAGAGTCATCCACTGAATTTCATGGCAGAGTGAAGACTTGAACTCAGGTTTCCTTACTCTAACACTCCAGCCACTATACCACATTGGCTCTCTAGATTCTGCATCATGATTTAGTTGATAATAAGTCTTATATTTTGACCAATTTAAAAAGTTTTTTTGTTTTCTCGTTTCCTTTCCCCTTTGGCCACGGTCACACCAGAGAAATGTTACTGACTTCTAACGATACTTTCCATACCTTTGTTGTAGTGCATTGTGGTCACATGGTACCTGGATGAATGTCCCAATGAGTTTTAACATTTCTGATTCATTTCCTTCATTTGAACTGTTATGGCTGGCTACACCGTGTTACCGATTCATTTTCTCTCTTGTTTTATGGGGCACTGCAACCCCTTAAATTTAATTTCTTTTTATTTATTTTTTAAATGATACATCAACATGTCAGGTAGTGTTTCACAGATAGAATTTCCTCTATTGCAGCGGTACTCCTGGAAGCAATGCATTGCACTCAGTGGATCTGACACCCCTACCCGACACTCTGTTGCTTGCCAGACGGTAGGTGGAGTGATGCAACACGGACCAATGCCTTTAAAGCTGTTGAAATAAGTTTACCAACATATCAACACTCTGGCTGTGAAGTTTAAAAAAAAGTATAGAAGGGTATCTGCAGGGCAGTAATGACAGCCGGCTTCTCTGCTGAATTTACTTCAAAAACATATTGATAAGATTGTACACACATGCCATACCGCTAAGGAATATATTGAAATGCCACTAGAACAAAAAACCCAGAAGCCTCCCAATGAGTGGGAATTTAGCTGCAGTTACACTGCTGGTTGGTAAAATAAATCCTAATGGCTATGTGTCGTGTAACTGTAAATATATGCAACAATCTAACTTGGGAAGAAATAGGGAACAACTACATTGTGTGACTGTGACCTTATTTCTTTTGAAACAAAAATTGGCTGAAATCCTATTGAGGGAGAGCCATGCATATAACGAAACATTTACAAGCAGTCTTCCCTTCTAGCTTTCCAGCTGTTTACATTGTTGGGTGTGTGATCAGTTTCACAATTGTCTACGTGAAAGTAGGCAAGGGAGTGCAATGACTGGCCAGCCAAAAGAGTAAAATTACTTGTATAGTTGGCCTGATATGATTGTATAAGACAGTAGGACTCTGCCACTGTTTTTAAAAGTTGATTGGCTCCTATGGGGGTCTTTCGGTACTATGGAATATCTTGCTTAAATATTCTCAGAACAAGGGCAGTAATGATTACTGTGACAGGAGTGATTATGCCACAATCAGTGTACAGCCCATATTTCAAATATGGACTGGTGTCATTCAGTGAATAGTCCATGTCTGAAAGCATGCTTGGAAGCTATTGCTAGACTCTGCAAATGCATCCACAATTTCCCCTATCAGCACATCTCCAGGTGCATGTTTAAATCCACCTTCTCATTCTTTCCAGCTAGGATGTGTGTTGGTATTAATTAGCTTCAAATTCAGTAGGAGATTAAAGTTTAGAAAGTGCGTTTTAGGAAAATCCAGTGCTATTTAGGAAAAGCACTGTATAAAGAACAATGTGCCATCACATCAATTCCAGGATCCAACAATCCTTTCCAGCATTTTCAGGTACTGAAGTGGTTCACCATTCCCTTCTTCTAGGGGTATCCTGGGACTGTGCAGCTTGCCCAAGACCATATAGGCTGACTCTTTTTCCATGGGTGCACACTGTGGAATCAGATTTCTGGCTTTACAGCCAGATATCTAATTCACAGATCTAGCCACACAATAATTCAAATGATGTGGCTTGCAGCTGCTCCTGTGTTTCATCAGACTATCTACTTCTGTTTGACTCTCAATAGACATGGACTTGAACCTTGGTTCAAATGTTAGTGCTGGTTCATACACATGGCAGCACAGGTGCCACATATTCCCTTTTTCTGTCTCCCCAGCTAGTGACCCACTCACCAGTCAGAGCACGATCCTCTTATTCTCCTCTTTGGCTGTTTGACCAGTCCCTGCAGCAGGAGCACGGGATTGTCTGTCCTGCCTCCTGAGTGGGTGATCAGACAAGCAGACGGGGCAGGGAAGCCCATGTTCCTGCTGGAGACGGGTGGAACAGGTGAAGAGAGGGAGGAGAGAAGTGTGCATTGGCTGGTGAGTAGGGGATCCAGCCAGGGAGGCGGGAGAAGGGAGTGTGTAGTACCTGTGGTGCTGCATTTATGAACCTGCATGAACCCATCACAGTTCTGTTGACTGCTCTATTTTCACCATCACCACCACACTCCAGCCTTTTAAAAAGGTTTGTTTGACATTCATGGTCAGACTTCAGTTGTGTATGGAAGTCTCTTTGTGGCAAAGTAAATGTGAGCTAGTTCACGTGGAAAGGGAAGTTTGGAATTTTTGTGTTACAGTTCCCAGAATCCCCAGCCACTATGGGCTTGGTAGCAGAAAAATGTAGTTCTAAATTCTAAAATGTAACATTAACACCTGCAGTGGCGAGTGGCCGTTCACTCGTTATCTGCACCTGTGGGGGGATATTCGTATTTGTATACGAATACCCCAATCTCTAATAGCCAGCATTTGAATTAGGTTTCTGGTCTCTGTGTAAATAAGGTTGTAATCCAATTTGTAAGCATCTTTCAGTTAAGCACTGTTGTTTGTTTTGTGCCTCTCCTCTTCTCAGTTCAAGAAGTACATAATCTTTTCCTCTCAGCAAGTGGTCATTGGCTACTTCTCCTGGTCCTTATGATTAAGGCTGCTGTTTTTGTTTTCTGTTGGACAAACCGTTTATGAATGGGGCTTGCTTTTTAATACTGAAATCATTGGATGTATTGCTATGACTAATGGTGACTAATTGACAAGGTGTGAGGGATCATCTTGGTTGTATAGTTGGCTGTGAGACCAAGTATGCAACCTAGCACTACATCATTTCTTTAAAAATAGTTGTGACAAGTTATATGAACAGCAACGGGATTTTGGCCTGGGGGCCATTGGCAATTAAAATTTTGAAACCATAAGATTGTAGCTGATGTGCTGACTTTCTTTTTTTAAAGCAAACTAGCATTAGTATTTTAGTCTACTGATTTTAAAATTCTTTAAAATTTTAGTTGTATTTCAGTAACATAGCAAAATCTTGTTGGCGTAATTTTTTTTAAACCTCAACTTGGCTCCAGCACTGGAAGCATTTAATTTAAAACAGAAATGAGCACAAAGCACATTGTGCTAGGTTGTCTTAAGTCATTGGTGCTGCACGTTCCTTATCTTCTCCCTGCCAGCTCCTCCACTCACCAGCCAGTGCATGCTGCTCATTCCCTTTCCATCATGGGATCTTCCAGTCCTGGCAGGAGCACAGACTTCCTTTCTCCACCTTCTGCAGCAGTTGCCCACTCAGACGAAGAGACGGGGCAGGGATTTCTGTAGCACTGCCTGGAGATAGGGAATGCATGGCACAAAGTGCTTTTTGCATATTTCTAATTTAAACTAATTAAAAACATCCTGTCCTCCTTTGTTTATGTTCCAAGGCTCCTTAGGATTCCCTTTTACCATGGGAAAGCCTTGGGGGGGGTTATGGGGGTCCCTTTAATAATAAAAAATTACCACCAGATCACAGTGGGTGATCCCAATCCCAGTAGCAGTGAGCTAGCAGTGATTTTTTTTTTCTGTTAGAGGCTGCCCCGCACCACATCTTGAGGCTCCTTAATGCTTTCCAAGGGCAAAAGGGAGCTATAGGGAGCCTCAGAAACTAAAAAGAGAGCAAGTAGGAAGATTTGAATTGCTTTAAATTAAATGTTTGCAGTGTCAAGTCCAGGTTACACCAACACATAGTTACACAACAGAATTTTGGTCAATCAATTTAATTATATTCTAGTGGTTGTGATTTTATTGTATTTTAATTTCTAATCTGTTTTTAGCTGTTTTATAAGCTGTCTTGGGAATATCAATCTTGGGAGAAAGCAGACATAAAAATAAAATACATAAAATCTATTGCTTAAAGCCAAAGCTGTGACACCTTTGTGTGGTCTTGGACAAGTTCATCTCATTTCCCTGTGTGTCAAATGGAAACTGAAAGCATCTACTTCTCCTCGACTTTATAAGGACCAAGGAAGGAAATTATAAATAATTTTATGTTAGCAACAGAAATTGTCCACCGAGACAGCGATAGCGCATTACAAAAAGCCAGCAATTCATATGGGTCTGGTTTAAATCTAGCCATTTGGCAGCTCTGCAGAATTCTAATTTTGTAGTCTCTGTTCCCGACAAGTGAATCCTTTGTAATCAATGTGTTGGCTGCCATCCTGCATAAGCCGGAATGGCTTCATCTGAAACGACAAAACTACTTCAGAGTAAGAGCAACAACGCCATGATAATCAAATATGCATGGCTTGTATATAAGGAAAGGCTGCTTTTTTCTACTTTTTAGCATCTGGCTGTTTGGAGAGTTTGAGAAGTATGATGATTTTGTGTAAGTTTCCCACTTGAAGTCTGAGATATTTCCAAAAAGCCTGCCTGGGAACAAAGTTATCATGAAACTGACATATCAAGTCTACTAGAACAGTGGTTCTTAACCTTGGGTTACTCAGGTGTTTTTGAACTGCAACTCCCAGAAACCCCGGCCAGCAGAGCTGGTGGTGAAGGCTTCTGGGAGTTGCAGTCCAAAAATACCTGAGTAACCCAAGGTTAAGAACCACTGTACTAGAAGTCACATGTAAAACAGTTTTTGGTCTTAAGGCTGAACTCTGCTTAATATATTAATGAAGGCAACTGCGCGTTTGTGATTACCACTTGTTGCTACATGGCCAATTCCAGGCAACGTGTACCTGTTTGATAGAAGTAGTTAAAAACTCGTGCACTACCTGGACACATAACAGTTTTACAGGTACCCATAAAGTGTTTCATGTGCATCCATAAAAAAGTCAAGTCTAAAGCAGGCCAGGTTCTCACTGGATGCTTTTCATGAGGATTGTACTGATGAATGTTGGCACATTTTCTGTGTTGTGGGAACTCATGGTATGTGGGTGTGCTGAGGCTATTGCCCTGATATGCATCAACAGCATGATATAGATTTTAAACCATATACTGTAATGCACTAGTACAGCTGACTGATTGTTATAATAGACCATGGGGAGCTGTAAAAAAATCATGGTCTATGTATACAAAAAGACATCTTGGGATTTAAGACCTGAAACGTCCCCAAGACTGTTATATTCCAGAAGTACATGTTGTGTTCCACCCCCTTTAGATAGCTTTGTACTTCAAAAATCAGCATCTTCAACAACAACAAAATTAGCTGAGCATGTGCTGCCTTGCTGTGTTCCAAACAGTCGTCTTTTTATTTATACTTGGCCTTAAAGGGAAGAGGAAGGAGGGAGAGAGGGAAGAAAAGCCACATAAGGGAGGTGGGCATCTTCCATTTGTGTGACAATGTTTGGCTTCATGCTGATATGGTTGGAGGAAGAATTATTATTGTTGTTCTTCATGTGGTACTTAGTGGGGGAGAGCCTAAATTAAACATGCAATGTTTATTACTTAATGGTTGAATAACAGCCTACAGCAAATGTATTTAATTTGACATTCTGCACATACACATGCATACACGTGCGCGTACACACTATCTCCACCACCAGTGCTTCACATCTTCACAGGCTTTGATTCTCTTTCCAGATTCTGTTTTGCTTTCCAGAAGCTTCAAGCTGGAAACAGATGCTTGTGTAAAAAGTATGTGCTTTTGTCCTCTTTTTCTTTTTCCTTTCTTTTCTGTCCAGTACAGAATTCTGTAACAGCTGTTTACCAGAATATCTCTCCTATACCCTCTTGAGCATTCTTTCTAATCCAGATCAAATCTGCTACCTTTTTTTTCAACCAGCAGTCCTTTCAGCATTAAGCAGAACAGCCAGAGATGTATGCCATTTATGTGTGCTTTGAAAAATATAATTTATTTTTTAAAATTCTTTTGGCTTAATATATAATAAAATCTGTTTGCTTTCCAATAAGTTGTTTCTAAGACATTCTGACTTTCTGTATAAGAAATGATCTTCAGTTCTGCATCATTTTCATATTCCTTGGCACAATTGCATATGAAAATTTGAAAGCTGTGTCTAAAATAAAATTTAAATACAATTTAGTTGTCTAATTAGAGATTGACTGCTGGATGTCTCAGCAAATTGAGTACTGTATATGACTACGGAGCCAAAAGTTGAGAATTCAGTTCCCTAATTTTGTCTCTCAGGATAAAAGTCAACCTATATAGCCTTGGGCTAGCTGCACAGTCCCAGAGCAATCCTTCCTCCCCACGAAGAAACAACAGTAAGCCAATTCTCATTATTCTATATCTAGAAAACCCTAGAAAGGGACCCAATCATCTTGAGGTCACATAATTATTATGGTCAGTTATTGGTCTGGTTGCATTCCAGAATAAGCAGGGAAAAATTGCCGTTATCTATAGACATGCACTGGGCAGTAAAAATTTCAGCTAGTTCCACTTCTTTTCTTTAATATTTTATCAATTCAAGACTCTGGATATTTATTTGCACATATCTGTATGACTGTGCTCAGTAGATGGTGCATTTTCTAGCAAGCTGCTGCCTCCGTCACAATTCTATGCATACCATAGTTTGTGTCCATACTGTGTCAAGGGTTTTGTAATCTTCAAACCTTTTCATTCCTGCCCAAAGAACTGTAATGATATAAAATTTTGCAGGATTATGGTTGCTGTTGTTGAGAATTAATATATTTTGAGACTGTAACTATTCATGGCTATACATTGAAAAAAAAAAACTAAAGCAGTTTCAGAAATAAGAGACTGCAGGCTACTGGTTCAGATATTTTGTTCTGAATACAGTGTTGGGCTTTGCATGTGCAGAGCTTCTGTCACTGGAATCTCTAGATGAAACAGATCTAGAGTAACAGAACTGGGGTATGCCTCTGTCAGGCATCCACAGCTAATAATCAACATTGGTACTACTGGGCTAAATGGGTGATTGTTTGTTCCTTATATCTTAGCCAGGTAAAGGTAAAGGTTCCCCTTGACAATTTTTGTCCAGTCGTGTTCGACTCTAGGGGGCGGTGCTCATCCCCGTTTCCAAGCCATAGAGCCAGCGTTTTGTCCGAAGACAATCTTCCGTGGTCACATGGCTAGTGCGACTTAGACACGGAACACTGTTACCTTCCCACCGAGGTGGTCCTTATTGATCTACTTGCTTTTGCATGCTTTTGAACCACTAGGTTGGTGGGAGCTGGGACAAGCAATGGGAGCTCACTCCGCTGCGTGGATTCGATCTTATGACTGCTGGTCTTCTGACCCTGTAGCACAGGCTTCTGCGGTTTAGCCCACAGCGCCACCATGTCCCTATCTTAGCCAGGAGTCCACAGATATTAGTTTGACTTGTTAAATCTTATTTTTGCTGATTATTGTGGTTGTAACTAGTTCCTTCTCTTGTAATCCTCTAGCATGCAAAGATGGCTTGGGGGTGTGATAAAGATTTCTCTCTCATTTGTGCAGGCTGGGGAGAAGGTGTGAAAGGGTGAGTGTCTCATCCTGCTCAAATAAGACTCCTACCATTTCTCATTTTAATACTAGAGCAGATGATAGGGAACCTTCAGAATGGAAATCTACGGGAGGCTATGTGTCCTATTTTTCAGAGGCTGGAGCTGTTGTCTTTATTGAACTGCTTGGTTGAGTTGTGGGTGCTCTACCTGAAGTAGTTGAAGTTACTTCATTCATTCATTCATTCATTTGATTTATATATCACCTCATTAGTGCAAGCATTGGACTAGGCAGTCTACAAGATTAAAACCTATAAGCCTCAAATCCCAATAACAAAAATGCGTTAAAAATGATAGGTGATACAACAATAAATAACCCATAAATATAAATAACCCTGTAAAACAGTGGTTCCCAGCATTGGGTAACCCAGGTGTTCTTGGACTGCAACTCCCAGAAAGCCCAGCCAGCACTACTCATAGTGAAGACGTTGGGAATTGCAGTCCAAGAACACCTATGTTATCCAAGATTGGAAACCACTGTTATAAAATCTATAATTAGTTTTTTTTTTTTTTTTAAATGACAGCATTCAGGAGATTCAGTTATTAAAGGCAGCTTTAAATGGGCCATCTTCACCAATGTTCTAGACTAGGGGTCTCCAAACTTTTCAGTATGAGGAGCACAAGAGAAAAGCCTGGGAAAGGGTGGGGGACAAGTCCTGGTTGCCAGGCGCTGTTAGGGAATGCTGTAGTTTGGAGACCCCTGTTCTAGACATAGAGAGAAGATGCTTGGCATATCCCCAATAGGATTTTGTTCCAGCAACTAGTGGCCATAAATGAGAAGGCATTATTCCTTGTAGTCACCTCTTTGGCCACCTGCAATGTGGCCACTTTTAACAGCATGAGTTGAGACAAGTGGGTGGAATGGACAGCTGATTTCTGGTCATCATACCCTCAGATCCATACCGCCTCTTCCAGATTTGCAGTTATAAGATTGCAAGAAACAGTCTAACCAGCGTGGTTAGTGGCCATGCTGACTGTGGGTCTTGCAGATATTGTAGTTCAAAAGTAATGTTTTCTGTATCTTGGCTGTATGTTAGAAGACAGAATTAAAAACAAATACTGTGTAGGCCCTATGTACATGTGTTTTTTAGACATGGAAAAGCAAGGTTCAGTGTAATATTTCGTTAACAAAGGCAGCTGGCTGACTCTTATTTATCTAACACCTGCTTTGCATAGGGTTCTTATGAGAGAAAATAAATGAAGGCTGTCACATTTAAGCATTCATACTTGTTAATCCTTACTCCTTAGTAAGAAAGCAAAGGACTAGACTGTATTATTGTATAATTAGCACCCCCTTCCTTCATCTGTAATTAGTTCTGAATAGTTAGTAATATGAACTTAAAATACAAGCTACAGTACACAAAAGCAGGTTTCATGTCCAGTATATTGTATTCTAATAATTAGTGTTGACAGATGTCTGAAATTGGAAAAATCACAAGGCTGACTAAGATCTGAAGAGCATTTATAGAATTCATTAAGCACTATTATTATAAAATCAGGAAGAGTGCCCTAATAAATACCATATGATAGTCTGAAATCTAGAACAAATCCCTCAGTTTCCCCCATGGTAGAATGAGACTAGAAGTACCTGGTCTGCAAACCTGGCTTATAAAGACAGATGAAGACATAACAAAAAGCAGTTACCTGCTCTATGTCTCATAGGTTTATTAAGTCTATAAAATATAAGGACTTCAGCAGATTTTTTTTAAAGCAATAGTGATGGTGCTTGAAAAAACAATTGGTGTGAATGTGAGGGAGAGGGGAATATGCAATCAGCAACAAGCATTGCCATTGTATTACAATTAAGGCCCAAAAGGGCACTTTTGTTAATGAACATGACTAGTAAATTTCTGCTCCAGTATGCAGAGATGTCTGATGGGGAGTGGGCAATCACAACAGCAATCAGTGGCCATTGTAATGCAGGCCTTGCCTTGAAGATGGTGATGCAATGAGTGAAATTGATTCTCACTGTTGTTTGTCCTTAGGAAAACTGTTATCTTTAAGAAATTCTATCAAAATGTCCCTTATTTTGAGAACGTGTCATTTAGTCTAATTGGCTTTGTCGTAAGACAGCTGAATAGACTAGAGTACTTATTGACAGATCTGTTATGGCAGAAGGATTTTAGGTATGGAGACTGGTATAAAATCATAATTCCTTGCTTTTCTTTTTTAAAAAATTGACTTACACAGTTTTATTGAACCTTGTTTCTGTTTTGCTTTGCGTTTTTTTAAAAAAAGAATAACCTAACTAATGTTTTTCATTAACATCTTTTGTAATTTATGTGGTCCCAATGGGCCCTGCCAAGGTTAAATAATTTAAAGAAATGAGCTCTCTTCCCCCCCCCCCGCCCCCTTATCTAGCATAGTGAAGCTAATGAAGAACACAAGGCACTTTGCTCTCTCACTGCACGAAATAGATCTTGGAAAAGCGTGAGCGAGCAGTAACCCTGAGTCTACAAATCTCAACATAAATATGTAGCATGATGTTGTGAATTTTATTTTATCTTTCAAGAAAAGAAAAGAAATGGTCCTATAAATGCAGATTAACCACCACCATGGTAGTCCGTGCTCTCGTGGATTACAAAGGGATGTTATGGGAATGCACTTGACGTTCCCATAAATTAAAAATCTATTCTTAATGATGAAGCTGACTTGTTTTAGCACATTACCCAGGTTAAATGGGAGCGTGTGGAAACATCAAGCTCCATAAGATGAGGAGAATCTGTGTGTATTAATATGATTTAGTGCATGGTCTACCTCGATGGAATAATTGTTATTATATCTATATAGCCAGATGGTACTTGGGGTAAACAGCCGCTGAACACCTCGGATGGGAAGCCTGTCGGTAGCCTTTTCAGGTGTTCTCTCTGTGCCCAATTTATTTATTTTTGTCACTAACATCTTTATTGAACTCTTCAGTGGAGGAAAATAAGTCTTTTTTTACATAGATTTGTTATCACAATCTCTTTCCCCCCTTACTTTTGAAAAGAGAAGCATAATTCACCATTCTTTTCTTTTTAGGAAAACACTTGCATTCCCTTGTTATCATGGAAAAAAATGTTTGTTTATTGTTAATATAAAATTAGACATCCAAGCAGAGATGTCAGGTTTTAGAGCACTCTTCCTGAAGCTGGCGCCCTGCAGATGTATTTGTTCATCAGTTCTGAGCATTATGTTACTTTAATAAATATACTGTGCATCCAATATTTTAAATACCTGCAATCTGGTCAAGTAGATTGCAAGATTAGCACATCTCACCCACAATTTAGAAAAGAGGTCCAGCTGCTTGATGTAAGTCAGAAGGTTCTAGGAGCAGATTATTTGGAAGGATGTTGCCTCTAGCAAAGTCTGGATCCCTGGGAAAAGCTGACTACCTTTACTTCATGACACCTAGGGGCCAGAACTTTGTAGAGAAATAGAAATAGCAGACTGAGTTCTGGAAAAGTGGTGACAAAATTGGCTGATCTGTAACCATTCATGTTTCAGGACTATTTTACAGATGCCTGCACTGTAATATGTAGTACATTGCTCAGGCTGCTAAGTTGCCAAGGCTTCCAAGTGGCTTGCTTGTTGGCTTGTGTGATTTTTAGCCCAGGGTCACAATCCGACATCATGTTGGAGGAGTGAAGTCATGTTTGGTGCTTGGATTACACACGTTGGATTACACGGTTATACAAGAAGTTGGGCAGCCTCTTATACATCCGTTTACACAAACTTGTACAGTCTCTGATATGACAAGGCTAGTGTTGGATATTACCTTTAAGCTGACTGTGAAAACGTACAGCCTGTAATGCATTCAGCAGTACACTCACACATTTACATCATTGAACAGAAGCCTTGGTTTGTCCATTTGAGGTACCTGGGAACAGAGAAGGCGCAAGGACTACTGTGTAGCAGAATGCCAAGTTCTGTTGTCTTCCAAGTGTGGCAAAGACACCCATGCTCAAGAGCAACAGAAGTTTACTATTTAGATCCAGTAATATTTTATTTTCTAATTATCATATTTCTAAGCACTTCTGTACGGAAGGATTTAAAATGATTGTTGAAAGCAGCATAGTTTCTTATAATTATCTTTATAAACTTCTGGTGAAACAGTTTTTAAAGCTCTTTCTTTCTAGTCTTCTTCTGGTTTCTTAGACTTTACTAGGAATGCTGCCCAAATCTTTGGCCAATCTTTGGGGAGAGTTGGTTGGAAGCTAAAATAGATTTGTTGTTGTTGTTTAGTTGTTAAGTCATGTGTGACTCTTCGTGACCACATGGACCAGAGCACGCCAGGCCCTCCTGTCTTCCACTGCCTCCCAGAGTTGGTCAAATTCATGTTGGTAGCTTCAATGACATTGTCCAACCATCTCGTCCTCTGTCATCCCCTTCTCATCTTGCCCTCACACTTCCCAACATCAGGGTCTTTTCCAGGGAGATTTCTCTTCTCATGAGATGGCCAAAGTACTGGAGCCTCAGCTTTAGGATCTCTCCTTCCAGTGAGCACTCAGGGTTGATTTCCTTCAGAATGGATAGTTTTGTTCTCCCTGCAGTCCAGGGAACTCTCAAGAATCTCCTCCAGCACCACAATTCAAAAGCATCAATTCTTCAGCGGTCAGCCTTCTTTGTGGTCCAGCTCTCACTTCCATACATTGCTCCTGGAAAAACCATAGCTTTGACTATGCAGACATTTGTTGGCAAGGTGATGTCTCTGCTTTTTAAGATGCTGTCGAGGTTTGTCATCGCTTTCCTCCCAAGAAGCAGGTGTCTTTTAATTTCATGGCTGCTGTCCCCATCTGCAGTGATCATGGAGCCCAAGAAAGTAAAATCTATCACTGCCTCCATAACTTCCCCTTCTACAGTGGTGCCTCGCTTAGCGATCGCTCCGTTTAGCGACGAAATTGCTTAGCGACGCTGTTTTTGCGATCGCAAAAGCAATTGCTTTGCGATGTTCTCTATGGAGTATTTTCGCTTTGCGATGATCACAGGGAAGCAGTCATCGCAAAGCCCCCATTTTCACACAGCTGATCGGCGTTTTTTAAATGGTCATCGGGAAAAAAAACATGGCCGCCCGCTGTGTTTAGGGACGGATTCCTCACTTTAGAGGCACCAAAATGGCGGCACCATGGAGGATCATCGCTCAACAGTTTTAAGCCCATAGGAATGCATTGAAGGGGTTTCAGTGCGTTTCTATGGGCTTTTTAATATCGCATAGCGACGTTTTCATTCTGCAGCGATTTTTGCAGAACAAATTAATTAAGCGAGGCACCACTGTATTTGACAGGAGGCGATGGAACCAGTGGCCATTATCTTAGTTTTTTTATGTTGAGCTTCAGACCATTTTTTGCGCTCTCCTCTTTCACTCTCATTATGAGGTTCTTTAATTCCTCCTCACTTTGTGCCCTCAGAATGGTATCATCTGCATATCAGAGGTTGTTGATATTTCTTCTGGCAATCTTAATTCCACCTTGAGATTCATTCAGTCCAGCCTTTCGCATAATGTATTCTGCATATATGTTAAATAAGCAGGGAGACAATATGCAACCTTGTTGTACTCCTTTCTCAATTTTGAATCAATCAATTGTTCCATAGCCAGTTCTAACTGAAGCAGAAGTAGATGGGATGTACACTGATCTTTTCCAGTCCTCTGGCCACTGCTGAGTTTTCTGAACTTGCTGGCATATTGAGTGTAGCACCTTAACAGCGTCATCTTTTAAGATTTTAAATAGTTTGACTGGAATGTCATCACCTCCACTGGCCTTGTTGTTAACCATACTTTCTAAGGCCCACTTGACTCTGCTCTCCAGGATGTCTGGCTCAAGGTCAGCAAGCACACTATCTGGGTTGTCTGGGGCATCCAGATCTTTCTGGTATAATTCCTCTGTGTATTCTTCCCACCTCTTCTTGATGTCTTCTGCTTCTGTTAGGTCCCTACCATTTTTGTCCTTTATCATGTCGAACTTTGCACAAAATACTCCTTTACTCGTAATAGCTCCAATTTTCTTGAACAGATCTTGGTTTTTCCTTTCTATTATTTTCCTCAATATCTTTGCACTGTTTGTTTAAGAAGGCCCTCTTGTCTCTCCTTGCTATTCTTTGGAAGTCAGCATTTAATTTTCTGTACATTACCCTATCTCCCTTGCATTTTGTCTCCCTTCTCTTCTCTTTTGTTTGTAAGCCCTCGTTGGACAGCCACTTTGCTTTCTGGCATTTCCTTTTCTTTGACATGTTTTTTGTCGCTGCCTCCTGTACAATGTTACAAGCCTCTATCCATAGTTTTTCAGGCACTCTGTCCACCAAATCTAGTTCCTTAAATTTGTTCTTCACTTCCACTGTATATTCATAAGGGATTAGGTTTAGATTATACCTGACTAGCCCAGTGGGTTTTCCTACTTTCTTCAGTTTAAGCTTGAGTTTTGCTGTTAGAAGCTGATGATCAGAGCCACAATCAGCTCCAGGTCGTGTTTTTGCTGACTGTATAGAGCTTCTCCATCTTTGGCTGCAGAGAATATAATTAATCTGATTTCCTTGTTGCCCATCTGATGGTGTCCATGTGTAGAGTCTCTTGTGTTTTTGGAAAATAGTGTTTGTGATGACCAACTTGTTCTCTTGACAAAAGTCTATTAGCCTTTGCCCTGCTTTGTTTTGAACTCCAATGCCAAACTTACCTGTTGTTCCTTTTATCTCTTGACTCCCTACTTTAGCATTCCAATCCCCTAGAAGAAGAAGAACATCTTTCTTTGGTGTCAGTTCTAAAAGGTGTTGTAAGTCTTCATAGAATTGGTCAATTTCAGCCTCTTCAGCATCAGTGGTTGATGCATAAACTTGGATTACTGTGATGTTGAAAGGTCTGCCTTGGACTCATATTGAAATCATTCTGTCATTATGAGATTGTATCCCAGTACAGCTTTTCTTACTCTTTTGTTGACTATGAGAGCTACTCCATTTCTTCTACGAGATTTTTACCCACAATAGTAGATATGGTAATTGTCTGAATTGAATTTGCCCATTCCTGTTGATTTTAGTTCAGTGACACTCAGGAAGTCAATGTTTATTCTTGCCATCTCCTGTTTGACCACATCCAGCTTACCAAGGTTCATAGATCTTACATTCCAGGTTCCTATGCAGTATTTTTCTTTGCAGCATCGGACTTTCCTTTCACTTCCAGGCACGTCCGCAGCTGAGTGTCCTTCTGGCTTTGGCCCAACCACTTCATTAGCTCTGGAACTACTTGTCCTTATCCTCCGCTCTTCCTCAGTAGCATGTTGGACACCTTCCAACCTCATCTTGCAGAATTATATCTTTTAGCTTTTTGTTTCTGTCCATGGAGTTTTCTTAGTAAAGATAGTGGAATGGCTTGCCAGTTCCAGCTCCAGGTGGATCGCGTTTAGTCAGAACTCTCCACTATGACCTGTCCATCTTGGGTGTCCATGAAGGGCATAGCCCATAGCTTCTCTGAATTACTCAAGTCCCATTCGCCACAACAAGGCAGCAATCTGTGAACGGGGAAATAGTTTCATGGGCTACCAAATGCATTCCACACACTTTCTCTTTCTGAGATTACCACACTGAGTAATCAAGAATTATGCAGTAATAGAAAACTTGTTTCTTTTGTAACAGGTCTGAGTTGGAAAGCAGGGCTGCTTAACAGTTTCTGGATCCTAAATGATTTTAGAAGAGTGAAATTCAGAATCCATGTTTGGATGCAGCACTTAACTCTTGCTTCATTATTGGTTTCTGGTAATTTAAGCTTCTCCCACTTGGAGAAGAAGCTCTGCCTGTTTCCTCATGACCAATGAGCAAAAATATCCCACCAGTTCTGGCTTCTTCTTCATTTGTGAAATTGTGGTTGACAGTTGTATTCACAAATAGTATTATGACCTCACTGAATCTTGTGCTCACATACTTCCCATTCCCCTTTCCTCCTTCAAAAACACCAATGTAATGTGTGCTGGTTATATACCACCCCATAGTGCTTAAAGCACTCTCTGTCCGATAAACAGTTTAATTATTCAGGCTACACATTGCCTTTTCCCCCCTCCCCCGAGAATTGGGTACTCAATTTACCAACCTTGGAAGGATAGAAAGCTGAGTCAGTCTTGAGACACCTACCTGAGCCCATTATGTTGTAAGCCGCCTAGAGTGGTCTTAACTGACCAAATAGGCGGGATATAAATAAATAAATAAATAAATAAATAAATAAAATAAAAAATAAATCAGGATTGAACTCATGTCATGAGCAGAGACTTGACTGCAGCACTGTAGTTTAATCATTGCACCATGAGGCTCTTCTTTGTGTCTACAAATTGATCAGAAGCTTATGTAAGACTACATATTGACCACATTTGTTGTGACTCATTCTTGTAGTGCTAAACCATAGTTTACTGTTATATCTGAATATGTGTATTATGATCCAACCCATTCTTATAATTCAGTAATCTAGCTGACAGGGATTTTACTTAAACTTTTATTCCCCAATGACGTATGTTGCAACTTTTATCTTATCCCAAAGGCCTAGTGGAGGAACAGAGACATCCCTTGGTGACACCACAAATGTGGGTCTGAAGCACCTCCTGTCCTTACCATCTCAAAGGTTAGTAATGTGATAGAAAGTGTCATGAAGCCAAATTCTGCAAGAGATTTCACTCATATGCTAAGCTGTTGTTCATGGAAAAGCTACTCAGAGCTTCACAATGGCTATTATTGTACTGGGAATCTTCAACAAAAAATGCTGACCATTTAGAGTTAACGATATTATTTAAATTCCTGAAGGGACTTTGAAGATCTGCCTGTGCAAACATGACTCCTTTTGCTAGGTCTTTAAGGAGAATGGACAATTTCCAAGTTTAGGAGAGAGCTGAGGGAATTTCTCACCACCCCTCCCTTTTTGGCCTGGCAGTCTAGCACATTCTCTTTCAATTAAGGTTCTGAAAGTGGTTATGTTCTGCTACTATGTGTTTTTACAGCAGGCTCTTGTGATTCTAATTGAAACTCTGATAAGGTCAGTTGGTTGCCAATTCTCTGTTCGTTGCTAAGGGATACAGAGCATTCGCTGGTGTAAAAGAATAGCAGATATCCAATATAGTTAAGAGAGCTAGTTATCCTTCTCTCCCCTTTCAGCCATATAAGGCTGATACATGTTTGTATATTAAGTTTATGTGTGATGTGCTTTTTTAAAGCTGTGAAAGCCTCTTTGGTACTGTAGTGATAGGGACAGGTTTATAACTGAGAGCTGAAAATTACATGCTTATGGTGGATACATTCTTTTTTAATCTGGTACTACCTTAAGTCATACAGGTTTCATGAGTCTTTGAAACACTACAGGCAATCGGAAGGTAAGAAATGTACCACCGAAGGTCTACCTAGTATGGTGTTCTCTTTGCAGTGGTTGCCAGCGAGCCTCTCTTTCCTACCAAACAGGCCTCTCTTTTGGTGATGGAGTCCCTAACCAGTCACACAAAGACTGTCTAACCTACAGTGAAGTATATATGGGAGTACGTAATCTTTCCAATATCTTGGCCCTAAATTGTTTGCTCTGACAAACAGGTGGAACCAGCAACAAAATATTATAGTGCAAAGTGTCCTATTCATTGTTACAGTCAGGCAGCCACATACTTTTCCACGGTACTCGACTTTGTTCCTCATTCCACTGTTGTTATTTTTCTGGGGTTTTCTGTATCAAACAGTAGGCAAGTGTTACTGCAGCTTCTGGAGTCCACTTTATTTGGTTTATTTTGTATTTGGCAAACCTTGACTCCTAAACCTCTTGGTACCTTTTTTATGGTTGTTGCTTTTTTGGCTACATAAAGAACAACAGTTAAATATAAATATCAGAAATAAAAAGGAAATGATACCACTCTACATCAAAGCTCTGTTTAGGTGTCATGTGTAATAGTGGTTGCTGGGCCTATCGTTTGCGAATTTGTCAAATTATTTCTTAAACCATCAAACTAGGGGTCATCACCTCATCTTATATTAATGAATTCCATGTGTTAACTATGTGTTACATGAAGAAGTGCTTCCTTTGGAGTGTCCTGAACTTAGTGCAATCTATTTAATCAGGTGAGTACATGCTTTTGTATTTTATGAAAGGGAGGGAGGACATCACTGTCTATCTGCTTCATTCATAACCATATATCATGACCTCTGTACCCATTCCCCCCTGTCTATATCTCATTTACCTTTTTTCAGAGTTCAAGTGTCTAGATACACCTTATTCCCATTGTGATTTTATCACCAGCTGAATGGAACATTTCACACGTAAATTGCATTTGACTTTTTAATACTTCAGTACAGTACTTATTTTAATTTATGATAATTATCGGTAGTGGGGATGTCAGCTTTACATGTTCTCAACTGACCAGTTTCCTAGTTTTGTCTCCTTAGATGGTAGTGGAGAAGAAACATCTGTAATTTGAATAAATATTCTTGGAAAAATATGTTTTCACATTCGTTTTTACAAATGATTTAGACCACTGGTTCTTAACCTTGGGTTACTCAGGAGTTTTGGACTGCAACTCCCAGAAGCCTTCACCACCAACTGTGCTGGCTGGGGTTTCTGGGAGTTGCAGTTCAAAAACATTCAAGTAACAAAGGTTAAGAACCACTGATTTAGACAACAATTTATTTGATTATGTGTCAAGGTGGCAGGAACATGACTGACACCAAAAGCATCATCATTTTGTCTTGTTTTCCCTTGTTCCTTGAAAACATCCAGTGGTAATGGATCATGCATTGTGAGTTACCAATGTAAAGCTGTTAGTTTTGGCAGGGGTCATGTGTGCTGTCATAGTTTCTTGTGTTAAATTTAGTGACTCAATAGAGGAATATAAAAATGTATCCCTAATCAAACCATTGTTCCATTTAGGCATCTATTGTCAGACATGAATCCATTTAATGAACTGGCTCTTCAGGGTTTTAGGCAAGATTTTTTCCTAGACCTACTTGGAGATACTGGGATTGACTATTGGGTTTTTTGCACGCATGGCATGGGATTTGCCATCGAGTTATAACCTGTACAATCCCATGTACAATAGCAGTAGTGAGCAGCCACAGTTTCCAAAATCAGATATGACTGAGTATGTGTAAGGAGGTACAGAGTCATGTCACAGCAGTCATACAGGCTATGTACTTCCTAATTGAAATGTGATGATTTTTAAAATTCAGTAAATTTTGCTGAATTTATTTAGAATCCTAGTGACAACAGAAACCCCATTAAGCCCACATATCCAACCCATGCAACTCCTTCTGCCCTAATGTATCTCAGTCTCTGCCACAGGGCAGCCAGGTGTTAAGAGGTTGAAGCCCAGTCTGCCAAGTTGATTTCCATTATATTGGGTTGTGGCTATGAGATTTAGTCAATGAGTGATGGAAAAACAACAGCTGTATCTTTAGGTAGGATTAGGAAGAGTTCAATAAGAGCTGGAAATGCACAACTGCACCACAGCAGATGGGAAGACAGGTGGTTTGGAGATTTACCAAACAAGCTGTTCAAGACTTTTTATTCTGTAAACATCTTGGCAGTTCCATGGCCTTGTTGTCTACTGTTTGTGACCCTCTACTGATTCTTTCATATTTTTCCTTACTACAAAAAAAAAATAAGTTGTAAAAGACCAAGGGCCAAGTATATAAACAATATCTGTGATTGGTAGCACTAGGGCTCATCTGTTTGGAAAGATCCTAAGGACAGAAACACACATTATAGATAACCCATTGTTAGAACTGGGAGCCAGTTAGTGTTGCAGAGGCATGCAGACTGGTGGTAGAAATTTTGAGAAACTAGATTCACAATGAGTCCTGTGCTTAAGTCCTGAAGATCACCTGCAAAATAAAGTAAGTTAATTTTAAAAGCCCAGAATCAGCTGCTAATTTGAAGCCACATACAATCAATCCTTAAGGCTTGTTCTTTTTAGGGGGACTGAGGAGGAATTTTGACATGTTCTCAAGGCAACCTGTTATAAATGGAAGAATTGGCCACTAGGGAGTGGAAGGGGGCTTTTTCAGTTTTCTAAAAAAGCACCTGTTTTGGAAACAGTTTTTTTCTATGTGATTGTCAAACAAAGTGTGACCCTTTAAGGTCCAGGTGTGGGCATGTATGGACCTCTGTAGATCTCCCACTGATACCTTAAGGGTTTTCTTCTTCTAATGAGAAGTTGTCTGTAACTCATTTCAACTCTCTGTCTTGTTACTCTTGAAATACCTACACAGTAACGTATGCTGGAGCACTATTAACGTGCAAAGTGCTTTGTATATTCTTTTATAGAATGAAAACTAAATGTTTGTGACAGAGATGGGGGGGATAGATGGAATGAGACAAAAAGCACTTGACTTTGCCAGATTTTACCCAGTGATTTTTTAGTAGGGGTGTTCCCCTGCCCAATCCCTTTACCTAACTACTTAACCATGTGTTTTAAAGAGAGCAGAGACAGGAGTCAGACAACCAAGTAGGATGCCTTGTGGCAGCGTTTTTTTCCCCCTTTTCTTTTTGTTATTGTAACAGCTTACATGAAATATTGTAGAAAAGAAAATAGCTAGATTGTATAAATGTATCTGTATAGTGGTCTGCAACAATTCCAATTTATGGAATAGGGTTTCTGGAGAGCAGCTCACCTCCAGGCGACAGAACCGAGAAGCTGAGTGAACAAAGCAACCAATCTGAGACCGTGGAGCCTTTTATGACAGCAGCTCAGGTTCTCCCTCAGGGTACTGGGCTAAAATTACATTGCAATGAAACCAACAAGCTAAGTTAATTTTATTGAAATTAACATTTGAGTTCCTTTTCCCCTTCAGCGCATAGTTAAGGTGCAGCCAGTATTATAATGCTGGTAGAGCTTAGAAAGACAGTGAGTGGACTGATCAAAGCTTTTGCATTGTCTGCATGTGTCTTTTAAAAACCCGCACAGAAATACAAAACCTCATCAAGTAAGCCAGAAGTTTATTTGACCAGGATTTATCATATCATTTCTTTTCAGCATGTGTTTTTGGTTTGAACTCTTAATTCCGCTTGCTAGCTTGCTTTTAAAAAGTTTTTTAATAGCCATTATGGAAAAACTGTTCTACGCTACTTAATAGACAAGGAGAAAGTGAAGTGTTTTCAAGATAGTATCCATTTGTTCATGTTAATAAAGGACATAGAGATATTACAATTCCAGAATAGTAAAGCGTAGAATGACATTAATAATAAATGTATATATTTGAGGTGATCTCAGGCCTTTATCAACAAGATGATGGTAAAAGATTGTAAGAATTTAGTTCTGCTCTATACTTAGTTGTTACATTGTGAGCTGCTTTGGGATGATATTTGTTTATGTATGTGATATTTAAAATTTTAATAAATCAGTAAATATAAACACAAATATTACCCATGACCAAATACCTCTGTTACCTTATATGTTCAAGAGCTGAGCCAGTCATGGCATGTAGTTAGGTGACATCAGAATGTTGTACAAATGAAGCAACATATATGATTCTGATAAAGGGTGAAGGAGGAGTGGGTTGCATGGGCTTGTCTTGCCCTGAAGCTGCTTTGTCAAAAAACCATTTGACCTTCTGTTCTTGAAGTAAAGGGTGCTTGTGGTGGTTTTACAAAGAAAGGGTGCTCGGAGACTATACTATTTTTTGCTAACACTGCTTCACATTAGTGATGTAGTAGAGCTGAGACTTTTGGGGTCAGATTGCTGGGACTTGATTACTGGGAAGATTGACACCAGTGTCCTCCAATGGTTTCTCTGTTCCTTCTGAGCTTAGCCACAGTCCTTAGCAGTAGCTAAATGTATGCATGAATTGTCCCAGCAACAATATATTTGACATATTCCTCTTCGAATACAAAATATTTTGGAGTGGCTTATTCTGGAATGGGCAATTAGCTTTACAAATGTAATTTTATAGCAGTGGAAATAGATACTGCTGTAATTGATATTTTGAGATGGAACAGTGCTGTTACCTGCATTTGAGTGGTGGTGGTATTTTATTGGGGTGTGTGTGGATATGATGAGGACTGTCCTGATGAGTGCCCACACTTCATAATATACAATTATGCTGATGCTTCTTATATTAGAAGGACAGGTTGAATCCAGGTGAAGAAAAACGTTAGGGCCAAACCTGACCTCTGCCTTGACTCATTTGGCTTCAGTTTGTTGACTTTCAGCCATGTGAGCATGGCATCCAGACAGCATCTATTTTGGCTTCCTCTGGTTGCTTGGTTAATGAATATGAGCGGGTTAATGAGAGATACAATGGGATATTGATGACACCAAACTCCAAAGTAATGAATAATCTTCATTAGTGGTGTTGTGTATGTGTGAAAGAATATCAGTGCTTGAACTCCACCGATAAATTCTTGAGCATCTGAGAAACAGTATTCCATCATCACATTTCAAATCCTTTTAAGGAGAAAGATTAATTTTTTTTGATAACTTGTCCAGATAAAACTGAGTCTGTTTCCACGTCCATTTCAAAAAATGAAATCCCAACAAGAGCATTGCATAAGAAAAAACAGTGTGTTTTATATGGCTAGATAGGAGTGATAGAAGGCTGTATCCAGTTAAAAGTTTGAGTCAAAAGATTACAGCCTGCAAGAGAGAAACTTAGCTGAATGTAAATCAAACAACTCCTGTCCACCCTTAAACGTTTTCTCTGCATGGGTTTGAGCACCATTTAAGTCACTGTTGCTGATCCACAGCTTAGCCCTATCTTTCTTCATACCTTTATAGCAGGAGACAGCATTCCATTAAAAAATACTGAGACAACAACAGGAATTTTTAAAGATGTCTTACTCTGTTACCCATGGGCTGTTCCTTGAAAAAGCAAGCCAATGAGCCATACCAGAATAAATGTTAGAAGAGTTAACATTAATTTGCAAGTCAAGACAGATGCTGTGGGTGATGTTGTTTTGAAATAATTTGCATGGAGTACAAAAGTATGATCTTGTGCCTGTGCGTAGGATTTGATTTTTTAAAACATTCTTCAGTAAAAGGTTTTAAACTGAAATTAAAGGAGGTTGTGTCAAAACACAGATACAGAAACAGCTTCACCTTTATTTCACTGGGCTCTCCCTTGAGAACTTCCTACTTGAGTATGATGTTGGACAGTGCGCTATTCCAATAATTTTGATTGGTGTTCTGATCTTCAGATAAAAAAAATATTCTATATCTTTTACTTTTCTCCTTCTCTTCTTCCTTCCCCATGGCCCATCTCCCTTTCCTCAGTGTTAGTGTCTGATTTTGTGGGCTATTTCTTCTTGCTAATGCCTTGGGCTTTCTGTAATATAAAATGTAACCATCCAATTTATGATTGTTATTGTTATTGTATATATTATATAAAAAGGAAAGATGTCAGAGCACAAGTCTCCCTGTAAACAATAAAACCACTAACCTAGATGATATTTATTTGATAGCCACAGGTATTTAGTGGTTGGCTCTACTTCTCAGATGTGTGTGGCACTTCATGTACACTCTGAGACACAAGGATTTTTACCAGGTACTGTATTATTTAAGGGAAAGCAGTATTAGCCCTAGGAAGCGCCTTATAATTGCTTGGGTTTTTGTTTCTTTTGTATTGCTGTTGCAACTTGCATATTCTAGGGCAGTGGTTCCCGACCTTGATTCCTCAGATGTTCATTGACCAGTGGGTTGGCCTTATAGGCCCCTTCCAACTCAATGATTCTATGATTGTAAAACTCCCAGAAACTTTCACCACTAGCTGTGGTGGGAATATTGCAACACTGGTCCTGCAAACATGCCACTAGAACTTGGGAACTGTTGCCTATCTGTCCCTATCTTTTGAGCTGTTCTGCTAGAACTCTATTATTAGCAGGCATCCTTTAACTCAGGGTGGTCAACACATACCCAATGGGCTGCCAAAGGCCACCAGGCATTTGTTTGTTTGCTTGTTTATTTTGCTATGTCTGGAAGTTCTGCTACTGATGAATCTTGTTGATATTACCATGGAACTTTTGCTTTTGCACACTTCTGCAAGGCAGCCATGGTCTAGAAAGCATGATTCTCTTGTAAAATAAGGCGTATGATCCCTCACACGACTTGTTAGATAAAAAACATGTTTTTAAAAAGCCACTTCCGGATGTTTTCACCATCAAGGGGAAGAATGCTCTCCAGTGGAATTTGGGAGATGAGATTAGCTCCCAGATCTGAGATCTGCAGATATTTCCTATCTCTGCTTTAACTAATAGATTGGGTTGGCTCATGATTGGAGTCGAAGATATGCCAGCCCCAAATTGTGGAGTGAGCCTCCATTCCTATAACAAGCCAGTTATCATTTGGTAATTGGGCATTGTTAAACTACAGTATTTTACATGGTTCCTGGTGAGGACTCAGGTTTAAAGAATAAGGAATCTCTGACTAAAGGTTGGGATAGAGCATCAAGAAGCTGTCTTATAATGGTGAGACCTTACAGGTCATCTAGCATTGCCTAATCTGGCAGAGGCTCTTAGGTGTCCAAAGCAATGTTCTTTCCTATAACTTTCCACTTTACCCACCTATCCTGGTCAGCTGTGCAGAGGGTGGGGGGAACAATTTCTGATATGCAAGATTGTTTTTTGCCTCCTTAGTGAAGATTGCTGTGGAGTTGAAGCATGGTGTGGGTGCGTGTGAATGTGCATGAGTGTTTGTGTGTGTGCCTTTCCTCCCACCCCACACAATACTGAATAAAGCTTCTGGAGTGAAAAAGACATGCATCTCTGTTTTAACTGGAGATGTAGAGGCTAAAATTAGGACTGTTTACATACAGAGTGTATGCTGTAACACTAAGATACAGCTCTGGCTATAGTACTGGCATACTTATCTAAACATCCTGCTACTGTAATTGGTTTGTATTGTTTTCTGCACGGCCTGCTCCAGTTAAATATCTAGTCACTGGGAGAAATTATTTCAAGCTCAGGCAAAAACATGATCAATATTAAATGCTGCTAACTAATCAGTAACACTGTCTGAGTTCTAACCCATATCATAGAGTGTGTAGTAGTCAAGGTGAATTTAAATAGCTGAAACCAAATCTTGCCATGTTGGTGGTGTTGAATCTCAGTGCTCTGGATGGCTCTTTCATGCCTGTGATGGAGGTGACATTTTTAAAGAGTTTGGATCCCAGAGTCTGCCTTGCATCTGGTAACTGGGTAGTAGCAGAGACTGTGTTGTAGTGTTCCGCTAGCTGAATCTTTTGTGTAGACTTTGCTCCTTTATGCGGAGCTGCAGACATGTTGTGTTTGACCATGCTTTGGCAATGATTATTGCACTGTGCTTTCCATGCATCCACGCTTGAAGATCACTAAGCATAGAGTCCCATCCCATCCATCCTCATAAGCTGATGGAGAGTGTGCCAGCCTGAGCGTACCCCAACTGCAGTGTTGCCTTCAAGAGCAAGGAAATTGCTAAACTTGTTGCCAGGTGATTCCAACCTGTCTTGTTTTGACCTTCTGCTCATTGCCTTCCGATGAATTCAAGTTCAGAGAAACATTCTGGCTGTCACAACTGAAATGTGTTTTTAAATAAACTACACCTGTTTCCCCTAAAATAAGACCTAATCTGAAAATAAGCCCCAGTATGATTTTGCAGGATGCTTGTAATATAAGCCCTACCCCAAAAATAAGCCCTAGTTTGTTTGTTTGTTTATTTATTTATTTATTTATTTATTTATTTGATTTATATCCCACCCATCTGGTCTGGTCGACCACTCTGGGCGGCTTCCAATAAAAGTATATTTATAATAAAACATAATAATATGCTTGTAATCAATCGAAATACATACAATAATAGAACAGATAAGAAAAGAAAAAAAAGAATTAAATATTGACAGAAGGGAAGGCCTAAACTTATCACCATGTTTTTAATTGACTCTTGAAAGTGCCCAGCGTAGGGGCCGCATGAATCGCCGGAGGAAGGTTATTCCAGAGGCGAGGAGCCACCGCCGAGAAGGCCCGATTACCTGTCCTTTCCTTCCGGGCCTCCCTCGTCGTTAGGCTCCTCAGCCTCACCTCCTGTCTCATGCGGGTGATCCGAGTAGATCTAGGTGGGAGAAGGCGTTCCGCCAAGTATCGAGGTCCTAAACAGTTTAGGGCCTTATAGGTAAGCATTAAGTGAAACCCCACCTTCCACCATTGTGCAGCAACCAGAAGAAGATGGCATGACTGTATTTGAATAAACGTATATTGTTGTACATGGAAAAAAAAAACATCCCCTGAAAATAAGCCCTAATGCATTTTTGGAGCAAAATTTAATATAAGACCCTTATTTTCAGGGAAACAGGGTAGGAAGTCAGCAGTGTGGTCATGGCACTATGGTCGCTGTAACAATACCAGGACTACTGCTGCTATTAAAATATGAAGCACTGTGGAGAAAGAGGTGAAGCTTTAGAGAGCAGGGAAAGACAGGCATGTATGTGTGTATGTATGTATGTGTATTTGTGTCCAAGAGATAGGAAGCTCATGTGTGGAGAGAAGCATATCCTCCCACTGCATATTGACTGTGGGGAAATGAAGTGTGCATAAATATTTATCAACCAATGTATTGGCTGCAGGTCTCTCGTATTAACTCACCATAGTTCACAAGTAAATTGCAAAAGAGGCTAAAAGGTAATCTTTAGAAAGTGCAGTCTTACTTCTTTTTACTATATAAGTTATACAAAATGCAGGAGGGGTTTTCCAGAATGTGCAGAACCATTCTCAATGGTCTGTGACATGCAAGTAAATCGGGGCTCTAATGTAAAAGGCAATAAGCCGTTTGCTGGCGATGAATTCGCAATTAAAATGGTTATAGTTAATTTAAATAGTAGAAAATGAGGTTGATTTAATGCTTATTGATTTGACAATGAGTGTCTGCTGCACATGACCGAGAGACTCTGGGTCAGCTGTGGGGCACCTAAATGAGGATGTAATTTTCTCTCAGAGCATACTTATTCCGATATTGTGAAGCCCCAAATTTAAAAGCATGCTTTGGGGGAGGTAGCTGCACATATATTGTATCATACCCTCTTTTTTTCCTTGGGTTTATAGTGTTCTTGGGTTTTTGGGTTAATTGAATAATGTATGCAGATAGCTTTGCTGTGTGTGCTACTTGTACTTATATATGTAGGGCAAAGTTTAAAAAGAGGAGAAACTGGTATCATGAGATGGTTGTGGTGGCATTCCTATTTATATTTATCAAAATAGGAGTCCCATTTAACCTGATGTAAGGGATGTAAATCTTCACTTGTTTCTTCTTTGCAGGCAAGGATAAAGAAAAGAGAGCAAAAGTATTCTCAACTATGAGACGTTAGGATGCTTTTTTGCATTCTCAACAAGAGAATAAGAGAGTGAGAATCAGAAAGGCTCTTTCCATAAATTAAGCAAAAACTTCCAAAATAACCCTATACCACAAATAATACTTCAGGGCAAGTAACACAGTTTGCACATTGTGATGATGCTTGCTGTTTTGTTGCATGTACATCTAAGGATTAGAAGTATGAGATATGTGGTTGTGTCTTTTGTAGCAAACAGGCAATCATTCTTTGCTTGCTGTGAGTGTGTGCACTTTGCTTCTCCAAGGGAAAAGACAGTGACTGTGAGCAGAGATACATCAGTTTGCACAATTTAACAAGGAAAGATACCATTCCTTGTCTCACTGTTGCCTGAATGTGAGGAATCCCAGAGACTTGAGAATTCCTTATTAGATGTCACTTTTCTAGTTCAGAAATCTAAATCAGTGGTAACAAAAAATTAGCAAGTATTCTTTACATCTATAAATACAAAGTCCTTCCTGGGGTTAAATAAGACAGTATGTTTTGTCAATATATACTTAGAAGTGGTACTGTCTCAAGCACTGAAAGATGTTTGTCATTGCATGTGCTTTTCTTTACCTCTATATTTCTTCCATTTAGCATACCATCTTTAGTGACTGATAAATATTATTTTATTCACCTATTCATTTAGTTCCATTTTTATACTGCCCCATTTGTGTTGCCACTCTCTGGACAGTTTACAATATGCAATAAAAACATAGCAACATAATATAATAAGTATACAGCATCTTAATAAACGTCATTGAAAACAGTGTTCCCTATAAGCTACCGTGTACCAACTTCAATCAAAGATATCTAGTTTATATCTTGATAAAACAAATTATGCATGGAAACAGCTAATATTAATATACTCAGTTGGGCTGTCAATTTCACACAACTGAGTACATATACTCTTTCCAAAAAAAGGAATTGTTTTATACAATTCGGAAACTGAAAATTTAGGGCCAAAACACTAGCCCCTTTCCCTTCCACATTGCATTGTATAGTAGACCATTCCGAATACTCACATCCAAACTATCGTAGCCATTGGAAGGAGGGAAAAAAACCCCTCTAAGACATTGATTGAAGGAAAGTCAATAACGCCCATAGTTCTTGAAATTCATCTAAAGGAAATAAAATAGACAATATGTGTTCAGTTTACATGGTGTGTGTAAAATAGAATAATCTCAGGGAATATATGTCTTCTGTAACATCTGATTCGGTTATCCAAGATAGAACTGAACTGTCTGGGAAATACTTGGATAAAGTCAGAAACAAACTCTCTACACTTCTACTAAACACCTCAAGTGTGCACTGATGGGGATTGCTGTCAGTTTAAAATATTTTTAAAGGGGCAAAGTAGATTTTCATTGAAAAAATATGGTAGGGAGATAATGACTTGGCATGTGGTTTAATAACACCATTATGTGGAATCATTTCATATACAGTAAATACAGTATAAGGAAATCCGTGTGAGATCAGACCAAAGGTTCATTTTCTCCAGTGTATTCTCATAGAGAAAAATCAAATCCCTCCAAAAAGCTGACGGGCAAGATAGAAAGGCAACAGAACATTCCCCATTCTGTTTACTAGGAACTTTTATTGGAACTTTTTAGGAGACACATTGCCTCTGGTACTCTCTTATCCTCTGCAAATTTGTCTAAAATTTGTTTTTCAGATTATGCAAATTGGCCACTATCACCACATTTTGTAGCAGTCTGCAATTTTAGTGAACCAAACACAAAAGGATAATTAGGCATAGGAAAATTTCTGGCCTCTGGAAATCACTGGTCTTATTAACTTTCATTCCAAAAATAGACTAATTAGAATGACATATGCAGTATCAGATTGTGTGAACGTGTGTGAACATTTTTGATTGCAAACTGTTTGAATCTTGGATGGCTGACACTAAATTTCACTGTAATCCTCATCCCAAATAATCTGTTGCTCTCTATTTAAATTTATCAGATGAAGATGACTTGTAGGAAACTAAGGGAGAAAGGGAATAGAACCAGATTATCCATGTGTAGGATTGAGACCTTTTACTGTAGCCAGTTGTCAACTCTATCAGAAAAAATAATGATTGGTCCAAAGGCCAATATAAGGCGTAAAGGTAAAGGTAAAGGTTCCCCTTGACAATTTTTGTCCAGTCGTGTTCGACTCTAGGTGGCGGTGCTCATCCCCGTTTCCAAGCCATAGAGCCAGCTTTTTGTCCGAAGACAATCTTCCATGGTTACATGGCCAGTGCGACTTAGACACGGAATGCTGTTACCTTCCCACCGAGGTGGTCCCTATTTGTCTACTTGCATTTGTATGCTTTCGAACCGCTAGGTTGGCGGGAGCTGGGACAAGCGACGGGCACTAACTCCATCGCATGGATTCGATCTTACGACTGCTTGGTCTTCTGACCCTGCAGCGCAGGCTTCTGTGGTTTAGCCCGCAGTGCCACCACGTCCCTTAATATAAGGCATATTTGAGGGCAAATAATTCCAGTTGCAAATCTTTGGCACCGTTAAACACAACAAAATAGGATATTGCTTTCTGCTTCAAAAAAGTGTTTGCCAGTCTCTAATCCAAAAAGTGATCTTCTGAATTCAGTGCCCTGAGAGGTCTGGATTATAGGGCACACGTTGTTGGGATACAATCCTGCATAGACCTTTCTTCATTTCAGTAAGGCTTATTCAGCTCCTAGTGGAATATCTTACACTAATCAGTGCAAAGAAGGGTACTGTGAGGATTTTCTACCTTGGGAGCCAAAATGTCTCGGGTCAGCTCTGCTATTAACATTTACACAGTTGCGGCAGATTGTTTTAATTAAAATTGATTTTTGGGATAAATCTCTAATGACTCCTTCGGTTATTTCCTGGTTGTTGGTTTGTCTCCTCTGCTTTCATTGTGGAAGTTGTTAAAATGCAGAGAAGACCTGATTTTCAGACATAAAGTTTCCTTCAGTTCCTTCCAGTTCTATTCATCAGTGACTAAGGAAATTAATTCTTTTCTGAACATGTATTCTTGAGTTAAGGAGTGCTGTGTTCTCTTGTAAGCATATTTAAGCATAAGTGCATGTGTATGAGAAGACTGACACATGGAAATCACTTAATCCAACCCACATAATCACAATTTAAAACTGGGAAGAGAAGAGCTGGCTGAATGTATAAGTTCTTTAGAGCTTTTGAGTCGTTTCCAGTGTTATCAAAGAGACTCCTGCCATAAAACTGAAATTATTAATTATTATTTATTTAAAATGTTTATACATGTCCTTCAGTTTGGATTTCAGTGAATTTTTCAATGAAACATTATAGTATGGCCCCTGAGACCATTGCTGCAAATAATTCGTAACCCATGTACTGTACTGGGTCTTTGGCATGCATTAAAAGATACATGAATGAGAGGCTCACAGTATGGACTTTAATTCATCCATGATCCAGAGAGCTATGGAAGCAGACCTGGGTTGCTTACCAGAGCAAATTGCCAGAGGCCCAGTTTGCAGTCCTGCAGCTGGGGATTGTACAGCAGCTCCCTAACAGCTTCTATAGTGACCTGGTGGTTTCCCAGTGGTCACCATAGTTGCACTCTGGCTATGCACTCAGGGAAGGTCTTCTGGTGATCTGCCTGGGAAGTAAATATTTAGATCCCATTTCTCTCCAGCTCAATCTGTCCCTGGACTTCCCTCACTGTACTATCCCTCATTGTTACATTGGACAGGTTATTTCTTGAAATATTGGGGAAATATATTTGTGCATGCTCTGATTGTTTCATCAACAACATTCTCATAACGATTTCACTGTGTAATGTGTTTTTGAATTCTAGTTAAATGCATAGGATGAGATCCAATGGAAAGGCTGAGGATACACTGGTCCCCTTACCCAAGTACAATTATCTCATGGACGATCTTGAAATGAGGACCAGTGGGGGTGTTCCCAGCCTGGCTGGGGTGCCTTGATCTTCACAATAGATGGCCATGTGTCTTCTGAGTGATCTCGTCCCCAGGGGGCACCTATATTCTATCATCCCATTATTACCTAGGAATAGGCTGGGATGTCATATTTGTGAACTGGTGGATACGTCTATGGTTGAGTCCAGTGAGGCTTCACAAAGTTACTGTGTTGCTGTAACAAAGTTCTGGCCATTATTTTATCCACCTTCTAGTAATGTGCATACAATTAATTTTATTATGGTGTGCATGTGTGCATCTATGCGTACGTTTGTGCAGTGATCTCTGACATACTACATTGGCCAGCACAGAAACCTATACGTGTCTTGGGGGTGGGCGGGCTGAGAATTCCTATGGGATTATGCTTCATTGTGACAGTCTCTATTTCCCTCTCTCTCCATTTTAGTATGCATCATGCCGTGCAAATGCATGTAATAATCTGCTACTCTGTGATTCCCCCCCCCCATTATATTATTTCACCCTTTTGGCACATTTCCTTGTTTTCATTGCCAATTTGGCTAAAGCTCGCAAATCTACGGCAGTAAAGGTCTTTGAACAGGCATTCCAGAAACAAGGTGGCACATTTTCTACATGCCGTGGATGTGCGTTTTCAGGCTGAAGGGGGCTCTGAGGTCATCCAAGTGAAATCAGGTGAAAAGGTTACTGTCTGGGAACATTAGTTGGACGCCCAAGCTGCAGCAGCAAAGGTCAGACGCACATACTGTACAGCAAAAACAAACAGAGCAGTGGAGCAAATGACAGGCCATGTGTGAAACTACTATGCATTTAAAAGCCTTAGATGGCTTTTTCAAATGATATCTGGAACTCTGGATTTTATTTTGATCCATGCTGCATTTATACATGCCGTATAGCTTCTTCTATTTTGTTTCTCATGGAACTATCCATGTCAGTCAGGGTATCAGGGACATGGTGAGGGATCGCAATAAATGTAGTGGACTTCTGGTATTAAATCCAACTATTTCTATAGCCCAGGGTGCTGTGATGGAACATATGCAGTAAAAAGAAGAATCTAATGTTTTGAGTTATAAGGGAAATGATTGTTATTATAGAATGCTAGAACTAGATCTTGTGAATGCTACAGAATCACAATCATTACAGAATTCTGCAACTAGGTTTAGGTCTATGAACTGTTTAGTTACACATTTATCTAAGGGGGCTAGAATGACTTGAAAACTTTGCAGAGTGACTTTGCTTTCTAATCTGCATCTATATCTTACACTAGATGTCTTGCTCATACATCATGTGTACATATCACACAACTCTATTCCAGATAATAAAGCTGCCCACCATTTATGTTTACATGAATGACTATTATGAATTGTCTAGATATCTGACTTGTCTATATATCAGCTTTTTGTCATTTTAATGTCAAATTGTCTCTCACTACAACATAACCCTGTAGAGCCCAACTTTCTTCATGCTTGCAGTTTTAAAACCTTTGCACAGGACATACATGTGCATGTAAAGCGAAATACTGAATGGGCTGTTTGAAGAAATAACACAGAGCAGAGAGATGACTGGAGGAGTGGTTGGAGAAATAACAATGGAAGTGGATGCCATTTCTTATGAAAAGAAGCTTATACCTGGGGCATGTTAGGAAAAGAAAGAAAGAAATGAAAGGAAGTCTGTGTTAGGGCTTGTAAAACCATTAGTAGTGTTGTCAGAGTGAATAAAGAAAATAATTATGTGTACTCAAAATAAAAACTAGACATCTATGGTCCAAAATAGTCACATTGTGTTTGTTTTGAACCAAAGATAGCCATCTAACATCTATGGATCAAGTACTTCACAGCTTATAACAGTTACTTTTTTGGACCACAACTCCCAGACTACCCCCAACCATCCCTCAGCTGGCATATCCTACAACTTCCAGATTCCCCAGCCGAGGATAGCCACTGACCATGGGATTCTCTATACTGGCTAAGGGATTCTCAGTACTGAAATGCAAAAAAGCTAGTTTGTTTAAGCTCTCTAATTTTATTTGGCCCATTGTAAAGTCCAGGCCAGGTGGTATTATCAGACACTTACATGGGGATTATTGCCAGCATTTAGTCCTTGCTACTCTCTCCTTCTGGACTCCTGGAATTGTTGCTTCCTTATCCATGTTACTACGTTTTCTTCCTTTTCCTTCCTCTTGTCATTTTTCCAGGAAACCCTACATGTCCAGTGACAGTAGATTTTACAAGAAGGTGAGAAACATAAACTAGGGGTCTAGAAATGAACAAGTATTTTCTAGTCTGCATCAATTTTCACATGCATTTGTAAATCTTTTCCATCTCATTTCCACTTTACATACATATTTATGCAGATTTTAAATTAAATACTTGTTATTTTCTCTTAAAGTTCAGATTTCTGAATTTATTTTATATGCATTTCTCTGCACAGTTTTTGAACTGAGAAATACAGTATTTTAAAGCTAAGAACTGCGTTGCAAAATTTAGAGAAACATGAAATCTAAAATGTGACTGACTGAATTCTAATTAGAGTTTGAAAAAGTGACTTTTTTTGTCTATGAGCCTCATAATCCCTTCCCTCCCAATCAAAATGTCCAAGGTCATGCTGGCACAGAGATTTGAGGGTGAACAGAAGAGTTCAAAAGTTTTCAAGCTCAGATTGTCTGAATTTCAAATTGCATTTTGGACTCAAAAACCCTGCGTACATTTTTTCCCTCAG
This sequence comes from Pogona vitticeps, assembly GCF_051106095.1. Lineage (NCBI taxonomy): Eukaryota > Metazoa > Chordata > Lepidosauria > Squamata > Agamidae > Pogona > Pogona vitticeps. Next base: position 96,925,821 of record NC_135788.1, on the reverse strand, counting down.
AAACAATGTACAGAAATGTTTATTGTGAATTTCATGTAGAAAATTATTTCAAAAGCAGGTGTATTACTGGACTTTGTATGGATGTTAAAAAGTCTCAGAGGAAAGGATCCTGCTGAGTGCCAGGAATTAGCAAAGAAGAGTGGCTACCCTCAATACTACTTGCTTGTGAATGTCCTGGGACTTCTAGGTGGCCACTATTGGAGACACATTTCAGTGTTTGGTGAATTATTTAGTTCAATCCATCAGGGCTATTTTTGCAATCAAATTATTTATTAATATGCTTAATAAATAAATAATTATTTTGCACATACGTATCTATATTTTAATATGTCCAGAAAACCAAAATGTTCTGTGCAAGATACGGGGGGAGAGGATTTTTCATTTCTTCCAATGGAGAAAGCTTTGTATTTGGAAAACAAATATTTCTTTCTTTTCTTTTCCTCTCTGAAAAGGTCAAGCTGCTCAGACAATCATTTTTCTACAAGTTCTGCTTTGATGTTAAAAAGACAGAAAAGAACACAGTTTTCTTCGCAGACATTAGAGTGTGAAAATTAGAGGCAATCTTTGGAAAAGTGATCGCACTCCTCCTTTCCCCAGATGAATCCTACCCCCCACCCCACGACACACTACCTTAGTCCTTAGCCCATATCTCAGCAGGGCAGGGTCACAACTACTTTAGGAAAAGAGTGTAAGCAAGCTGAATAGTGTCTGTAATTTCAGAAAAAGAATGCTCAGAAAAAGGACTGAGGAGGCAGATTGTCCATCAGGACAGTCAGTCCGTGAGGTCAGCCGGCGGTCAGAAGCAACTAATTTCAGCTTAGTCCTGAGGCTGCTGGCTCAGAGCTTGCTGTTTTTTCTCTTTGCAATTTCAGCATCGTTTCCTCTATATCCTAACTGCATTCTCTCTCTTCTCTCTTTCCCTTCACCCCCTCGTGTATATCTTTTATAGAAAAAAAGTATTTTTTCTATAGAAAATTTATTTATTGGCCATCCATTAGTAAAGAGCAGGCTAGTGTGGCTACTAATTTTGCCAGTGCCATAATGCTGAAGCTGACACAGAAGTGTTTTTTTTTTTTTTACGCCCTCCTTCTGTGGCATCACTGTAAAAACCAATATTGGCAAGATTGTCCTTTTGGATATTCAATCTCTCTTGTGATAGATAGCAAGGTTGGCATGTAACACTGGTAGGGCAGGAGAGGTTTAATGAACTGTTCTTAGTGTTCTTAGGAACCCTGCAGATTTGATCAGGAACCTTCTGGCTTGATTGAACTACTGTAGTGCGTGTGAGAGTGCAAAACAAAGTCATAAAAGTTCAAAGGGAACAGAAATCTCTAGCTTCAAACTCTGTAATGGGCAGACAGTCTGACACTCTGGACTGGCTATGCATAAATTAAGTACTAAATGACAAAATAATAATAATATTTCTGTCTGAAAGCCAACTTAGTTCTCCAGTCACTGACTTCAAGACCTCTTGGTTGCAGATGTTGTAGAAATTGACATGGGTATGATTGGCCATTGGTTCAGCCATTGTGATCCACTAATCCATTAATCTCAGCTAATGGCGGAAGGGATAAGTTTGCACAACTATCTTCAGTACATGATGAAATGGCTGCATGCATTGCCTCCCGTGTTGTAGCATTTGCTAATGTGCCCTTAACTTCATTCTGTACCACAAGGATGAGTAAAGTGCAACCCAAGTAGGAGGCAGCCATGATTTGGCCCTCAGACCCACCTTAGTTGTTTTTGTTTTTCAATTGAACATTAGAAAGCATGAGTGCTGGGTTTTTATTTTCAGTTTTAGACAAACGTTCTTGTGTGACGGGAGTTGTCGTTCAGCAACATTAGGTAGGCTGGCATTTTCCCACCTTCACGTGAAAGAAAAAAATTATTTGTTTATTTGTTTGTTTGTTAAGTTCCACTTAATGTCACATAGCATGAAGTTCAAAATAGCTCAGCACAGACAGCATGAGGACTAAATATTATTTTCCATCTTCTACAAATTCCCAATAGTTTTCTGTCCTCTTCCTTATGTGCATAAACCAATCAATTTGATTAATAAATCTTCTGCCAAAGGCCAGGCTGTACCAAAATGGCTGAGATGCAGCATGAGATGAATAGTAAAAGATGTGTGATGAATAGCAAATCCACGAGACAGTGGTAACCATGAATTTAAATTGTCCCCCATAGCTGTTCATTTGTGTGCTTTGGACGCTAAACACACCCCACCCAAGGAATTCTGATTAAGAATCTAAGGGCAATTTCATCTTTTGATTCTGGACAGGACACATCTTCAGGAAGTGCACTCCCAAAGCCAACTACACCAGAGCAGAGTGCTGTCCTCTGAAGATGTTGGCCACAGAGACTGGCGAAACGTTAGGAAGAACAACCTTCAGAACACGGCCAAAGAGCCCGAAAAACCCACAACAACCATTAAATCCCGGCCGTGAAAGCCTTCGCGAATAGTACTGTACTACTTTAAATGAGTTCAAGTCCCCAGGGCTGGGTGAACTGCATCCAAGGATATTGAAGGAATAGGCTGAAAAGATCACAAAAGCACTGTCTATTATTTTCTTGAAATCATGGATGATGGAGAGACATAGCGTTCTCCCATCCTGACATCAATCTCAGGTAAAATTCTGAAGCAGATTATAAAGCAGTCACTCTGCAAGTGCATTGAAAACAATGCAGTAATTACTAGAAGCCAACATGGATATGCCAAGAACAAATCCTGCCAGACTAATCTTATCTCTTTTTTTAAAAAAAAATTGGATAACCTCCCTGGGAGATGGTGGGAATGCTGTAGACATAATATGTCTTGACTTCAGCAAATCTTTGGACAAAGTGGCCTATGATATTCTGATTGGCAAACTAACTAGGTGTGGGCTGAATAGAACAAGTGGTAGGTGGATACTAGTTGGTTATAGAATTGTACTGAGAGAGTGCTTATCAATGGCTCCTTCTCAATCTGTGAAAAGGTACAGTAACACATGAAGTACCAGAAGACCTAGTCCTGGGCCTGGTGCTTTTCAACATTTTTATTAATGACTTGGATTGGGGAGTGCAGAGAATAGTTACCAAATTTGCAGATGACACAAAATTGGGTGCAATAGCTTACACCTTGGAAGACAGGAACAAAATTCAAAAATATCTTGATAGGCTTGAGTACTGGGCTGAAAACACCAGAATGAAATTCAGCAGGGATAACTGCAAAGTTCTACACCTGTGGGGGGAAACTACATGCAAAGTTACAAGATGGAGGCTACTTCACTCAGTGAAAAGGATCTTGGAATTGTTGTAGATCAAAAGCTAAATATGAGCCAACAGTGTGATGTGACTGCAAAAAAAGGCAAATGTTATTTTAGGATGCACTAACAGAAGTATATTCTCTAAACCTCGTGAGGTACTAGCTCCCCTCTATTCAGCACTGGTTGGGCCTCCACTTCTGCACACCACACTTTAAGAAGGATGCCAACAAAATGGAACCAGTTCAGAGGAAGGCAGCAAGGATGATTAGGGGATTAGAAGCCAAGTACTATATGGAAAGACTGAAAGACTTGGGCATGTTTAGCCTTGGAAAAAGATGTTGGGGGGGGGAGATATGATAGAACTTTTCAAATACTTGAAAGGTAGTTATACAGAAGAGGTGCAGCCTCTTCTGTATGGGCTGAAGCTACTGGAAGCCAGATTTAGGCTAAATATAAGGAAAAAGTCTTAACTGTTAAAGCAGTACAATAATGGAACCAATTATCTCAGGAGGTGGTGAGTGCTCCAACACTGGAGGAATTCAAGAGAAAATTGGACAGCCATCTGTCAGATCTGCTTTGATTTGGATTCCTGCATTGAGCAAGGTTTGGATCCCGTGTCCTCATGGAACTTATTTATTCTATGATATGAAGAATCTCACATTGCTTCAGTTTTGATAAGCACTTATTAAATTCAACATTTTTTTTTCATAAATGTGCAATTAAAATAACAATAACAACAATGTGCAAAAAGCATCATGGAGCCATTTTTCTTAACTGAATATGACTTTTTTTTCTTACAGTAACATTGGAACTTTTTTTAAGTGTGGGAAACTCAATCCCGATTGGGTCAATAGTGTAACTTTAACTCTTCCCTTGCCTTCCACAATACTGACAGAATTGCATTGAATTCCCCCCTGCCCACAACCTTGCATTACAAATAATAATAGGAAAAACCTTCCCATTGATGTCAGTGGAGACTCCCCCATTACTGTTCACAAGGCATGCAGTATGTTTTCCTCCCTTATGATTGTAGTGGGGGGGGGGAAGCTTAAATCTCACTTCCCACCTAAATTTGTCTCTATCTCATGTTGTAGACTTTTGAATTTCTGATAAAATTATCTTTTTGATGCACAGTACAGAAGTACAGAGATCCACAGAAGGTAATAGCTTCGAGTTCCTCAAAACCCAGCCCTTTCTCATTAACTGGCACTTAAAGTCTCAATAACTCACTTTGAGACATGTGTAGGAGAAAGAATAAAAAACATTTCTTTATTTACAGCTGTTGAGATTACAGACTTAGATATACTGCTTTCTTTCCTGCAGTCATTCTGGCAACCTACCAAACAGATCAACAGCAACAAGCTGGCATCAGCCAATGAAAGAGAAGGATAGAACACTCGTGAATTTCAGAAGCTCGAAGGAACAGTTGGTTAGTGCCAGAAAAGTCCCTCCCAATCACTCAAACTACAGACAACACACAAAGTTCTAAATAAAACTCCAAAAGTTCATACATATATTGCCTTTAAACAGAGCTTTGTGATGCATTTCATGCCATGTGTAGGTAAGCCAGGTAACTTGGTTTCTTCTGAGATTGTGACACCTCCAGCACCTTGTCATATGTTATGGACCACTTCCTCAAATAATTGGCCAGCTAAGCTGCCAATTTGGGGACTACAATCAGGTGAACTGTTAGAGCAGGCTTAATTTTGAAAGGTTCCCATAACTTTAATATTAGCAATTCAATGGCAAAAATTAATTTATATGTATGTGTATATGTGTGAGAGTATGAGTGAAAATTCCCTGTTATCTTTATGGAAGTCATGCACAGGAAGCCTAATGCTTGATCTTAGAGGTATCAATAGGAATATTTTCCCTTCTACCTAGACTTCTAACAAATATTGTATTCCTCATTCTGAATTTCTGTAAGCAACAGAAAAGTCATGGGTGTTCTGTTGTTGATATTACAGGTAGCTCTAAAACCTCTTTGGCAACTTCTTTAACAATGTTACTTTGCATAATTACTCTCTTCCATGGCTGTGTTCCTTTTGTAGAGAAACAGATATGGAGGTGGAACCCACTGCAGTGCATGTGCCAAGTATCTTTTCCTCCCCATTGAGCAAAGACATATTGCCTTTGTACATTTCAGAGCTAAACCCAAAGTGAAGCAAGAGATCTGTGAATAAGATCTCTCATGATGTTGTTTTATTTATTCTAAAGGTAAATGGCAGCCATTGTGGCCTCCAAGTCAGACTGGGGTGGCAGCGCCAAGGGATGGGAGTTAACTTTTTCCTCTGTGCCATTTTTTCTGATTAGCAGTTGCTAATTAACCTTTGCCCCATATGGTGCTTGTATGTTGTACCCCATGACAGAAGTTCCTTTGGCTGAATTATAATCAGGAAAATCATGTGAGGAAGGAAGGGTTAACTAATAGTGTATTGTTTCCAATAATGTTCATTAAAAAACACATATTTTAATTATTATTATTTTTGCACATCCTATTGATTTTTTAAAGTCCATTTGTCCATACTCTTGTATGCAGTTTTCTGTCATACACACAGAACATGGCTCATTACATGCTAATTGCCAGAACTTGGAAATATTAGTGGCCAAGCTGGCTAGGAGATTCCAGGAGTTTTAATCTAAAACATTTTACTTTAGAAAGCAAGATATCAGGGCAGATGGCAGGACTCCTAAGTAAGGGCTGAACTACATGTCATAATAGTCCTGGTTTGGAATTGGGTCTACCAGGCTTGAAATTGATTTTAAAAATATCTAGCTACACAACGTACAGCTAAAAAGATATTTTCAGGGGTGGAAAGTGGGTTTTTTTAAAGCACCCATGAGGGGGTTGTTTATTTTAAATCAATTCTGGTCATGCTCTTTAAAAATTGATTTGGCATGTGTGAATGCTGCCTGTTTTGGAGTAAATAGTGTCTGTGTGAGTCTGCTGAAATGGGTACCAGGTACAATGGGGTTTGGACTGCAGGATACCAAGCAGTCTGTACTCTTCCTCTTTCCCCCCTATCTGTTTCTATTTTAGAGCTGCATCAGTCTATTGGTATGTCAGTTCAAAACCTATACTTTAAAAATTAAATATTAAAAAATGTGAGGAGACTTGAGACATGCCGCTGCTGAAGCTGTCATTCACACAGTTGTTCCAGAGGATTCTTGTTTCCCCAAACTCCTCTGGTACACTGGCAAAGGGAACTCTGAATTTGCCTCCTTGGCCACAGTGCATTTGTGGCTTTGTATCTTGCCAGGAACCTGGTCTGCTTTCCTCCCTAGATTGATGCCACTTTCTGGAAACTCCTTGTTGCTGGGACATGATACTGTGCTCTCTTTCTCAGCTCTGTGGAGTTCCTGGTGAAAACACCAGGATCCATGAGGATGCCACACCAACACAAAACCACATGACATTCTATTGATATCTTAAAAAAAAACCCGAACCAGCTCACGATTTCATTCAGCAGTGCAGTTGCGCCCTCACACTGAGCCCTAACTTCTAAATGCTGCCTCTGATTCTTGGCTGGATCATCCAAAAACTGTCTTGAAATGTCTAAAACGTGTTGTGGTACTCCTGTAAATAAGCATTGGCAGGACTTATGCCAGTACTCCATAGATGACTGTGGCTAGTCATTTTGACCATGGCTGGTGACTTAAAGACGTTCTGCATGTTTAAGTCTCCTCAGTATAGATAACATGAGAATCAGCACTGCAATCTTCCCATTTAAGCTGGGATTGTACCATGGATGCTGCTGACCTCTGATCTTCGTTTTCAGAGCAGAGTTGAAAATTATACACATGTATCTCCTACCCTCTCTGACCTTGGGAGGCAAATTTAGGATGATTGATTGGTCTGTGTGTGGCAGCTGAAATACAGGGAAACCATCTTTATTTTGGTTCAGGGAGGAAGAGAAGGAGTCTTGCTGGTGTGTTCTCATTTTGTAATAACATTTTGTTTAACCTATTCTCCTTAATTCAATTGATATTAATTATGGTGTATTAAGAGAGCTCTGACGGTAATACTTTTCCATATGGATTTCCACTCATGAATCATTTTAACTCTGGTGACTTTGCTTAATAGGGACTCTACTGGGTGGTGGAGGAAATTTTACTAATGAGTTACAGGGCAGCTCTTGCATGATCTGAGCAGGCCTCCATCCCCCCCCCACTCCCTATGAGTCAACTCCCTATGAGTCAACTCTCAAATTTCACACACACACACAAAACAGCTAATGAAATGTTTGAATTCATAGGCTTATTTGGATATACAGTATTGGAAAGAGATAGATTTTTCTCACTTCCGTGATGTCTTTCATTTGTTTGCCCCCCCCCTGACAACAGTGTGCTATTACAAGACAGAAGAGTTAAAATTTGAGAGACTAGCTTGTTTTCCATGTTTGTCACTTCATAACAACTATTCCCCCCTTCCTCTGCTCCCTCCCCTTTGCCTTTGCATGTTCGAAAATTCTTCAAGCAATGGCTACAGTGCCATCTACTTGTTGCTTGAAGCTTGACAGGTATTTCTGGTTTTTTGAAATCTGTATTCTGCCGTAAAAAACAACCACTTATGCTTTAAAAAATATCAGCAGAAACTGCATGTGAATGCCATTACACCTCGATACATCAGTTGTATGTTTGGGACTGGCAAATAAGGGTCGTGGCGGATTCAGAGATTTGGTTTCCTCCACTCTAGAGATTAGCACCTTTTTAGCTTTTTATAGCATCCTAGGAGGAACTCCTTGAATTCAGATTCTGCATACTGTGATATGGCTTCCCCAAGCTGCAGAGTATAACTGTGCTCCCTGCATTTTAAAGCGGGAGAACGTTTAGCATGGCATGTGTATATAGAAAGTGGAGAACAGGGTGCAGACACTGGAGCTTGGAAATGGTGCTACAATTCTCAGAACCACCCTCCGTCCCATGTGCAAATCTTTTGACAGGGAAGGTGAGAGTCCAGTTAACTCTAGGGAGGGATAAAAATGCTGATGAGGCTACTTTTATCAAGAAGGATCCCCCCTTTCTTCCCCCCCCCTTTTTTTGAGCTGTAGTATTCTAGCATACAGGCCTCCTTTCTGCCAGAAAATATAGAAGCCCTTAAAAGTGTGTTCATCTTTAACCGAGGAACTACATTTCAAATATTATTAAACTTATGAAGTAGATCACTTGATGATGTCATTAGTCCTGAAAATTTGGGGACAGGCTTTTTTTCTGGGCATGTACATTTCTTGTCATGAGTATTGGCCTATAAGTGCCCTCCACAGCCAACTTTTCTCAACCAAATACTGTACTACAGATAGTTCATAGTTCCTTAACTGCTGAAAATGATTGGTTTTCACGGCATACCTCTTACAGTGTGCAAATTAGATAGCCTTTTTTGTCATCACAATTTCATTTGCAGTTACGATTGTTACGATTGTTCATTTATGAAGGTCTGTCTGAACCAAGTCTCTAGAACACTAATAGATATAAACTTTTAATGACAGGATATTTACAGTGCATACTTTGGCCCTTTGATCCAATCTCTGAAACAATTGGGAACTTGCTTTGTTTTCTTCTGCTGGAAAAGGAGAGACCCAAACACCAGTGCTTCTCTGAAAGAACAAATATAATTTCTTGCCATAGTCATCATTTGCAGCAGGATTTAAATTTCTGAATAGAGTTATTCAGGCTTTGGAGGGGGAGGCTATAGTACCATTTCATGGAGTCTTGCTCTTCTAGTACATTATACTCTGTATGTCTGTGTCTATGAACACATACAGGTACACATATTCATAGTGTATCTTAGTGCAAATGCTGAAACTGAAGTATATGTGCACACTCTCTCTTTCTTTATTTATAATGGCCACCATTTTCCAGTTAACAGCCTAAATAAAAGGGCCATTTCATATTAGATAGCAATTACCATCCCTTGCCATATTCTTTAATAACCTCTTATAAAGCAGGTTATAAAAGTCACCGGTAATGATAGCTGGGGGTGTGTGGGTGGCTTTCTTCAAGCAAAGCACATATGCTAATTATGGCTTGTGTGCACATCAGTAACAAACAAACAAACGGTTGTTTTCCCTTAGCTATCTATATTATTAGGGATGGTTGCATTAATTGATTAATCAGTGTAGCTAATTGACAAATTCATTGGCAGTGAGCTTGTGAACATTTTCTTTGATTTCCATTGGAGAGTTACTACCACATAAACTAAGCTCAAGAGTAATTGATTTTGGTTAATTGATTTCCATGATATATTGCCAGTCATGTTGCTGTTGAGGATGCCATGTTTTTCAAAGAAACCAAATGCGTTTGATTTTGAAGCAATCTCATTTCTTCTGCCCTTTCTTCCTAACTCCTGCTGCACTGGAGCCAGACCACACAAGCATTTTTGAGCTGGAAGAATTGTTACTGGGAGAGCCTTCTCTTCCACTAGGTCTGTAATAAAGTTTTGCAGAAGTGCCCCCATGTGATAACATCCCAATTCATCCCAATTCATCAGGTCCTAGAAGTGTCTTCTATGTTTCTCCAAGATAACTAAATTCAGAGGATTGTCTCTGTAGAGAGTAAGCAGTGTCCACCATAGAAAAGCTACATGGACTCATGTGGGGGTTCCCTAAAAATTATTTACCCTAAAATAAATAAAAGCTTTTGCACCATAACTCATGGTGCCCCATATTCTAAGCCACAAACCTTTTCATCATGACTGGGAAGGTGTTCAAGGAGCTCCTGCTTACATTTGCTTGAATTTGAATAAAAGCCTTTGAGCTAGAGAAAACCTTAATAAACCTGCTTATATGGATTCTTCTATGCATGTAACATCTAAATATGGTTAGTGGTAATATTCCTGTAAAACTTGATGTTGTTGATACTCTTCCATTTAATTCTGCATGTCCAGGTACTTTTTCAGGAAATGTGAGAACAGCCACAGAATCTGAATTTGTCTTATCTTGTGGTTGTGTCAGATAAGCAACAAAAGTAATACTAGAGGCATAGTTACTTAAAAGAGCAGTTATAATAAGTTACAGTTATGACCCTTCATAGGTTTTTTAAAATCACATTGTTATTACCATTATTATCTTCCCAGCAGTAAAAAAATTATTGATACAATTGGCAAATGTGGGAGTCTCTGTTGTTCCAGCTGTGATATTTAAGTGTCTCCATCCAAGTGGAGCAAATGTGGGGTGGAGGAAAAGGGTCCTTCCTTTTCATTCCATAGCTCTTGGCTAAAATAATTCCTTCTGTTTTTAAATGCACAGGGATCTAAGGGCACATACATCCTAAAGATGACCAGCATTTGTATAATTTTTCACCTGTGCAATCCAGGTCTGATTTCTGAGGCAAATGGAATAAAATAATTTAGAAATTGGGGCCCAAAAAATCAAAAGCAGTGGGATGTTATTCATATGGCCCAGATATGAGTTTGTCTTTTGAAATCCTGTCAGCCACATAAAAGGGCCACATCAACCAGTGCAGTAACACACACACATTTCAAAGTCTTCTCTGTGCATATCCCACACATATCTTTCCTTTCCAGGTGCCAGAATATATGAGCAAGCCTTCTGCAGTTCTATGGATTAAGAATTCTGTAGATTAAGATTATTAAGAATATCACTTTGTGAAGAAGAGTAGTCTTATAACCTGTGTTGATTTGCCCCAAACCCATTGTCCAAGATAGTTTACCATAAGCCGCAAGGAAAAGTTGCTAAGGACAAAATTTGGCTTTACAGCCAGCAATATAGTTCCAAGGATTACAACAGAGGTATGTTGTGGGCTACTTCTTTCTGTATCAGTCCAAACCCTTTAGAAAAATGCAGAATTCTTCTTCTTCTTTTTCTTTACTTACAAAGCCTCTTATCTAAGAAAGAGAAAGTACAGCCAATATCTTATCAATTTTTATGCTGGTGCAGTAGCATAAACTGAAGCTGTGAATTACTGCTAGTTACTAAATTGTTGTTTGTATTCCTTGTTGTTTGCCAAGTCACATGATTGGCACGTGGCAGGGAATACAGGTACTATTTGTTCACTAGTGATAATTTGCCACTGTGGTTTATGCCACTGCATTTATGCTGGTAGAGATAACCAATACGATTCTGGCCTATATATATTTTGAGAGCACTGGTGATACTTTCAGAAGAGTCCAACCACTCTTAAATGAAACCAGTATATCATAAAAATAAACCAAATCTCTCTCACTCGCATCTCCAAATTTATGTTGGAGGTGCTGGGAATTTGCTCTTCTTTTTTCTCCTTTAAAAATATAAAAAGATGAAGAGAAATGTGGGATAAAATGGATGATAACTGCTGAGTGCCACTCTGATTCACAAGCTAGGTAGAAAAGATGGCAGTGTCAGTCTGATTTCATTTATACACTTTATTTTATTGAGAAATATTGACTAAAATAAATTTCCTAAACAAATATTATAGCCTCCCCTTCTTCTTCTTAGTGAATCTCTCTCTCTCTCTCTCTCTCTCTCTCTCTCTCATTAGCAGGAAACAAAAAGGAAATGTTTGGTGTGGAGGAGAAGAATAATTGCAGATCACTTAGCTAAGCAAACAGTGGAATGTGAAGAAATGTGTGTTGAGGGAGGAAGGATTTTTAAGAACATTAGAATAACAATGGGGCATTTCTTTAAAGCTTATGCTATTTGATCATGCTATTATTTTTACCATTATTAATATTGCCTCTGAGGGCAATAAAGTGCAAGGCCGTAGATGGAATGTGCCGCCATTCCAGAATGGGGGGGGGATATGAGTGATAAATTTCTTAGAGAATGTCTGTGTGTTTTGTATAAGCCCCCCTTTTGCACACCTAAACCCATATTTCTGCTGAGTTTATTTAGTTGTACATTTGTATTTATAAGGATGGGCGCATATACTACCAGTAAATGGGCTAATCTGTTTTAGCAGTGTGAAACCTTAGAAGTGATGGGCAGGCACAGGCAGAAAGCTTAAAATGTGAGGAAGTCTAACCAGAGCTTGAGAGCCTAACAAGAATTCAACCTACCATATGTTTTATTTAGGTTCTTTTCCCATCTTAGAATAATATCCTGTAATTGTATTTATATTCTTGTTACAGGCACCAGTAAAAGCAGTGGGGAGGGGCACCGTTATGAGGGGCCAGCCATTGTGGAAAGCATTCACAGTCTTTAGAACTTAACTCAGGATGTTAAAATAGTCTTCTCCCTTGGTCAGGCCAGACTGTACCTGCAAAGGTATGAAGATAGTTGACCAGTATTATTTTCCCCTGCTCCTGTAATCACCCTCTCTAATTATGATTCTGGACCAACAGCCTACCTTTAGGCCAGATTAAAAGGTAGATTTGCGGCATTTCTGCAGATGAGATCTATGAAATGGTATAAAGGAATTGTCCTGAAAATAGGAGCAACCTAGGTTAGAGAACATTACTTGCACGAGGCTGGCCCAAGACAACTTGCACCAAATTTAAGGTGCATAGTACCCAAGCCAACTGTCTTATATGGGTACAGAAGACAGAAGATCTCACAAAAGTCTCTTCCTATTTCTAGCACTACAATACAAAAATGATAAATCATTTTCAAGTTACTGTTCTTTCACCCAGGTTCTGCTGCCTGAGATGACTACTGACACAGTAGGGCCTGCCTTCTTAAGGTGACATCCTCTGATTAGTAAAAAGTAGGGCTGTGCTCCTGATCCTGTGAAGCAACCTCCATTCCAGTTATTCATGTGTTTGTTTGTTTGTTTGTTTATTTATTTAATTTAACTTATATGCCGCCCACTCCACCCAAAGGTCTCTGGGCGGCTTACAACAATTAAAATACAATAAAAAGATAAAACAATTAAAATACAATTAAAATAGATACTGTAAAATTTGCCATCAGGACCCACAGTTGATATTATTTCAATTAAAAGCCTTCTGGAACAGGAAAGTTTTGACCTGGCACCGAAATGTCATCGGTGTCAGCGCCAGACAAATCTCAGTCGGGAGGGCATTCCGTAGTCCGGGGGCAGCTGCCAAAAAGGCCCTTTGTCTACAAGCCATCCCTCTTAACTCCTTGAGGGATGGCTCTTTTAAAAGGCCCCCCTGGTTAGATCTTAACTGCTGGGTAGGCTCATATGGAAGGAGGCTGTCCTTCAGGTATCCAGGGCTCGTTTAGGGCTTTATACTGTATGTCAAAACAAGCACTTTGAATTGGGCCCGGGCAGCAACTGGTAACCAATGTAATTTAATCAGAATCAGCTTGATTTGTCCCCCAGCAGCCCCACCGTTCACCAGCCGCACAGCTCAATTTTGGACCAGTTGCAGTCACTGGACCATCTTCAGAAGCAGCCCCATGTACAGCGCATTGCAATAATCTATACAAGATGTTACCAGTGTGTGTGTAACTGTCAAGAGACTGTGCTCATCCAGGTAGGGCCATAGCTAGTAGAATTTCCGCAGCTGAAGGAAGGCGCCCCTGGCCACCGAGTCCACCTGGGCTTCCAGAGATCAACTGGGGTCCTGGAGCACCCCCAGGCTGTGGACCCTGTCCCTTGGGGGAGTGCAACCCCATTCAGGCCAGGGAAATGGCCCTCCAGCCTGTCCGGTGAAGCACCCACTAAAAGCACTTCTGTCTTGTCTGGATTGAGTTTCAATTTATTAACCCTCATCCAGTCCATTATCAGGTCCAGACACGAGATCAGCACAGAAACCTCCTCACCTGGATTGGTGGGAAATGAGAGGTAGAGCTGAGTGTCGTCAGCATATTGCTGACTCCTCAGCCCAAACCTCCTGATGACATGTGGTTGTCTTCACCTGGCTGGATAGCTCAATGAGAGGAGCACCTGGTTGTGGAGCCAGAAATTGGGAGCTCAATTCCCCACTGTGCCTACTTGGCCTTGGGCAAAATACAGAGTTCCACAGTGCCCTCAGAAGAAGGGATTGGTAAAGCATTTCTGAGTACTTTGTATCCAGGCAACTCTGGGAAGAACCACCATTGTTCAGAATCATGTTGAGGGCCAGTAATTGCTAATTTTATGTCAGCAGAAGTCAAGCGTAAGTTTCCATTCAGTTGAGCACAGGTGAGTTTTCAGTAGTTTGTATTTGGACTTCTTCCATATAGAAATCTGCACCATGACAAGTAGAGCCACATGGTGTTGAGCTAGGAATACACAGCCCTGTTGTCAGATAATCATATAAAATGACATATTAAGGGGTCTAGTGTAGATTTTGAATTCTCTCAGCACCCCTGCTACTACAATTTACTCGTAAAGTGGTGTTAGGGATGAGATCTTTGTGGATGTTGATACACTTTGGTTTGATTAGCACCTCCAGTATGAATGTCTAGTTTGGAGTGTAGTTTTCTATTAACCTCCACGTTTCCCACATGTTCTGATGCTGTCTTCATTTCTGGGCTCTTCCAGATAGGGCAAAGGTTTCAGTCTCCTTTCTCCAGGTCATTGGTTTTAAAAAAATGGATCTTAGAGTAAAATACCATTTCTGTGTCTACAGATCTTTATAGATTCATTGATTCTGGCCACTGCTATTGTTTCAAACTCACCAAAGATTGAAAGGGCATAAGTCTAAGAAAGAAGACCTGGGCAGGGTGAGGCAATAAGAATTTGGCTTTGGGAAAGTTAAGGCAAGTAGTTATTCTGCAGTGTGGTTGAGAGAAAAAGCAAAATACTGACACTATTAATGATTATTTTCACTAGAACTGGACAGATTTGCTCATCTCAAGCTGTCTTCAGTATGATCTATGTAGTTGATATAATTCTGGTTTCTTTTTAATTAACTATGACGCCTAAAAATATTGCAGTCACATACTCTGAAGTTCTAAAAATTACCGTCTTCAGAAAATAATAAATTTATATGACACACTGAAAGTGTATGTATCATTATGTGTGAAAGGAGATGGAAGATACAGATATAGATAAAAGAACTGTAA
This sequence comes from Pogona vitticeps, assembly GCF_051106095.1. Classification (NCBI taxonomy): domain Eukaryota; kingdom Metazoa; phylum Chordata; class Lepidosauria; order Squamata; family Agamidae; genus Pogona; species Pogona vitticeps. Next base: position 96,910,685 of record NC_135788.1, on the reverse strand, counting down.
CAAAATATAATTCATTCATAATTTAGCAACATTTTAGAACATATAGTCACATGCTCATTCTAATATTTGAGATTTGACTTTTAAAACATTTTCAAAATGTTGAACTTGAAATCTTATCCATGAATTTAAATTTTAAGACTTTCATAAGAATTCGAGTATTAACATTTAAATTCAGTTCTTTTACATCTTATTTTTCTAAGCTGTTCAACTCTAACCTTATATGTCATTGGACTTGCTGGAAGAATGGAAGAGGCGTAATTTTTTCACAGCTTATTATTTGCTGTTATGGTAACCACATAATGATCATTACAGATTCCATGATCCAGTGTATCACATTATGCAAAATCTACATGAATAGTAAAGGATCTACTGAATTCCAGGACAACTCAAAGTTGCTTTGTCAGCCTGCCACCCCATATGTGCCTGAATATATCCCACATCTGAGAGTTATCAATGATATCTGTGTGATAGCAAATATCTGGGGGGAAACCATGTAAAATCTCATTTAATCACTGGGTGGAAAGTGTTGAGGATCCAATTTCCAAATAAATGACATGCTGTAGCAGTCCTATCATTGGAAACATGAGAACAGGGAAGAAAAGGTCAGAGGACTGGTGGGGAAAAATATAATAAGAAAAATATTAGTGTTTCCTTATGAGGAAAATATTATGAGTTCTTCTCCTTCTTTTCAGCTTTTATGGAAGGAGATTCTGCCAGTTCCCTCAGAAAAAAAATAAGAAAAAGGAGTTTTAAAATGAGATTATGCACCTTCAGGGTGCCATTTGGATGTTTTACTGTACTGAGATGACATGAGAGCTCTGGAATTAATATCCTGGAGATGCTTGAAACCTGCAATAGCAATTATTGTAGTACGTGTCCCTGGATAAATAATAGGGCCATTCAACTAATTAGCTCCAGTGATTTCAGCTCCCTGTAAATCCTTTCTCACCCAGCTATAAAAATAAGGCTAGGCAAACTTTTGGTAACAGAAAGGAAACTTCTTCTGGGGGAAGCAGGGAAAAAGGAAGGAGGGCTTCCCCCTTTCGGTCTTAATTCACAATTGCCATCATAACAATTGTGCGATAGCAAGGGTTGGAAATATTAACAGGCTATTATATATATAAAGGCTGTTATTAATTGCCACTTAGCGGTAATAAAGCTATCGTGGAAAGTGCTGCCCTCACGCATGCGCAACGCCATTAAATTTTAATGGGAGGCCTGCGCATGTGAATTGACAGCAGAATTTTTTTGTCTGCTGGCTGTAATGAATAGATGAGACAGTTTTCGGGATAATTTGCAGACTTCAAAGCAGAAGGGAGGCCTCCCTACAGAGATACCAACTTTTGCTAGAGAAGCACAAATTCCTTACAGATTTGGTTGCTCAACTCAGAATGTAAACATGTCCAACTTCCAATGGACCGCCTTGCTTATTCTCCAGTGAAGTCAGTATGTCTCACATCCTGAGAAAGAATGCCTCATGGCAGTGATGACATGCTTATATCAGAACTGGGGAGGGGGGTGCTTTGGACATTATACCTGAAACTGGCTTTGGCCCTGGGTGAATAAACTGTGCACCTATCCTGGCACAAATAACTACATGGCTACAGAGATCAGTAGAGCTAAAGGTAGGTAATTCAAGTGGGAATGTACCCTCATTGTCTTGCCTGTTCTGTTGCTTCTTGCTAACAATTAAGAGTCAAACTACACACTATGCTGAGCTCACATTTAAAAGCTGATAGCATGTTAGTTCTTCAGCACTAGGATTCAGTGCATAAATGCAAATAAAACGTGTGTTGTATGCCTCGGTGACCAATCGCAAACAATGCAAGCTAAATTCCCAGTATCCAGGGATGGGTATTTAGAATCCCCAGACCCCTTGAGGTGACCCATCCCTAGACTATAGCTGAGATCCAATTTAAAAGGAACTTGGTAGAGCTGGCAAAGTTGAGTTAAAAATTCTCAGAACTTTTACTGGAAAAAATGTTTGAGATGTTTTTTCCCTCAGGACCCACGCTGAAAAAAGCTACTTAATATTCTGTTATACATCTTATGGCAACCACTATTCCTCGCCCTCAAGTAGTCCCCCAGGATGACATCAAGTGTGGGATATCATGGAGGATCAAAAAGGGTTGCTAGGCCAACAACACAAGTACTGCTCTTGCTACCAACAGGAGCATCAAAACCAAAACAAACCCTGAGAGAGGGAAAGTATTGTTACTGCCACTGATAATGATGAGCTTCACCTCTTAGAAACTATTGGAGGAGTTCTTCATCCCCTGGAGACAACTGGTGAGATAATCTGTCTGATTTGTCTGCCCACAGATATAGTGGGAAATCCTCAGTAGTCATTTTCAGATAGCTCACAGATGAACAGGAGCATGAAATGTCCAACTCCAAGATATATTCATTCTGTAGGATTATTCCACTGGGAACATTAAAATTTGCAGTGTTCCATGTAGTGGTGCCCCTTCCTTATTCTGATCACTGCAGAATTTTCAGTATTGCAGTAATATAATTGTGATATCTTGGACTGGTTAGGTTCGACTTGCAGCCGGAGAATCGACCTACAGACCAGGAAAAAAATGGAACAAAAATGGAACAAAAAGGGCCAGTTACGGGATTAATCAGTTTTCAATGCATTGTAGGTCAATGGAGACTTGACCTACAGACTTTTCGACCTGCAGCCACCGTTCCAATACGGATTAATTCTGTAAGTAGACGGTCCACTGTAGTGCAAATGTCCTCTTTCCTGCTGAAAATCCAGGGTCCAATATAGGATCAAGGATCACTCCTAAGCTACATATTTGATTTTCTAAGGGGAATCAAAGCCCATTCTAGCCAAGGTTGAATCCCATTCTTCACTACAGATTTTCTACTGCCTAGCTCCATCTCTGTCTACATATAATAATCCAGAATGTTATTGAACATGACAAAGTTCAAAAAAGTCAATTATTTCATCAGGATTATGCCAACAAGCATTGCAGCAGAAACTGATGCCTCCTTGCATCTCCCCCCACCCCCCCGCGGATAAGGCCTTGGTCCAGGTGAGCAAAATATAGGTATCATAGGTATGATTCTGCATGCTATATATATGTCTACTGTCAGAATTCTTGAATTCACCAAGGCAGAATTCTGGGAGTTCCAGCCTATAGAATCATACCTATGATCCTCGGGGGGGGGGGGGGGGGACTAATCTCATTTTTATTCTTGCTCTTATGAAGAGCAATACAAAATACTTTTTCAGATGAGGAGATTAATTTGGCATTTCCTTGCCATCCTATCTAAGAATGAGACAGGTGGGGATTTATATTTCTAGTCATGAAAGGGCCTTGAATTGCAGCCAGGAATTAAGACACAATGAGAAACCAATTGGATCCAGATAATCAGTTCCATCTGATGATCTGCAGTGGGGTGAGTCCCAGTTTTCCAGTACACAGCGCAAAGTCTGGCAGGCAGGAACCCAATTCCTCCATTGACAGGATTCTACATAGATTGGTGTCTGTCCAATCAAACTTGCAAATGAAGTCCATGTTTATGTTCCAATGCCCAGTCCCAAAGCAAATTTAGATATTGAAAGAATATTTTTAGCCTCAAGTTGTGTTCGCATATGGAACTTATATAATTTTACAGTTGCTGCTTCTACAGGCAAATATGCCAGCCCAAAGTAGCACAGTCCAACCCATGCAAAGCAGGTAGACGTAGAGTCAGTTAAAGCTGTTGAACTATTTACTAGATGCCCAAGGTAAGGTAAAGGTAAAGGGCCCCCTTGACAATTTTTGTCGAGTTGTGTTCGACTCTAGGGGGCGGTGCTCATCCCTGTTTCCAAGCCATAAAGCCAGCGTTTGTCCGAAGACAATTTTCCGTGGTTACATGGCCAGTGCGACTTAGACACAGAACACTGTTACCTTCCCACTGAGGCGGTCCCTATTTACCTACTCATATTTGCATGCTTTCAAACTGCTAGGTTGGTGGGAGCTGGGACAAGCGACGGGCGCTTACTCCGTCACGTGGATTCGATCTTACAGCTGAAGATCTACAGACCTTACAGCACAGAGGCTTCTGCGGTTTAACCCGCAGCGCCACCACATCCCTACTGGATGCCTAAAGCCAACCTCTCTTTATAAAATCAATTACCTAGCAGGCATTGAACCCAGTCACGTACAGAGTGAGGTAGCAACTAATGGAGAAAAAGCATCTACGTACATAAAAAACTCTTTGGCTACTATCCCGGTCATCCCAGAAATAAACCAAGGAAAGTTTTTTTCAGAACATCTGTGAATCTTGAAGGAAGACCAGAGAATGCCAGAACTATAAAGTGGAAAGAAAGGACTACAGTACCCCCTCTTAAAATGAATGGAACTCCAGGAAAGTCTAGACCCCAGTCAGATGGGGAATTGGGTTACTTGGGAGTCACTTAATATGCAACAGAGTGAAGTTGAAAAACTCAAAGTGAACCTGACAAAATGTGGTTTTAGCAACGACACAGTTCTTAGGGAGTATCGAACAGGAAACTTCACACCTATGTCAATATATTCTGTGCCCTTCAACATATGTCATGGAAGACTTGATCCTAACTGCCCTAGATGCTCTTGATGTTGCCCATTATTAGATAAAAATTATCTGATGTATTTATTAATAAATAGTATTTGGCTCTTGTGACATGAACAAGCAACAAGATTAAGAGTCAGTGTGGTGGGGCTCTATCCCATAACACTGATCAATATTGTATTTGTGGAGCATGTCTATGAACTCAGATCCATGGACTTTGATTTGATGTGCTTCAAAAGCACAATGTTATGCTTTGGATATAATCTCTGTGCATGTGGTGGTAAGCTAAAACAGTGCACAAAGAAAGTAGATCCCATTTGTTTCATGGTCTCTGGGTCTCTGTCTTTCTCTCTTTCCCTCTCTTTCTCTCTCTTAATTTGTTTTAATTGTAGAAGCTCCTTATGTGTCCGTATCTTTCACAGGATTAACTGCTAAATCCGGTGTACTCTGTTTTGTAAATCATTTTATTTCTACTAAACATCCGCTCCCCCGAAAGGACTTCGCAGAATCCCATAAAACATTATTTATCTGTGTGCGTTAGCCACACGCCACTGTAATTTCCAAAATAAATGCTGGGTGTAAATTGTTGTTTATGTCAGAGCCTGACTGTCTTTATGAGAAACAAAAGTGAAAATGGGAAATCTTCACAGGTTTTTTATTTCTTCCGCTGAAACCTCTCCTGAACGAAGAGAGGGAGGTTTAAAATGTGTGTGCTTTGGTGGAGGGCTATAATGAAAGCTATAAAGACTAGTGACTGAAAACCTAGTATTAGGGAATTACCTCTATGTAGGGTGCGTGCCTTTTGAAAACTGGGACCCCAAATTTTCATAACAACATCACAAATCTATGGTAAGTTGCATACATTTAAACTCATGCTGTGCTACAGAGGAAAAGGATAATCTTGTGGCACCTTAAAGACTGACATATTTATTATGGCAGAAACTTTGATTGACTGGGATCTAATTCATCAGTTGCACTTACAGTACAGTAGCTTATGCCGTAATGAAGACTCTGCAGTCCTGCTTGAGTGTGTGTAGTGAATGTGTGAAGGGGGAATGCTCTAGCTCAGTGTTTCTTAACCTATGTTACTTGGATGTTTTTGAACTGCAACTCCCAGAAACCCCAGCCAGCACAGTTGGTGGTGAAGGCTTCTGGGAGTTGCAGTCCAAAACTCCTGAGTAACTCAAGGGTAAGAACCAGTGCTCTAGCTCTATTGTTGCTGTCCTCACCTGAAGAGCCTGTGTTCCCAAGACCAGTGCCCTGCCTTTTAATTAGCCTTGTTTTTCCTTTAGAAATCTGTGTTTGATGATGAAATGATGATGATCATCATCTTAGAACTGCGGAACTGGAAGGGACCCTATAAATGATAAAGTCCAGCCCCCATCAAGGAGGCACAGTGGGCACTTGAGCTCCCAGCATCTGGTTCCGCAGCCACTGAACTGTTCAGTAGTTCTCATACATTAGCTATCTTACCAGTTAACCATTGGCCACTGAAGAGGGCGCCTGTCTGCTTCCTTGCTCTTCCCAGCATTTTGAGAGTAGTTTTGGAGACTGTCTTCAGACTGCCTGGTACTGCCTGGTACAGTGCTGTACGGACTGTATTTTTATTTTTTGGCTTTTAAATTTTTTTTGATTTTTGGATTTTTAAAAGGTGTTCCCTCCCTCCATTGCTGCCCCCCTTTCCCCCAAAAGGTGCTTGTATTGGCTTGTCTTGATTGAAAAGGTGCTTTTCAAGGTGATCTGTTGTCTGAAAGGTGCTTGGTTTTTCCCAGAAGGTGCTTGTCTTGGCTGAAAAGGTGCTTTTCAAGGTGTTCTGTTGAAAAGGTGCCTGTTCCCTCCTTTCCTCCCTCTTTTCTTTCCTTTTTTTTTAAACTTAAGTCATCTTAGGTTAAAAGGAAAAAAATAAAAAAATTCTGCCCCTAGTAGTAGGAACGGATTAACCTGCTTTGCATTAGTTCCTATGGGAACTAATCATTTGAGTTACAAACCGCCCCTCGACCTAAGAACCAAAAACAGCCGGAACGGATTAATTGGTTTTCAATGCATTCCTATGGGAAATGCTGATACAACTTATGAACTTTTCAACTTACAAACTTCCTCCTGGAATGTGTTAAGTTTGTAAGTTGAAGGTTGACTGTATTTGACATCTTCTCCACTAATACAGTGCACTGCTTTTTTACCAAAGAGGGCGATTAGACAGACATGTAGTTCCCTGTTTGGTTCGCTGTCGGTGCTGTTTTGTTCACCCTGTTTTCCAGTAACCACATGTGTTTTCTATAAGGACGATATATCCCACCCTTTTTTCAACCTGTCCCAGGGTTGCAATTTATTTCGCGTGATTAGAGCACTCTTGATTATCCCGTTCTGCACTCCATGCGGTTAGGGTTCTCTGCGTTGACAGCCCTGTGGCATAAGCAGTGGATTATGACATTAAAATTGATGATGGGAAAACTCCCTCCTCTTATTTTTTTTGTCTTTAAGATTCTAAAAAATATTTCGCTAACTGATTCAAGGCAGTTCTAATCAATCGGAATTGCTCTTTGGTACTTGTATTGTATCAGATGCAGTGCTGATTCAATGGGAGAGAAATTAACAAAAGAAAAAGGAGAAGTTGTTGTGGCCTCTGAGTGACAAAAGGCAGGGAAGGGGGGAGAGAAGGGCAAGTCAGTAATTGAAAGAGGGAGAAATTGAAGCGATCTCATATGCTGTCTGGATCCTACTCACAGGATAAGAAATGTTTCCCATGTAAATGGAAGGATTGCTTAAGTGCAAGATAAAATAGATCACACTGAAGATAAGAGCCTTTTAAGTGGAAATTGAATTGTTCCAGCTTCCCCCATCTAGTTGGCTCTATGATGCCTACACAGTCTTACATATGAATAATGCCAAAGATGGAGATTCTGCTTGAGAAAGAAACCCCAGCATGAGAGTATTCATTCTGTTCTCTTTGTACAAAATTGTCTTTGGTTATTGGCTTTTGAAATAAGTGTCTGTTTCTTCTCATCAGTGGTTGCCTGTTGCTGTAATTATTTAGGAGCTTTTGCGACTCCTTCCTTTTTTACTCTCCCTATATATCTACACAAGAGACATACCAGCTGTACGCTATATCCAAAACCCATAACCATTGCACGTACTGTACTTAGCATGCCTCCAGTTTTCACTCAGAACAAACCACCAAGTCCATTGTCTACAGCCAAGTTCTCCAATATTGCTGGATTTATTCTGAATTGCAGGACAGAGGCTCAAAACTCATTGAGTTAGAGTTGGCACTTCTTCTTGTTGTTGTTTAGTCATTAAGTCGTGTCTGACTCTTTGTGACCCCATGGACCAGAGCATGACAGGCCCTCCTGTCTTCCAATGCCTCCCAGAGTCTGGGCACTTCTTAAATTACAATATGCGGTATGTTGCCACGGTGAAAAAGCTAAGTGACAGAGCCAGACTGGTGCCCCAGAACAGTCTACTATAAGACAGACCCAATAAAAAGAATTACAGAGTGCCAGAAAAAAGTCCCCTGTATCTCCCAATTGAAACTATTGAGATGTGTCATTAAAGACCTAGGGCCTATTCTGGGCAACAATACCTCCATCTCCCAGACTCTGGGAGACTACAGACAACCATCCAACTTCAAACAACTACTGGTACACAACAGACAACACAATTTAAAGACAGAGACAGGAATAAAATCCTGTCACAAACTGGGATTTAGCAATGACAAAAACTCTGTTTTCTCACAGTATGTTACAATCTTTCCCAGATACAGTAGTTCATTAGTATACACAATGATAAATTCAATGTGTAACATACACTTATTTATAGCATATACATGTTTTCATGATACTCTCAACTGGCTTTTCTTAATCCAAACAATCTGTATTTTTAAAAAAAGCACTGGAACGTATCTCCCTTAAGTACCAGCAAGCACCAGCAGTTTGTAACAAGCTTTGGGCTGCAACAAGCTTTTAGCTGCTTTCTGTCTGACATTGACTCTGCCTGTTTCGTAGTCTTTTTCCCAAACAGATTTTAGTGTTTATCTTTTCTGCTGGAACCCATATTCTTAATTACGCTGTTGCTTCTTTTGTCTATTGCTCACTCTGCTAAAATAGAGACTAGGTCTTCTTAGTGCACTACATATATTACTAACCCAGTTTTCTGTAATAATTTATAGGTGTAAAATAGTTGTCTCCCTTGACAGACTCTGATCTTTGTCCCAGAAACAACTCTTAGCGTTCATGTGACAGCCAATCATACAGCTTGTCATCCTGGCCAGGTCCTGCTAAATCAAGTATGAGGATATGTATAAATATAGAGAACATATTTGGTGTCTGGAAAAGTGGATTTCGAAACACAAGATGTCACACTGAAGTAAATCTTTTAGTCTTTCAGGTGCCATAATATTTTGCCCCAATCCTTTTCCTCTGCTTTTCTTTTTTCCTTTGTAATTTTGCCAGCAAGCTGAGACAGACTAACATGGCTACTTCTGTGGAGTTTGAGACCAGGATATCTGAAATACTTCTCCTCTTGTGTGAAGCTGCCTGTAGTTTATAGTAGTATTTAAAAGCTCTGTTGTATCCCCCAGTATCAAGAAATGAAAAATTGTTGGGGACATGAGACAGGGCCTTTTAGATGGCAATACCCTTGTTGTAAATTTCCGTCCCTAAGGGATTTAGATTGTCCTGATCTTTGCAAGTTTTAGGATGGGTGGGAAACATTTATTTATTCTGGTTGACTTTTTATGTATTTTCAGTGGTTTGTTCTGAAGATATTTTCTTGTGTTTTTAAATTTGTTGGTTTTAAAGCTGTGGATTACTTTTGGGTTCTTTGGAGCAGAAAGAGATTTATACATATTTTTAATAATTACTTTGCCTAGTTAGTACATATTAATGTACTTAAATACAGTAAAAGCTTTAGAGTGAAGTCTTAGGATGTTGAAAGGTCTTTTCTCATAAGGTATTGGTATCACCAATATACCAATGTCACTCAGTTTGAAACCTGTTTTCTACCTCTGTAAGTTAGACACCGCACAGCTGAAGATTAGTTGAGACAAGATTGCAGTACTTATGAGAAAATCTGCTCAATGGAAAATGAATTCATTGATAGCCAGACAAAATTAATCTTCCATTTGAGAACCAATTTTGTAGCTTGAAGGTCTTTTTGAATTCATAGCTGAATGTGGAAGCACAAGTAGCAGAAGCAATCAGGACTGCCTCTATCACCTTTGGTTTGTAAATCCCTGCCACCCTTTTGAACATGGGTTATGCTGTTTTATTATGACAGCTTCATTCATGAAATTAAATATTTTTTTCTTAATTTGTCAAGTGAGAAACCTGCGGGTATTCTGAGATTGTGATCAAGCGATTGCTAACATGATCAGCAAATCAAAATATTTGTTGTCAGAATGGAAAAATAATGCCAAACTACAGAAAAAGAAGAAGTGTCTAGCAGTATTATTTCTGATGTAGAGAATGTGGACCTATTTACAATATAGTGCTGCAATGAACTGTATGTTGGACTACCTTTTAAGATGACCTGGAAACTTGGTGTGGCTGCTCAAACCTTATTGAAGCTGGATGTTTGGATTATACTAAACTAATAACATATCAGATGTCTTAATTACTGGTGTCTTTCCAGGCCTGATTCAACCAACTAGACCCATATAGGAACATAGGAATCTGCTTTATACTAAATAAGACCATTATTCTATCTAGCTCTATACTGGCAGCTATGACTGGCAGCAGCTCTTGAAGCTTTCAGGCAGAATTTTTTTCTAGACCTACCTGGAAATCTCTGATATTTCCTGATGATATCCAGTCTAGGCCCAATTCTGCTTAGTTTCAAAAATCAGGTAAACTGAGTATCCTTGTCTTACACAAGTAAATTATGTAGAAATGTACAAGTTTTAAGACAATCTTCAGATGCCCTTCTCATTGGTCACCGATCAAGATCACTTAGGTAAGGAATGAAAGCAGGCTTTTACTAGAGAGCTTTCCTGTTTGTGGCACCTATTTTACATAGTTTCCTCATGATAGACATATGGCTAGCCTAATTTTTCTACCTGGCTTTTAAATTAGTAAACATATGATTCATCTGTTCTTCTTTGCTTTTAATTGAAGCTGTTGATATTGTCTGCTTCTCACAGATAATTTTGAAATCGTATTTTACTTGTTTTATATTAAAATTGATCTTATATGAGATATGTTTTACACTGCTGTTAATACATTTGTATCATTTTTATGCTATAAACCTTCTTGGATAAGACATTGATTGAATTAAAACAAATCTAGTTCTCCATAATACACGGGGGGGGGGAAGGGAATGACATAATATTTTAAGGAAAGTATTTGCACTTTGCACTGCTGGTACTCTGTTAAAAATATACAAAATGTCAGATGAGCCCCACCAGATTAGATCTAAGGTCTGTGTTATGAATAGTTTCAGCATGCTGTTATGTTCATTCTTTTTTAAAAAATAACCTACCAACTCTGTACAATATCCCTCTCCTGCTGTTGCTTCCCAGCAGCTGGAATTCAGTGGTATATTGTCTTTGGACATCAAGGCTACACAGAGCTATCATGACTAATAAAAACAACCAAGCTGTGAAAAAAGATGGCTCTGCAGTTTTGAAACAGCTTGGATTGCACAAGGAAAGGCTGCTGGTGGAAGTCATCTTTCGGCTTGTCCCTGTGACATCAGCAACACCACCATCTTTAAAAGAGGTCTTTGATATCTATTCCTTGGTAAGATGATGTATGTATACGCAGTATATTCACCTTGGCTTGAAAATTCAGAATCTGGTGTCACTTGTTGTTTGAAATATGAAGACACCGAGAGGATATTTTGAAGTTGATCCCAAGTCTGGTTGTTTGTGCCACCAGAGGAAGCCAGCCAAGTCCGTCAGGACTAGACCAGGTGTTGAGAGGCACAGAGACTAGAGAACCAGTGTCGAGTCCACTGCCAGCAATCTGTGAAACATCACAGAAAACCCACAATGAGTATCTGGAAGCTCAGCCTCTGGCTCCCTCGCTGCCCCATGCCTCACTACATGGGAGAGGCCAGCCAGGTCCCAGTAGAGTTTAGCCTGCCCCTTGGGGGAATTACCACATCTACAGGATGGCTGCTGGTGGTGGGGACTATGAATGGCTGGCAGGGGAAGGTGCCTTTGCCACTCACCTCCAGGGAAAACTTAGAGCATGATGCAGCACCCTTTTTGTGGCGCTCAGTTCCTGGTCCACCTGCAAAGCGTCTTAGAACTGGTAGAGGAGGCAGGGTGCCACTCCACCCAGTAAAAGACTTTTGAGGGGTACTGCCCCAAAAAATTGGGAGTGAAGCTAACTCACAGGCGTCCTGAGTTATGCATTTCCTGTTCTTGACCCTGGTGGCCCTTTAAGAGTTCCATTGCTCCAATAAATAGCACGTTACAGCAACTATTCTCCATGTCATCACGGATGGGGGTAAGGGGCCCGCTCACAGGGGGTAATTAGAATAATGAACATTTGCATTCTTTGTCAGAAAATAATATGATAGCCAAAAGAACAAATTTTGTTTATGAAAGACATAGGTGTTTTCATATATGATAAAGGTAAAGGTAAAGGTTCCCCTTGACATTTAGTCCAGTTGTGTCCAATTCTAGGGCGCGGTGCTCATCCCTGTTTCCAAGCCATAGAGCCAGCATTTGTCCGAAGACAGTTTCCGTGGTCACATGGCCAGTGCGACTAGATACAGAACGCTGTCATCTTCCCACCGAGGTGGTACCTATTTATGTACTCACATTTTGCATGCTTTTGAACTGCTAGGTTGGCGGGAGCTGGGACAAGTGACGGAAGCTCACTCTGTCGCATGGATTCAATCTTACGACTGCTGGTCTTCCGACTCTGCAGCACAGAGGCTTCTGCGGTTTAACCCGCAGCACCATGGACTATTGTTAGTGTGTTTCAAGGATTTGTCATATTCAGAGGTATACCTTAGATTACCACTTGTAAGACACCGACAATGGCTGCTTCTGTCATGTGGGTTCTTTTAAGGAGAAAGGTGGGATAAAAACAAACAAACAAAAAAACTGTTTGTGATCTGCCCAGACATATCTGGTCTGTATAACACAGAATGCTGAACAATATGGGATATTGTTTGATGCACAATGGATATCTATAGAGAAGTGGATTCAATGTTGTCTCAAATTTTAATCCCCCCCCCAAAGTTCTTTGTCTAAAAAGTTTTTAATTTTTTAAAAAATAAAACATTCAAAGAATGTTTCTGTGGGGCATGTTGTGTGAAAATGCACCTGAAGCTTATTACTGTGCTTCTATAGATGAACACAGGTTTATAAGATCAGTAAGAACAGCTGTGGTTATTCCCATATTTCAGAAGTTGTTGAATGGTTCTAAGTCTACTTCATGTTGTTGATGCAGGAAATATTATTTCCAATTAGCCTCTTGATTAAAGGAACTGCATTGCACAAAGTTTGGCATTCCATGTAGGGTTTTTTTTTTTTTTAAAGAGATCTAATACTCAAAGCTCCTAGTTTAATGTTGCCTCTCCTTTTCTTGCCTCTGTTGATTTGGCTTAAAAATTAACCTCAACAGGAAATAAGCCGCCCCAGATGTGAGAGATTGAGAGAGAGAGGTATTTACAACCTGACAGAAAGATGAAGATAGAGATGAATCCAAAGCCGCCTAAGTTGTTGGGAATGGGGTGAAGAGGAAGTGTTTATGGCCCCATCTGCTGGCATTTCCAATGTGACAGCACTGAGTTTTACGACAGCAGCCTCTATTACAACTTCCTGCCATTTGGAGGCTAATCAGCTCATTGCAAGATGTTCTCACACAAGCCATGATGAGCTGCCCCTTTGTTTGGGCAAAGAAGGTGGTTGTATTGTTCAGCAGAAGTGGACAGAAAATATGGGCACTTTTATGCCAGTTGCTGCTAGTTTTTACATTTAGATAAAGACTTAGAAAAACCATATTTAGCTTCTTTTATCCTGTTAGCAGGAAATTGTGAGGAGATGGGAGTTCTTAACATTTGATTAGTTTCTTAATATTTACAAAAATATGCAAATCCATTGTGGGATTAGACCCAGAATTATCTCTATGTTTGAGCTCCAAAAATTTTTTTCCCCAGGCTGTGCTGAGGTGTTGCATGCATGTGGAAGTCAACTCAGTTTTACTGTGTGTGCTCACATATACACATATGTTTTAAAGGTAACATTTTGCCTCATGCTACAAGCTTTACAAACCAAGTTGCATGTTTTGCATGATAAATTCTGTATGTACTGGTCTGATACTCATATAGGTCACTGAAGCTTCACTCCACTTCAGTTTCTTTTGAGCACTGCCCAACTCCCTGATTTCATCATGTTATGGCCAAATACTTTGAAACATAGCTTCATTAGACAATCTCTTCACTGAGCAGGGACTTAGTGGCTTTAAAGGCCCCTGCCAACTCCTTGATTTAATGATTCTATGATTATCAACCCCTTCACGGATTGCTGCCTTGTCATGGTGAAAGGCTTGAGTAATTCAGAGAATCTATGGGCTATGCTGTGCAGGGACACCCAAGACGGACAGGTCATAGTGGAGAGTTCTGACTAAACGCGATCCACCTGGAGCTCGAACTGGCAAGCCACTTCAGTATCTTTGCCAAGAAAACTCCATGGACAGAAACAAAAGGCTAAAAGATATGACACTGGAAGATGAGCCCCTCAGGTTGGAAGGTGTCCATCATACTACTGAGAAAGAGCAGAGGACAAGTACAAGTAGCTCCAGAGCTAAGGAAGTGGTTGGGCCAAAGCCAAAAGGACGCTCAGCTGTGGACGTGCCTGGAAGTGAAAGGAAAGTCTGATGCTGCAAAGAAAAATACGGCATAGGAACCTATAATGTAAGATCTATGAATCTTGGAAAGCTGGAGGTGGTCAAATAGGAGATGGCAAGAGTAAACATCAGTGAACTAAAATGGACCACCAGAATGGGCGAATTCAATTCAGACGATTATAATATCTACTATTGTGGGCAAGAATCCCATAGAAAAAATGGAGCAGCCCTCATAGTCAACAAAAGAGTGGGAAAAGCTGTACTGGGATACAATCTCAAAAATGACAGAATGATTTCGATATGAATCTAAGCCAGACCTTTCAACATCACAGTAATCCAAGTTTATGCACCAACCACGGATGCTGAAGAGGCTGAAATTTACCAATTCCATGACTTACAACATCTTCTAGAATTGGCACCAAACCCTGAGTGCTCACTGGAAGGACAGATCCTGAAGCTGAGGCTCCAATACTTTGGCCATCTCATAAGAAGAGAAGACTCCCTGGAAAAGACTCTGATGTTGGGAAAGTGTGAAGGCAAGAGGAGAAGGGGACGATAAAGGATGAGATGGTTGGACAGTGTATGGAATCGACCGGGAGGCAATGGAAAACAGAAGGGTCTGGCGTGCTCTGGTCAATGGGGTCATGAAGAGTCAGACACGACTTAAGGACTAAACAACAAAAAATACATGATTATCAAAGGAGTGCTGGGAGTGAAGAATCATGGCAATGGCTGAAGATCTTACTTCAGCCACTAAAGGTTTTTAGTTTAAGTAAAAATGAGAGGATGCAAAGGCAAAAGAAGCTAAGTATAGGCCATTTCAAAGGTTATTAATTCATAGTGTTCCCATCAGTTACAAGCAACTTGAATCCTGCCATGTCAAAGACAGTGGCTTTTAAAGAGGTGTTTTGTATTCCGTTTTGAAGAAGGGAGAAAAGAAGAAAGTGTTGCCATTAAGTACCTCCATCCATCCTGTGAACCAGGCTACCATTCCCCTCAACATAACAATCCTGGGAGGTATGTGAAGAAATAAGCCTGTAGTCCTATTAGGTAATGGATTCAGATAGACTAAAGTTCAAGAGATGTGAGGAGTTACTTCTCTGAACTGCAGTTCCCAGAATTCTCTCACATTGGCCCATTATAGCTAGCATAGTCTAAAATATTATGTTTCCCATGTGCACTGATGATAAGCTAAAGTACTTTTTCATGTAACATGTTTATGGGATTTGCTGACAAGGCAAATCCTGATGTAATAATCCGTAGTTTCAGTGGATTTGAAGGCTAAGCAAAAGAAATTATAAAGGATATGTTTGTATGAGCCATGACAACCACATGGAACACTCAGAATCAGAGACAGCACCGGAGTGGCCTTGTGTTCTGCTTAACAGTCCTGTATTTAAAGGGCTGTTCTGTCTGTCCCATCCAAATCCAATTAAACATAATATACTATGAGAAGGAAGAATGGACAGCAGGGGTCATCAACACCTGGACAGCAGACTGACATGTCTATAGGTCATTGCCCTCCCACCCGGAATAACCACGCAAGACCAAGTTTGTGGGTAAATCATGGGCCATGCTTTATTTGGAATCCATTCCATTTCCATAAACATTGCCACTCCTGGCAAAACGGGGGTCCTGCTGTAGTGCGGATTCAGGTTAGTTCTTGATCATCAAATGACCATTTAACAGCCAGCCGGCTGTGCTCCGGCCTCAGTCATCCCCTTCTTCCTTAACATGGGATCACTATCGGCCTCCATTTTCCCAGACCCTCTTTCGCTCTCTCTGTGCCGACCTTGGGTCCGGGTGCATCCCCAGCATATCCCAGCTTCCCAGTACTGAGATTGCCTGATCGGCAGTGCTGCGAGCTGAGCCGCGCTGCTATTTTCCGTCATTAACTTATCATCCAAGTTTGAATACCGCTCGAATCCACACTACCCGCCCTTGCGTGACCAAATTCAACCACCCTTACTAAAACTAATCATCCAAACTAGTGCGGGATAAGCGAAAAATCCCCGCCTCCACCTGCCATTCAGGGGGTGGGTCAAAAATTCCTATCCGGCCCGCAGCAAAGGGCAACCAGCTAATCTCACATTAGCATATAGGGCGGGCGGGCAGGATGCCGCTCACAAGAACAAAAGGTCAGCTACCAGCGTGGCTGCCCCCTTAAATATGCCCTGCTCAGCCCACACCCCTCGGCTGATCTCAGGCAAGTCCTGTAGCCTCGTGTGGCATCCGGGAAGGTTGGCAAAGGCAACACCTCCTGGGGGATCCCTTTGGGCCCCCTCCCGGCGTTGGCATTTGGGTACAGTCCTTTCACTGTTTTGAAGGTATATACTGTATTTCTGTTTAAATTATCATAATTGTTTCTAATATGTGCACCAGCATATATATAAGTTGGTATATGCATGCTTTGCATATTTGTCCTCTTTGGCTATGCATAAGGGGCCACTTTGCTTTATGACATATATTGCCCTCAGCCATCATTCTGAAGGACTTCCCATGGAAAAAAAAGCTTTGCAGCTGAACTAGCCTAAGCTATTTTCCTCCTCTGTCTCCTGGTTTCTTTTTTTTTTCCAGCCTCTGTCTTTTTATTAATGACTCCACTGTGTAGTAGAGAATTACACATTGAATGGTGATTGTTTCCTCCTTGCATCTAGAAAGAGCTTGAACCGTTCGCCCCCCTCCCTCCTCTGAGGAATACTCTTAATGGGCTCCGTAAATTTGGTTGAATCAGGGTCAGCCCCATGCATTAAGCTCTTTAATAGCAGGAAAAGATTATACCATAAAACTGTGCACTTGGAGAATTATCTTTCTTTCCTTCATTCAGTGCCTTTAAAGGAGGAAGAAAGATGGAAAGATGGGTTTTGAATAACCTCATTTTACAGGTTGGTGGGACTCAGAGGGAGGCAGATGTAAAGATGGAGTGGAGAGTAAGCAAGACGTGGACTATTCTTGGAAAATTAGTACAAGGAGGAGAGGCTCCAGGCAAACATTTTCTAGTCCCTAATACAAACTGAAAATATAAGTGTTATTTGGTTCTTTAAAAACACTTGAGGAGTTAAAGAAAATGTCATAGGATAAGATCCTGTAGCATAGTTACACCAACTGAGAGATAGTGGCGTAACTCATGGGACAAATTGCTGCTAATTAAAGATTTACTGAAACAGGAACCCAAGCAAGGGAGTTCCAAAATATGAAAGTAGCAACAGAGAAGGCCCTTTCCCATGTCCCAACTAAATGCACCTGTGAGATCAAGAGAAAGGCCCCTCCTGATAATTTTAATACTTGAGCAGGCTCATAAGTGGAGATGCAGTCCTCAAGATAGCTTGGGCCTCAGCCATTTAGGGCTTTATAGGTTTGAACCAACAACTTGAATTCAGCCCAGATCAGCAGCCAATGGAGCTGCTGTATTGGGGGTTATATGATCACTGTAACCGGCCTCAGTCAGCAATTTGCCTGCTGCATTTTGTACCTGCTGAAGATTCCTGACACTTTAAATAGAGAGTTGGATGTGCTTAACCTGAAGAGTAAGAGATGATATGGTAGCCCTCTTAAAATATTTGAAGGGCTGTCATGGGGCAGATGGAACAAGCCTACTTTCTATAGCTCCCAAGGATAAGATCCAAATCAGGTAGGTTCAGATTACAAGAAAGGAAATTTCTCCGTTACTGTAGAAGGAACTTCCTGATGATAAGAAAGCATCCCTGTTTATAATTGCCATGGAGTACCTCAGATAGATGATAGACCTCTCCCTTTGTTCATTTTTTAACCACAGGTTAGACTGCCATCTGTCTGGGATGTTTTAGTTGTGGATACCCTGCATCAGTAGAGACAATCCTTACATTTCGTACATTTC
Organism: Pogona vitticeps; assembly: GCF_051106095.1. Taxonomy (NCBI): domain Eukaryota; kingdom Metazoa; phylum Chordata; class Lepidosauria; order Squamata; family Agamidae; genus Pogona; species Pogona vitticeps. The sequence continues at coordinate 96,892,481 of NC_135788.1, read as the reverse complement.
ATTGTTGCCACGACTAACCCCCCTCTTTTTGGTAATGGGCTTGTTTGAAGTGTTGTTTTTGTTCCCTTGGATTTCTAGAGCTTAGCAATTGTGACCAATTTCTCCTTGCAGTTTGGGATGTTGTTATGCGCGGTCCAGTCAGAAATGACTTGGAGTGAACCTAATAGGGCTTTCAAGGTAACTGAGGTATTTAAGGAGTGGTTTTACTAGTTACATCCTCCCAGTGAGTTTCCATGACCAAGTGGGAATTTGAACTCAGATCTCCCAAGCCCTAGTCTGTCACTCTGTCCGCTGCCTTACGCTGAGTTTATCCATAAGACCTGTAGTTATTTAAGTTCCAAAATAGAGATTGCTAGCTTGGAAAACCAGCTTGAGAGGTAGTGATATGTTCCACATTCAGGCAAGTAAATCTAATTGCTTGCCTTTGCAGACAAAACTGCTTGCAAATTTTCCTCAGAGTTAAAGTACATGCCCCCTATACTGGATTGAAGTAGAAGCTCCAGCATAAAATCCGTACTACCATCACTTTTGTCTCAACAGCTGCTGTAAACAGACAAAATGCTATTCAAAATGGTAGTTGAAAGTTTAAGCAACTTTTTAAAAACTACTTCTACTTTTGAAAAGTGGTAGCAGTGCAAGCAACCTTTTGCCCCTGCCCTTGCCCACACTCCTGTGCTGCAGTGAGTCCTGAACCCTTTGTGCACAGCAGGAGAGGAAGTTGAACATGTTCCATATGTGTTGTCTCTGACGCATTTTTGGCATCACCTGGCAGGACAAAGTTCCAAATAGTCTAGTCCTGGAATGAGCTGGAATTGTTAGCATGTATACATTACTGAAACAGCAACATCTACGTTGGCTTGGGCATGTCGTGAGAATGGCTTATGGTTGGATTCCAAAATATCTCCTGTGTGGAGAATTAGTGCAGGGAAATTGCCCCAGAGGGAGACCACAGCTGCGATACAAGGATATTTGCAAGTGGGATCTGAAGGCCTTATGAATGGATCTCAACAGATGGGAAACGTTGACATCTGAGCGTTCAGTCTGGAGGCAGGCAGTGCAGCATGGCCTCCCAATTTGAAGAGACGCTTCTCCAGCAGGCTGAGGCAAAGAGGCAGTCCCGAAACCAGCAAAATCAGGGAGCTGGACAGGGGACAGATTGTATTTGTCTTCAGTGTGGAAGTGATTGTCACTTTCGAATTGGCTTTCTCAGCCACACTAGATGCTGTTCCAAGTCCTCCATACAGAGCAAATTACCATAGTCTCTCGAGACTAAAGGATACCTAAACTAAATATCCTGCAGAATGCAGACTAGAAAGTTACATTCCAGTTTCCAACTCCTTTCCTTGACCTAGGCAAGCTGAAGAAACAAAGCTATATCGGACCAAAAGTACTACAGACATGTTTTGTGTATGTTTTCCAAAATAGGTCCCTTGGCCTTTTGAGATTAAAAAATGAGAAGAGGTTGAAGTTCTCAAAGAATGGCAACGGAAACTAAGATCAAAATCATTCATACGGTGTGAAAGAAAGAGAGAGGGACCAAAAAAATCAACTCATTTGAAATGTAATTTTGGAAGAAGTCACTGTGTTAGTTGGTGCAAGCATATCAGGCAAAATCGAAGGAAACAACACAAGACAAGACAAAAACTAGTGGCACCTTAAAGAGCAACTATTATACAGTGGTGCCCCGCATAGCGATGATAATCCGTGCAGTAAAAATAGTCGCTATCCGGATTCATCGCTATGCGGGGGGGAACCCAATTAAACACATTTAATGCGTTCCTATGGGGGGAAAACTCACCGCTATGTGGAAATCCTCCATCTGGCCGCCATTTTTGCTGCCCAGTAAACGAGGACGGGGCACGAAAACGCTGCAGGTGGCCATTTTTTCCTTCCAGCAGCCATTTTGAAACCGCCGATCAGCTGTTTTTAAAACATCGCAATGCGAAAATCGGTAAGCGAAACGCTTACCAATCATCGCAATGCAATGTTTTCCCTATATAAAACATTGCAATGCGATCGCAAAAAACATGTCGCTATGCGGATTCATCGTTAAACGGTGCGCTCGTTAAGCGAGGCACCACTGTATTTTAATGTGAGCTTTCATGGACACATCCACTTTGTCAGATCCCTTTCCCCACATCTAAAGCTTGCAAGAATGTTTACACTTATTAAGGTTACCTGATAACCAGTTCACACGTAAGCCAGTCTCTTGAGACTGAAGGATGACTAGTTTCCAGCAATGCCTTATCCTAAGGAAAGTCTCCTTCCTGAAAGTCTGGCACAGAAGGGTAAGATGAACCTTGGAATACTTGAAGTACTGACACTCCAAAAATAATTTTATTTGTTGAGGTAGCTACAGGGGTAGGGAGATAAGAAGAAGGGGAAGAAAAAAAAAGAGGAAAGAGCCTCTGAGGTTCAGACACTATAGCATCTTGCACTAAACCTACCTTCCTATCTTTTTCAGGAATGGGAATTCATGGTAATATAATATTCTGTTTTTTCTCTTTCTGTCAATATCATTGCTTGTCCTGACACTGAACTCAGCAATGGCTTCTACAAATATTTACACCGTTAATATTACTAGGTGCCAAAAAGGTCTAGAAAGCAATGGTGTTGAAAAATCCCAGAAAGGAACATCTATCGCACCTGTAATTCCCCCACCCCAGTTGCCATGGTGATAATCTTTCAGTGAAATAGTTATTAGGTGTGAAAAGAGGATATACAATAACACTGCCAACTGACAATAGCCAAATTCTGGATGAACAAGCCTGGCATCTAGTCATGTAAAAATAATCACAACTAAAATAAAGTAATAATGAAAGATACTCTGAGGATGTACAGAATGGGTGGACAAAGAAGCCCTCAAATCCTCCTCCAGCTCTCTCCTTTTTCCAACAACAGAAGATAAATTATAGCTTCTGGAAATTCCCAGAGGTGGCAATTCACTTTTTAAATAGGTCATAGGCCTTCTCCCTACAGTACATAATTTAATATCCCAAGATACACATTTTTCTAGCAATTTCCAGTTTGTTTTGAAGGAAGCATTTTTGGTGGTGTGTGCATCTCCTAGAGAGCATTGTGTGCAGTAAATTGGTGAACCACAGAAGTTGCCAGTTCTGAATGTGCAGAAGCACCCATTAATTTCTACTGCATAATAATTATATTTGCAAAGCACAAATGAGTGCTGAGAACAGTGCAGCATGTTCTTGGTTGTTGTTTCAGTTGACCATGTCCACTTTCAGGATAGTCTGTTCCAGTTTCTTCCCCGCCTGCTTCTCCATTTTTCAAAACCCATTCCTAATCAGCATTCTATGCCCACGGAACACATAGTCCAACTTAATTATGTAGCCTGGTGGACTTTCCCCTGCCTCCTTCAGGCTTTTAAAAATAAAAATTGGTGGGCACAAATTGTATGCATGCATGAGCCGGCATGTGGATATGCACTGCCAGTGTTGCTTTGGTTTCTTAAGGACTGGCACTGACCTTTGAACTTTTCAATTAGAGGGAATGGCTTTGAGTTCTAAGTATTTGGGATAGAAAATAATGTCTAGGTTAAAGAATGTGACTATCAGACTGTTTTGATGCCTGACACATCTTCTGTGCCTTTTTTTTAAACGTTTTGTTTCTCATGCCCTCAAAGGAGCTGACATTGGGTGTGATTCAGTATATAACTTAGAGGGGTAGCCTCAGTTGGGCATCAGGGGCATCACCTTTCCTCAGATAGTTTCAGAGGGGAAAAGGGAAAGATGCCTAGGCTTTCTTGTGGAGCAGTAAACTCAGCAATCCAAGCCTTCGATCAGGGCTGTAATAGCTTCAAGGTGGGAAAAGGGAGAGAGATAAAAAATGGTGAGTGTTTAAATTGTTAATGGGTTTCATGTTCTTGTCACTGTCGAAGGTTTGTTCCCCTTTTATAAACTCATAGTTTTTGGCTGACATTGCCTTTATGTGAGCTATCAGCCAGGCAGTGATGGTGTTCCCATGTTAGACCGTTACTGCTAGATTGTATTTGCAGTAAAGGAAGAGAATGGAGGCTGTAAATCCTAAGACTGGAGATTTAGGGTCCTGCTAAGTTGCAGTTTTAGACCTGTGTTCCTAGGAAGCCTATCCTCACCAGTACAATTACACCCTTCAGAGCATTCCTCTTCCTATCACTGATCAACAATCTCCACGGATCAGATTTTCCCCCCCTAAAGGCACTTTATATAGCTAATTTAATAAATAATAAATAATGTAAGTTAAAGTAGCTAAACATTGGTGGGGAAGAGGCCATTTCCACATATCAGAAGCTCAGATGCAGCTGCAGAGCACTGTTCAGTCTCTCTCTCTCTCTTTAAAAGGGGAATGTTATCCTATCAGAAATAAAACATCAAGGCACATTAATCATGGATCAAAATTAAGTGTTCTTGGTTTTAGGAGAACAAAATTCAGCCCACACTGAACTGGAACAGGTTTTTTAATGTAAAAAAATCTTTTGTGTCTTTAATGATTCTTGGGAAGATTGTATGAATTAAGATAAGAAACAAAAAGTCTGAACACTATAAAGTTCTGCTGTAATCCTATTAGCTTGTAGGCTGATCTTAATTTTGCAATAGTGTGAATAAGGACCCTCTGTAAATGTTCCAAAGCACGTCATTCAGTTTTCACTGTTCTAGGGCAGAGCCTTGGCACTAGTCACAGTTCTGGGGGTGAACCTAGCTGAAACATCAAAGGAAGAAAGATTATTAAAGCAAAGTATATTCTGCTTTGATATTGTATTAGTTTTTTCATTGACAAAGCACTTGAGTCTCAATACAGCATCCCTGCCTAGAGAGAAAATTCTATGGAACTTACTGAAGTACAAATACAGTGGGGTCTTGACTTACGAACTTAATCCGTATTGGAAGGCAATTCTCAGGTCGAAAAGTTCTTAAGTCGAATCTGCATTTCCCATAGGAATGCATTGAAAAACATTTAATCCGTATCTGCTCTTTTCGTCCATAGAAACTAATGGGAAGCTGCTATTCCGCCTTCTGCCACTAGAGGGGGATATTTTTTCTTTTTTCCTTTTAACCTAAAATGACTTAGCTTTTAAAAAAAGGGGAAAAAAAGAGTTCGTAACTCAAATCTAAATTCGTAAGTCGAGTCCATATATTCCTATGAGAGCGGTTCGTAAGTCGAAACGTTCGTATGTCGAGCCGTTCGTAAGTCGAGACCCCACTGTACTTTTTTAAAAAATTACCAAGAGTTATTAATTATTTTTCTACTGAAGCAACAATGGGTGAAAATGGGGTACAGAGTTCTTCAGAAGTCCTTGTTAAGAAGTAGCTCTCAGATATGCTTTAAAAAAAATAAAGTTTGGGTGTGACCACACTAGCCCTTTTAGTATGGGTTGGTGTAGTCTAAATTAGGGTCACTTGAGGTTGGGGGGGGACAATGTGCCATTTGGCCTCAAGGGACCCTCTGGCTCCTTGTGCTGTCAATTGAACATTTCCTCTGCTCCTCTGCAGAGGGACAGGGGAAGTGAAATTATTAATTTTGCCCATGCTAAGCCATTGCTGATGGACTGACTCACTTAAATTATTTTTAAAAAATCTCTGCCTTGTGTGTAGCATCGATTCAGAATGCCTGTAGCTGTGGTTTTGATTGGCATTTCACACAAAGGCAAAGAATTTGTTTTTTAATTTAATCTTACTGATTCAGTACAACAGCTAGGTCTAGCATAGGGAAAAATAATAATAATTTCACTTCCCCTGAACCTCTGCAGAAAATCAGGGGAAATGTTCAATTTGCTGATATCCTGAAGTGGCTGGCTTGCATAGTAAGCCACTCATGATACTGGAAATTGACAGCTGAAGAAGCCTTGGCAGCTTTGACAGCTGCATGGCTCAATATTATTCCATTCTCAGCGATTGCATGCACTGGGAACAAACCAAACTATAGCACACCAATCCACACAAAAAAAGGGAAAGCCCCTGACAGAGGCTCTTAAAAGTGTGAGTTGGAATGTTCTGGGGGCAGATCAGCCCATTATAGCAATTATATCATGTGGTCATGGGAAAGAGTGAACCAGTCCACCCCATGGCACAACAAAGAGTGAAAAAAATGTCTGTCTGAACAAGCCCTTTGTTATATATATTTATCAGTTGAAAAGTAACCTGTAAAACAACAGCCCACATCTCAATAAAGTGTAGTAGCAATAATTGCAAATATTATATGTATGCAATACCAGTGAAATTTTTATGCATTCCAGTGTTGTGTTCCAGTCCAGTTTTTTCATGGACAAAGCAGCATGTTTCACCAAAAAGAAACAAAATTTGACTACTTGCAAACAGAATACTTTTAGGAGTGCTTCCAATAAGAACAAAAAGAAAAAAAAGATTTTTGGCAATACTTTATGAGTCATTTAGCAATAGTAGGGCAACATGTAGTTCCCACACAATGGATTGCATCCTTCAGAAGATATAAGTAAAGTGGGGAATCATCAAATTCACATTTGAAAGTGCAGCATCCAACATCAGTCCTACAAAGGAAGCTTCAATCAGCCACTTCTTCTCTGGGAAATGTCTTTCCCACCATACCATACATCCAGACTCCAGTTCTCTTTTCACTAGTGATCACTTAAATGGCTTCCTAAGAAAAATGTGAATATTCCATTTGGATGTTCCAAAAGAAACCATTGCTCTTCAATGAAGAAAACAGGAGATTCAGTTGTTTTCATTGGTTGGGAAATGACATTCTGAATAAATAGATAAATAAATAAATATATGTAATGATATAATTGGCGCTTTTAAAAACAGCATCCACAATGAAGACCCAAAAAGCATACAAAGGAACCTGATAGACTGATTTGAATAATTCTTCTGTGAGGATTGTATGGTGCAAATCATTGTTCATTTTACACAAACTTTGTGACTGTTCACATCCTACATTTGGTCAACTTGTATATGAAAAGTGTCTTATATTTACCTCTGACTGTGGCAGCCAGAGACTAGAGATGGGGGTATTCGTATACGAATAACCCCGCACAGTATATGAAATAACTGTCCACTCACAGTTTCACTGCTCTGCGGTGCCTTCCTATCACACCATTGTCCGCAATCGATTACCCAGTCCTGGCAGGAGGCAGGATGACAAGCCTCTCTGCTAGGTCGGAGAGTGGCTAATCCATTGCGGAGAACAGTGCAATAGGAAGCTGCTGCGGAGCCGGCGGCAGCGGTGAAATCGTGAGTGGAACAGGTGGAATAATCCTTGTTATTTCCACCTGTGTGGGATATACATTCATGTATATATATATATATATATGAATACCCCCATCTTTACCAGAGACTGCTTATGACTTCCTGACATATATGAAATGGAAAATAGATGTCTCTGTGTTAATCATTGACTTCACATATGAGATTTCATTTCCACCATCTGAGACGGTACAAAACATCTCCCAGCTTCAGCCTGAAGCAGCAACTGTCCTCCCTGTACTTTTCCTCATGAGCTGTGTCCCAAATACATATATAATTTTGTGACAACAGAATGAGCTATTTTGTTGCCCATTTAGTCATTTGCTTTGGACAACCTTCTCCCCAAGCTGTCAGCCCATGAGCCTAGGGCCTCGTGTTTAAGAGAGCTAATTTTCATAATTACGTTCCTCTTCTCTCTTTCTCACTCCCTCCCCCTTCCAACCACCCATGTGTACACTCTCGAGGGACCCATCACTCCCTTTGCCTGAAGAAATAGCCGAAGTTCATCTCAGGGTCGCAGTTAGATTCTACTTCCTGTTTGGGAAGCATGGTGTGCCTACTGAGCTGTGGCGGATGCATATTGTTGACAACAGAAGGGAGCCATTGCTGGTTGAAGCAGTCTTTAACTATTATATAGCTGTGTCATCATCCATGGTCAGAATTTCAGAGATTGTGAAAAATAACTTCTTGCACTTCTTGCTGCTCCATGAAACAGTGGTGCAAGGACTGCCTCCACAGCCAGGCATATACTAGCTTGGATGAAGACATTTTGATGCCTTAGGTAGAAAATCCAGATAGCATCTTTTCTCCCCCAAACTCCAGCCTTTTCCAAGTAATCAGACCTTTTAAATATTTATTTTTAGATAAATAAATAAATGTAGCAGCAATTTAAAATACCCAAACTGTGGTCTTAAGAAGATGATGCCATATCTCTTTGGAGAGCATTGGCTGGACGTTTTGGTTTACATGCAGGTAAATCCATGGGTGAAGCTTTGTTCGATTATTGGCTGGCCTGGGCAATTTGAAGACTCTGTATCTAAACCTATTTTATAGGGTAAATGTTGAACCATGAAGGCTGTTTGTGTGTTCTCGTTACTAAGCAATAACAAGAGTCTGTAACACCATCTACTGGTGGAGGTACAACATTGTCTGTCTTAGACATCTTGACACCAGGAAAAGGAAAGTGCTCAAAGTCTTTCTGCCCTCTGATTTTCTATTAATTACAGGCACTTTTATTGACTCAAAGTACCCAGTCTTTCATTTTGTGCATGTGTACTGGTTTCAGTAATCTTAATGGTTATTTCATGTCCAGCTATGATTATTCTACATAGTGTGAGCTGCAAGAGCAAGGAGCAAGAACAGGCAAGGATTAACCTTGTTGTGCGAGGTACCACTCTGTGTGTGTGTGTGTGTGTGTGTGTGTGTACACACACAGTGGTACCTCGCACAACGAGGTTAATCCGTTCCAGATTAACCCTCACTGTGTGAAAAAATCGCTGTACGGATCAAAAAAAGCCATTGGAGCGCATTAAACTTAGTTTAATGCGTTCCAATAGCAGCTTTACTCACCGTACAGCGATGTTTCTCCGATGGCCGGCAGCCATTTTCACGCCCTCCCCTCGCTTAACGAGGGCGCGAAAACGCTGCGCGCGGCCATTTTGTGGCTTCCGGCGGCCATTTTGAAGCCGCCTAACAGCTGATCGGTGGGTCGCAAAGCGAAGGTCAGTAAGCGAACCGCTTACCGACCTTCGCTCTGCAATTTTCGCCCTATGCAGGCACCGTTTTGCTATTGCATTTGCGATCGCAAAACCGGCCTCATAGACCAAATTCATCGCTCTACGAGGTGCTCGTTGTGCGAGGCACCACTGTATATGGTACTGTGAGTAAGATTTGGAAGTACAGAGAAGGATCAAGAATAGCAACAGAGAACTGTACAGTTGGTCAAACAGTATCTTGAATGAAACTAAGAATACTGGGGATGCAAAGAAATTACAATGGATTAGAGCAGGATGGATAAGCTGTTGTTAGATTTATAATAATAATAATAATAATAATAATAATAATAATAATAATAATAATAATAATAATAATAATAATAATAATAATAATAATAATTTTAAAACTGCAGAGCTAGAAGACACCCTATGGGTCATCGAGACCATTCAAGGAAGCACAACAGGAAATCAAACTCCCAAGCTATGTCTCTGCAGCTAAATACCTAAGTCACTGAGCTATACAGCCTCCAATCATCCTTCTTGATTCACTACACTGGCTAGTTCTGATAAGAATTGAAGCTCAACAATATCTACTAGGTGTATGTTTTGTCGTCTAGTTGTCCAGTTGAAACTGACAACTCTAATAGGGCTTTCAAGATAAGTGAGATATTTAAGAAGTAGTTTTACCAATTCCACTCCCCTAGTCAGTGGGGATTTGAACCCTGTTCTCCACAGTCCTAGTCCATCACTCTAACCACTACACCACACTGGGAACACTGGTGAGAATTACAGCTCAATAACATCTACTTGTTGTCGTTTAGTCGTTAAGTCATGTCCCACTATTTGTGACCCCATGGACCAGAGCATGCCAGGCCCTCCTGTCTTCCAATGCCTCCCGGAGTTGGGTCAAATTCATGTTGGTAGATTCGGTGACACTGTCCAACCATCTCATCCTCTGTCTTCGCCTTCTTCTCTTGCTGTCACATTTTCCCAACATCAGGGTATTTTGAGGTGGCCAAAGTACTGGAGGCTCAGCTTTAGGATCTCTCCTTCCAGTGAGCACTCAGGGTTGATTTCATTCAAAATGGATAGGTTTGTTCTCTTTGCAGTCCAGGGGACTCTCAAGAGTCTCCTCCAGCACCACAGTTCAAAAGAATCAGTTCTTCAGCGGTCAGCCCTCACTTCCATACATCACTATTGGAAAAACCATAGCTTTGACTATACAGACCTTTGTCGGCAAGGTGATGTCTCTGCTTTTTAAGATGCTGTCTAGGTTTGTCATAGCTTTCTCCCAAGAAGCAGAGGTCTTTTAATTTCTTGGCTGCTGTCCCCATCTTCAGTGATCATGGAGCCCAGGAAAGTAAAATCTGTCACTGCCTCCATATCTCCCCCTTCTATTTGCCAGGAGGTGATGGGACCAGTGGCCATGATCTTAGTTTTTTTTATGTTGAGCTTCAGACCATTGTTTTTGCACTCTCCTCTTTTACCCTCTTAAGAGGTTCTTTAATTCTTCCTCACTTTCTGCGATCAAAGTGGTATCATCTGCATATTGGAGGTCGTTGATATTTCTTCCGGCAATCTTAATTCTGGCTTGGGATTCATCCAGTCCAGCCTGTTTTATGATGTATTCTGCATATAAGTTAAATAAGCTGGGATACAGCCTTGTCGTGCTCCTTTCCTAATTTTGAACCAATCAGTTGTTCCATATCCAGTTCTAACTGTTGCTTCCTGTCCCACATATAATTTCTCAGGAGATAGATAAAGTGATCAGGCACTCCCATTTCTTTAAGAACTTGACATAGTTTGCTGTGGTCCACACAGTCAAAGGCTTTTGCGAAGTCAATGAAGCAGAAGTAGATGTTTTTCTGGAACTCTCTGGCTTTTTCCATAATCCAGCACATGTTAGCAATTTGGTCTCTAGTTCCTCTGCCCCTTCGAAATCCACTTGTATTTCTGGGAGTTCTCAGTCCACATACTGCTGAAATTCTTTGTAATATGCAGGAATTACATCTACTACAATTTGCTAATCCCTAGATATGGAATGGGATGATTCCACATATGTTCTGTCACACATTGCTATACTTTATTTATTTCCTGAATACACAGGGTTTTGCAAATACAGTAAAAATTTGCTTCCTGGCATGAAATGTTCTCTAGATTAAGGTGGTTCACATTCCTGCATATTACAAAGAATTTAAGAATGCTGTTTTGAAACGTACCTCAGATAAGAGGTGTCTCTTATCTGAAGACAGACCATAGTTCTCCTGCTTTACTTGCAGGAACAGCAGACCTCGGAAAGTTACATATTTTTCAAGTGTTGTGAAATAATTCATTGCTGTTATAGTTACAATATTTAAAAGTTACTTTTTTGGTTTTTTGTTGTAAATAGTTAGACTACGTTAAATAGTTACTTTTCCATTCTTTTGAAAAAAGCGCCTGAATGCTGGCTTGTGGTTGAAAACAGACTTGCCTTCTGTGTACCTGGCTTTCATTGTAAAAGGCACAACAGATCACAAGTCAGTACTTGACTCTGTGTGATATCTCCCCTTCATCATTTAGTGAGAATAAACTCCAGTAACTGTAACTGTTAAAATTTACAGCTCCATGATAAAAAGAGTAACATTATCTCTCATTGGCCAAAATCCTGTTGCTTAGCTCTGTAAATTCCTTTAATCCAAATGGATTTATTCTAGTTGTGATTTACTATGTTAAAGTAAGTAACAGTTTCTTTTGCTCAAGGTCTTACTTTTCCCTGAAGTCTGATGTTTATGGAGACACTACTGATCTCTGGGGCAGACTCCTGTAAAACCTTATTGTCATATATTTTGGAATATAAAGCCTGTCAGTCCAGGAAGTAGCAGCAATGACTGTTCCAGTTGCCTTTGTTACCCTCTGTTTTCTTTCTATGGTGGAGATACAGATACATATGTTTCAATAATATGTTTTATTACCAATGAAACTAACAGAGTGAATGTGCATCCAAATAAAAGCAAGAGGAATTCATTTTTTATGTTTGCACTGTTCTTCCTTCCAGGAATCCAAAGCAGTCTGTTTAAGACTTCCTAAAGTTGTAACCTAGATGCTGGCCAGCCTGTTTATGTTTCTAAATTCCAGATGCCTTCACACTATACACTGGGAGTTGAATAATATAAAATATACAAATCCTAAGAAGATATCAGGTTTCATGTGAAAAAAGAGTAGTGTCCAGTACCTTAAAGTTATTTTTAGGTTTACTTGGAATTTAGTAATTTTCTTCAAGTTTACATAGTCAGTACAAGTGTACAATGGTGTTATGTGGAAGCAGCCCAAAGGCTATAAAATGTGGTAGCCATGTGATCACATTACTCTACCTCATTTGGTAACTGTCCTTGCCCTGGGAATCTCAGACCTTTCTTTTGAATTTGGCCATCCTCAACCATTTCTGAGAGTTCCCTAGGTAGCCTCACCCCATTTTCCACGCTTTTGTTTTGTGGTCTCCCAGGGTTCGTATAGCTTACTTTCCCATTCTGCAAGGCTAAAATGCTTCTCCTAAGTCTTTGTTACACACAATAAGAATTTACAGCTGAAATAGGCTGATATTTTTGGTCCTGGCCTTTTCTCTCTGGCTAAGCTTTCCAATCAATGTGGTCCCCGATATCACCTCTGAAACTGAATGTGATCCTCCAGCTAATTAGGGAAAATACCCATCATATCATGCCCCTGTATGCCTCTGTGTATTTCACAAATTTTAAAAAACTCAAAAGGAGTATAGGATCTTTGTACTGGATCACAACAATCTGTACTGGATCACAAGAACAAGAGCACCAAGGGAGAATTGTCTTGCCTCTTTCTGCTATGATCATCTATTCTAAATTAAGCCCAGGAAGGGTGCTTAACTCCTTGCATTCAAAATTAAGTTTGGTGGGCATAGCTGAGAGGAGGAGGTCTTGGCTTGCTTCTACCTTTCCCAATACTTTCCCTGAACTAAAAGTCTGACTCTTCACTTTCCCTGAGATCTTCTTGTATGCTAAACCACTTGGGGTGAATCACTGATCACACGTAACTACAAAGCAAAGCTAAGACAATTAGACTTCTGGAGTAGATGTCATGCTGTTCCCAGACTGTAGAATTAGCTGTTATTGTTATGTGTTGTCAAGTCACCTCCAACTTATGACCACCCTATGAAAGAGCAATATCCTAAATGCCCTGTCCTCAACACCTTTACAGCATTATTGTATTTTCCGGAGAATCCTGCCTTCTCATAATGTGCCCAAAGTAGAGCAGCCTCAGCCTCAACATTTTTGCTTCCAGAGATAGTTCAGGCTTGATTTGATCTAGGACCCATTTGTTCATCTTTCTGGCAGTCCAAGGTATCCACAAAGCTCTTCTCCAGCACCACATTTCTAACAACTCTCCCCCCCCCCTTTTCAGCTTTCTTTATTATCCAGCTTTCACACCCATACATGGTGATCAGAAATACAAGAGTGGATGGTCTTGGTCTCCAGTGGCACATCCTTTCTTGGAGATTGGAATGTATACTTGGAGATTGGAATGTATTGCCAGTCTATGGGCTTTTTAATATATTCCATATTTGTTGGCGTATTCTTGTTAGAATTTTAATAAATTCAGTCCCTATGGCTTGAAATAACTCTATTGGTATCTGTAGTGGATAGCCCAGACGTCACCCATCCATCATGGCAGAACCTTGATGGGAGAGCCAATGGAGAGACCAGAAGGTGGGGCCAGAAGGGAGTTGGGAGTCAGGGAAAAAGAGGAGAGAGTGCTGGAAAAGGGTTGGAAAGCAGTTGGCTTGGGAATTGGACAAGGATGGTCAGAGATAGATAGGGAAAGTTAAAAGAGTGATTTAAATGAACCAAACCTCGTTTAATAAATGTGATTTACTTCCTGTGATTTATACTGCAGTTTCCAACTGATTATTAACCCCACCCTGTTCAATAAACTTATTGTGTTTGGCAGCATAAGTGTCCAGTACTTATTTGTTGTTAAAGAAATAACATCTGGTGGCAGTGTGAGAAGGAGGAAGGAACGTGAGACTTTGTGAGGACGAAATAAAACAGGGGCCACAAGAGCGAATGCCACAATATCCATATTGGTATAGTTCCATCCACCATTAGTGATTTATTTCTTCCCAGTGCTTTCAGAGTAGTTTTCACTTCACTTTTTGGAACCTCTTCAAAGGAATCTGTTATCCTTTTGTCACTTCTGTATAAGTCTTCTCTTTATTTTCTAGCCTCATTACGCACTTCCCTGTTGGTCATTCAGCATTTCTAATGAAGACTTAAATTTCCTATATATTCGGGAAGGCTTTCATGGCCGGGATCTAATGGTTGTTGTGGGTTTTTCTTGGAGATTGGAATGTAAATTTCCCTTTGATTTCTTGGATCTTCTGGAAGGGGTCTGTTGTTTTTCTCTGTTTGCTGTTCTCTTTTCACTGGTTATTGTAATAGCTCTCTTTGTTTCTATGTGATAGTCACTGAAAGTCTGCATTCTGGTTTCTGACCCTATTTCTTTCACCTATTACTTTTGTTTCTCATCTGTCCTTTACAATTTTAAGTGTTTCAAGGTTTTTCTTTTTACTGCAGGAATTGAATTTTTGCATTGTTCCATCTCTGGTTTCAATCCTTCTTTTGGTTCACAGTTGAATTTAGTAATTCAAATCTGTTCCTTATGTGGACTTTAAATTCACCAGAAATGTTGTTTAAATTATAATTTGGCACCACAAGTCTTTTAGTGTCATTTCTCAGCTATACTCTAATTTTGAATATTAACAGTTTGTGATCAGTATCATAATCTGCTCCTGTCCTTCTTTTGGCAGACAGAATAGAGTTTCTCCATTTCCTGCTTCCAATTACGTAAAATATTTGATTTTTATATTACCATCTGCATATAATTTGTTGCTTGTGATTCATTCCTTTATCCAGCAACAAAGATGTAACTATACCCTATACCCTCTCCTGTTAGCAGAATATGGCTTATTCTTGCAGAAATATCCTTGTACTTCCCGAATAACCTCTGCTGGATGATCTCTATTGGCAGGAAAGCAAACGAAATGGGCAGAGGAAATTGATGAACTGAGTTATGCCAGAAACAGGCATCCTCCAGCTTCTGTGTCAGCACAAAGTTAGGCCAACATTAATCTAATCCTAAATAATTTCAAATATTCCTAGGTTAGCTGGAATTTGGATTCAGTAAGGCTTCTTGGCTAGTTAGGATTGTGTACTTAGCAACTCCTTTTGCACCATCAGTGCAATTGCATGGTAGTTGGAGCATTCTTTGGCACTGCCCTTCTTTGGGTGTTGGGATGTAGACTGATCTTTTCAAATCCTCTGGCCACTGTTGAAATTTCCAAACTTCCTGGCATATGGAGTGTAGCACCTTAACAGCATCATGTTTTAAGATTTTAAATAGTTCAACTGGAATGCCATCACCTCCACTGGCCTTGTTGTTTGACATGCTTTCTAAGGCTCACTTGACTTCACTCTCTAGGGTGTTTGGCTCAAGGTCAACAACCACACTATCTGGGTTGTCTGGGACATCCAGATATTTCTGGTATAGTTCCTCTGTGTATTCTTGCCACCTTTTCTTGATGTCTTCTGCTTCTGTGAGGTCCCTACCCTTTTTGTCCTTTATCATGTCCATCTTTGCACAAAATGTTCCTTTACTCGTAATAGCTCCAATTTTCTTGAACAGATCTCTGGTTTTTCCCTTTCTATTATTTTCCTCATTATCTTTGCACTGTTCATTTAGGAAGGTCCTCTTGTCTCTCCTTGCTAATCTTTGGAAGTCTGCATTTAATTTTCTGTAACTTTCCCTATCTCCCCTGCATTTTGTTTCCCTTCTCTTCTCTGCTATTTGTAAGGCCTCGTTGGACAGCCACTTTGCTTTCTTGAATTTCCTTTTCTTTGGGATGGCTTTTGTTGCCACCTCCTGTACAATGTTACGAGCCTCTATCCAAAGTTCTTCAGGCACTCTGTCCACCAAATCTAGTTCCTTAAATCTGTTTTTCACTTCCACTGTGTATTCATAAGGGATGTGGTTTAGATCAGTGGTTCTTAACCTTTGTTACTCGGATGTTTTTGAACTGCAACTCCCAGAAACCCCAGCCAGCACAGTTGGTGGTGAAGGCTTCTGGGAGTTGCAGTCCAAAACTCCTGAGTAACCCAAGGTTAAGAACCAGTGGTTTAGATGATACCTGAGTAGCCCAGTGGTTTTTCCTACTCTCTTCAGTTTAAGCTTGAATTTTGCTATGAGAAGCTGATGATCAGAGCCACAATCAGCTCCAGGTCTTGTTTTTGCTGACTGTATAGACAGGGGTCTCAAACGCAATTTACCTAGGGGCCGCTGGAGGCAGAGTCTGGATGAGGCTGGGCTGCATCAGATTTTCCGCCAAGCGGAGCAAGAGCCCGAGGAAGCTGGCCAGGTGTTTCCTTAGCCTGACTGGGGCTCCGAGGAGGAGGAGGAGAGGGGCGCAATCCCTCATCGCCAGCCACGACCCCCTCCAACTCCTTCTTCACTACCACCACCACCAGCAGCAGCAGCATGACGAAGAAGCAGAGAATGGAGGGAGTGCTGGCCACCACCTAGCGGGTCTGGAGGAGGGTACAACATAAAATTTTTTTAAAACCCTCACAGAATTCTCCTTGCCAAAGGAGAAAAGCCTCCATCTGTACCCGCAAAATTAAACAGAACAGGGCGGGGGGCCACAGGTGCGTGCACGCATGTACACACACAAACACACACACACGGAGGTCCGGCAACCTTCCTCTAAGGGCCCCCTCAAAAAAAGGTGTACTCAGCAGCAGCAGCTACCCCCACCATGATAGAGGAGCAAACTTTGTGAGGCGAGCCCAGGCAGCCTCCAGAGCCGAGGCGGCTGAAGCAGGACGAGGAGGAGGAGGAGGAAGCACCGCCGGGTGCTGAGGCAGCTGCCTGCCGGGCTGGTACTAGGGCTGCCGAGAAAGAAAGAGAGCCAAAGAGCCGCTTCCCTGGAAGAGGCTGTGATAGCTGCTGTTGGTGACTTGGAGGCACTCTTCAAGGATGGGCTGGGAGCATGCTCCGCTCTCATGCATTACTTGGCAGTGGATCGGGGGCTCAGGGGAAAGGGGTGGCAGTGCGCCTTGCTCACTGGCTGTCCCCAGAACAGCACCTCTTGCACCCTCCATCTGAAACTGCAGCCTGCCAGCCGGTAGACAGGCGGGCAGGCTGGCAGGCTGCCATTCTGGATGGAGGGTGCAAGAGGCACTGCCTTGGGAGGGAGCCAGCGAGCGAGGCA
This sequence comes from Pogona vitticeps, assembly GCF_051106095.1. Lineage (NCBI taxonomy): Eukaryota > Metazoa > Chordata > Lepidosauria > Squamata > Agamidae > Pogona > Pogona vitticeps. The sequence goes on along the minus strand of NC_135788.1, from coordinate 96,875,280 downwards.
AGGCTTTTTTTGACTCTTGATAGCAGAGGACGCGTGGACGCTTCGGGGGCAGGCAAGTTGAGGGCCACAAACTATCGTCTGGTGGGCCACAAATGGCCCCCGGGCTGCATGTTTGAGACCCCTGGTATAGAGCTTCTCCATCTCTGGCTGCAGATAATATAATCAATCTGATTTCGGTGTTGCCCATCAGGTGAGTCCATGTATAGAGTCGCCTCTTGTGTTGTTGGAAAAGAGTGTTTGTGATGACCAGCTTGTTTTCTTGACAAAACTCTATTAGCCTTTGCCCTGCTTTATTTTGAACTCCAAGGCCAAACTTACCTGTTGTTCCTTTTATCTCTTGACTCCCTACTTTAGCATTCCAGTCCCCTGTACAGTAGTGCCTCCATTTACGAAATTAATCCGTATTGGAACAGTGACCGTAACTCAAATTTTTCGTAAGTCGAAGCACCATTTCCCATTGAAATGCATGGGAACGGGAGTAATCCGTTCCAGCACTTCAAAAAAATACAAAAAAATTAAAGCATACAGAAAGTCCCATTAGAAGGCGCTGGGGCTTTAAAAAACAACCAAAAATAAACAGAGCAAGCCCCAAAGGATGCAAAAAACCCACCCCAAAAATAAACATCGAGCAATCCCCACACTGGGCCACCACAAGCCCTGTCCACGGAGGAGCCCCTTCCACACGCGTGCCTCAGCCCAGCCCAGCACCTTTGGCCACCCTTACTCATGATCAGACCTGCATATTCATCTGCCATTGCTTCTGAGTAAACCTGTGCCTTCAGCAGGCCTTACTCATGAGTAGAACTATGCCAGGGATGGCCAGGGAGCGCACTGACTTCCTGCGCCCGGCGGTGATCCGGATCTGCCTCCGCCTTTCCTTCCTCCTCCTGCCCCGCAGGAGTAAAAAGTTCCCTGACCCCCTGCTCTAACCATTGGGGTGAAAGAGCTACAAAGAAGCAGCCTCTTTGCCACCAACGGTTTGAATTTACCACCCTTTTTCCCTGCCTTTTTCTGTTCTTAGGTTGAAGCTCCAGCCGCAAGCCAAAGCAAAATTTTGTGGCCAGAGCTTTTCGTAACTTGAAGTTTTCATAGGTAGGGGCGTTTGTAAGTCGAGGCACCACTGTAATGAGAAGAACATCTTTCTTTGCTGTCAGTTCTAGAAGGTGTTGAAAGTCATCATAGAATTCATCAAGTTCAGCCTGATCTGCACCGGTGGTTGGTGCATAAACTTGGATGACTGTGATGTTTAAAGGTTTGCCTTGGATTCATATTGAAATCATTCTATCATTTTTGAGATTGTATCCCAGTACAGCTTTTCCCACTCTTTTGTTGACTATGAAAGAAATGGCTACTCCATTTCTTCTACGGGATTCTTGCCCACAATAGTTGATATGATAATCGTCTGAATTGAATTCGCCCATTCCCATTGATTTTAGTTCACTGACACCCAGGATGTCAATGTTTATTCTTGCCATCTCCTGTTTGACCACATCCAGCTTCCCAAGGTTCATAGATCTTACATTCCAGGTTCCTATGCAGTATTTTTCTTTGCAGCATTGGACTTTCCTTTCACTTCCAGGCACGTCCACAACTGAGCATCCTTTTGGCTTTGTCCCAACCACTTCCTTAGCTCTGGAGCTACTTGTACTTGTCCTCTGCTCTTTCTCAGTAGCATGCTGGACACCTTCCGACCTGAGGGGCCCATCTTCCAGTGTCATATCTTTTAGCCTTTTGTTTCTGTCCATGGAGTTTTCTTAGCAAAGATACTGGAGTGGCTTGCCAGTTCCTGCTCCAGGTGGATCACTTTTAGTCAGAACTCTCCACTATGACCTGTCCGTCTTGGGTGTCCCTGCATGGCATAGCCCATAGCTTCTCTGAATTACTCAAGCCCCTTCACCACAACAAGGCAGCAATCCGTGAAGGGGATAAAATAAAGTAACAGTTACTAATTATTTTTTTAAAAGCTCTGGCTGTTTTTGCTTTATGCTAGACTTATCTATACCATTAATTAAACTAAGTGGTTGCTGTGTTTTGTTTTATTTAATTGTTTGTTTTGCCAGACTCTACCTCTGTCTTCCTTCGAAGCATATTTATGTGAGAGGGACTAGGACTAGAATTTGTGATACCTCCACTCCCAAGCTATAGTTTCCAGAATTTTTATGGGATGCCATTACAGTTAAATTTGGACACAAATCTATAGTCTAAAAATACTTCTAATGACCTTGATGTTTATTTATTCCCCGTTATTTCTTCCAAGTTTATACCATATGTACATATGTAGACCAGATATGGGATAGCTATTCCAGAACTGTTCTTAAGACATTATTATACCATGGAAGGAAATGTGAACAGACTTTCACATAAGTCTGATTCTTTGTATTTTTCCAAGTACAGTGGTGCCTCGCATTGCGACATTAATTCGTTCCGGAAAAATCGCTGCAGAACGAAAACGTCGCAATGCGAAATTAAAAAGCCCATAGAAATGCATTAAAACGTTATTAGTGCGTTGCTATGGGCTTAAAACTCACCGTTCAGCGAAGATCCTCCATAGTGCAGCCATTTCTGGTGCCTCTTAAGCGAGGAACCCATCCCAGAAAACAGCGGGCGGCCATGTTTTTTCCCCGGCGGCCATTTTGAAACAGCCGATCAGCTGGCCGAAAATGGTCGCTTTGCGATGATCGGTCATCACAAAGCGAGATTCCCCCATAGGGAACATCGCAAAGCGATCACTTTTACGATCGCAAAAAATGCGTCGCAAAGTGATTTCGTCGCTAAACGGAGCAATCGCTATGCGAGGCACCACTGTACATGAACAGATAATAGAATGTATGTATTCCAATCCTCTACGCGTCTGCTATGAACATTGTTTAGTTCAATTAGGCCTACTTCCATTTAAGTGTGTAGCAGTAGGGTTATAGCCATGGTTCCAAACATTTCCACATAGTAAAGGTAACATGTGTTCTCTTCACTGAAAAGTTTGTTCTAATTGGTGTAGCCCTCTGTGTTCTTACTATTTAGTTTCATAATACTAAGGATTCACAATTTCTTTTCATGTTTTGAATAATATATAAACACTTAAGAATGTTTAATTGTCCAGGCAATGTCCATCTATCGTCTGTATCTGTAATAGAAAGGTAGGTGTTGTTTGGGCTTCTCTCCACCATAGCTTCAAGTTCCTTATTTTGGGTGGAAGATGCAGTTGTCAGTCTATCTAGCTAATTTTGCTCCATCCATCAACTGTGAGATTCATTTCTACACCAGGCCTCTATGCAGCTCCACCTGGTGTTTTTTCTCTAGGGTACTTTTCAGGGATTTTTCCATTTGTTTCAAGAAATGGGCAAAGGGAAGAAACTCTTGATAAGAAAGGATTAGAAAGTAGAGTGACTAGGCAGAAAGTTTGAACAAGTACCAAGAAGTAGGGGGAGAAAGATTAGTGAGTGTCTGGAGAGGTGAGGAAGGAAGAGAGGACAGGAGAGGAGAGAGAAAGCACAATAACAGACTTTTTCTAGACATGATGCTAAGGCAGACCTGACATACTCATTTTTTTTCAGAAGGTCTGTAGGCATTCCTGTGTGATTCTTTTCCCTGCAAGGCTCCAGAATCTTTAAATAGTTAAAAAGAAGGAAAATTACATTGAGAGAGAGAGAGAGAGAGAACCAACCAACACATTGTATTCGTGAAGGCTTTCACGGCCTGGATCTAATGGTTGTTGTGGGTTTTTTGGGCTCTTTGGCCGTGTTCTGAAGGTTGTCCTTCCTAACGTTTCGCCAGTCTCTGTGGCCGCCATCTTCAGAGGACAACAACCAACCAACACATTGTTAACATAGAGTTGGACCCAAATAGAGCTGGTTAAGTTTAGTCTCTGTTTTAACTCAGGTCACACTGATTTCAGTGTAAATTATTTGGCATCAGCAAATAGATACTGCCCAGCTAAAATATGCAGATGTTAATGTGTCTAGGTAATGTCATTTGATTGCCAAGATCGGTAAGGTGACACTGATGCTGTCTGGAAGGAAGGGAGGGAGGGAGGGAGGGAGGGAGGAATCAATCAATCAATCAATCAATCAATCAATCAATCAATCAATCAATCAATCAATCAATCTAGTTTGGATGTTCCTTTCAGTGTCATATGGAAAAACATTGTATTTTTTTCAGAAGAATGTACAAGTGCCATGAATCTGGTGATTGATTATGAATTTCTATTACATATATGCCTCTTTTCAGTTCTGTAGTGTGATATAAGTTACCTTATGTATGATCTTAAGTACTCAACTGCAGTACTGTATGTGGTTTTACTTTCCACATGGAAAGATTCCATAAGAGGCAAAATAACCATGCAAAATACTAGGAACTGTTCTGCCATCTCAAAGCAGCAATCATTCCCACATTAGGTTCTAATGCCGCTGCTGACCTGACAGGAGGCGGAGCTTCACTCCCCTCCAGCTGCTGCTAGATCAGCTGTGCCTGTGGCATTAGAATCTAATAGGAGCCTGTGCTTCTGTTAGGTTCTAAGCCACTGCTGATCTAACAGGAGGCAGAGCTTCAATTGCAGCTCACCTCCTGCTCGCCACTCATCTGTCAGGGCACAATACATGTAATGAGCTCGATGCTATCTATCCTCCAACAGCCTACTGCATAACAAGTACACACACACACACCCGTCCTTGGGAGGATGGTCATCAACTAAACTGGTCCCTAGTGTAAAAAAAGGTTAGAGACCACTGTATTAGAGGGAGGGGCGAAGAGCTGGATCTGATTTGAGGTAACATTTTATTAGGGGCTGTCTTTGGGAACTTGTTTTAAATGCTCATCTGTGAGTTATATTGGTGAAAGAAACATGAGTAATCTAAGATATGCAGGTGACATCATCTTAGTAGCACAAAGCAGGAATGACTTGAAACTACTTTTAGGGAAAGCTGTTGAGGACAGGACACTTTGGAGATCACTCATTCACAGAGTCACAACTTGACCGTACATAATAGCAACATGTTCTGTATGATTTTGTAATGGAGTGCCTCTGCACATTTGTTTATTGCCTTTCCCAGTGTTCTATAATTGCAACAACCACCTCCAAGGGTGTGTGTGTCCGTTTTTCATGGCTTCTAAGCATTCTCACTTTGTCCTTTTTCTAAAGTGAGGCAAAGGAGAGCTTTAGTCTCTTTTGTGACTCTTTTTACTTCCTTCGTGGATGTTTTATCCAGAAAGAATGACTGATTCTTTCTCTCGCTACTGTTGTAATGACTCACAATGAAGAGCAATAGGAATGAGGCCATAGCTCAGTGGTAGATTATATGGCTTGCATGCTAAAGGTTCCAAGTTCAGTCCTAAGCATCTGCAAGTGAAGATGAGAAATACTTCTGTCTGAAACCCTAGAAAGTTAGTATAATTCAGCATAAACAATAAACTACATGGGGCAATAGCTTGATATAAGATTGGTTAGCTGATACATTGGCGGTATATAAGTTCAATAATAAATAATAATAAATTAAAAATGAGATTTTGTGTCTTTTAGGATCTCTTTACTAGTAACAATCATACCTCAATGAGGTAAGATATTTGGTTCAAAATACCACACATCTCCATTCATTTAAAAGGTCTTCCAGATCAGAGCTGGGGGTGGGGGGAATTGCTTGAGCTCTGAATATCTTGCTACTAGTCATGGTAGAAGGTATTGGTTTCAGATGCCAGCTCCTTATAGCCTTATATTACTGGGTAACAGACACCCCTTCTTTCGTTTTCCTATCCATTTCATTCATCTTTTCTCCTTTTTCCCCCTTTTCTTAATTCACTGTCTAGTGAGTTTCTGATTGACTTAAAGACCAATTAAAGTAAAATTTAATGGGAGAATAGATTAACTCCCCGAGGTTTCCCTCCCATCCATCACATTTTTATAGCAGGAGCTGTGTGGAGGCTCATAACTTCATGCTGTGAGTGTGATAATAAAGGGGGCACGGAGAGGATTCCAATTTACTGGCGCGCTGATGCGCTCTGGGGATGGGATTTACTGCCCTGTCCCTTCCTCTTTTTATTCAGGGGGAGGTCACTGGATCTGTGGCCAGCGATGGGCCGCTGACAGATGAGATGTCAGACACAGAGATCATGACAGGAAAGGAGGAGGGGTGGCGGGTTATGTGTAAATGTAATTGTGTCCAGAGTATGGGGATGCGGAACGTTCACCTTTCGCGCTCGAAAGGCTGTGATTACTGTAGGGCAGAAAGGCGCTTGTTGTGCAGAAATTTAGGAGCTAGCAGACCGATTGGAAGGGGTGGGGAGTAGTTCACTTCTTCTCAGGTTGGAGAAAGAGACAATAGTTGAGTTGGAGTGGCATGATCAAGGCATTTCCTCTGATGGCATAGTCATTGCTTTTACCAAGTTTGGCCAAAAGGGGTTTTGAATGTTGTAAAAAAAAAACAACAACAACAAACAAACAAACAAACTAGACTGCAGGACCTGTGCAGTAGAAGTCAAACTAGATTGAGAGTATACATCACAAGCAGTGACACACACATACACATCTTCAAATTCTTACCTCATCTCTCCTTCATATCTCTGTAGAGAGATTATAAGGCAAAAAGTGTTCCAGATATTTTGTTGATAGTAATTTCTGCTGGGAAAATGTATGGTCCTTTTTTCATTGTGAAATGTGAACAGATAACTGGATTTTGTTTGATATTTTTTATCAGCTTGTGCGAGGAGAAAGGGGGTAAACACTTTCAATGGCAATTTCATATATTTCAATGAATTCTGAACAAGACAGATGGAAAATATCTGTTGAATACATGATACATAGTCTTGTCGTATTGAGAGGATTGGATTTTGTGTTTCTTGTTGCCTGCTTTTCATGGTTAGATTTCAACATTTATCTCTCCAGGCTGGAGACAGGCAATAGTTTTTAACAGGCCTGGCCCTAACACTACCTCAGGCAGCCAATTTTTGGTGTCATGAAAGGGCGTCAAATTGTTAGCTATTTAATCTGTTGTTATATTTTACTACCAGGCTAGGAGAGAGCTGCTTGTGCAGTTTTCTGCCTCATGGATCAAGGTATTTTGGCTGGCTTTGAGTGCTGTGCAGCTTGATGTTGGTATGTGGGGAGTGGTAGTGGCATTTGCTGTTCCACCTCAGGCACAGAATATCCTGGGCCAGCTTTGGCTTTTAAGAGAATACAAGGCAGTATAATAATGGCACCCTTTCTGTAGTATGCCCATTAACTTATTTTGTTGTTTGGTCAAGCAGATTGTACAGCGTTTCATGGACTCCAGTGATGCCTCTATCATACTATGCTTGTCCCTAGTCCACACTGTTGCTCCAGCTGCTACGTCTGCTTCGAACTTAGTAATGTTCATTTAGTAGAATATAACCATAAATGGCCCTGGCCAAAACATGTTTTTATTCATGAGGAAGGAAATCTGAATTTTACTCCACTGTGGTAAAAATTAAATATGTTGTAAGCATTTGAACTGTGGGTGCTTGAAAAGTGAGCACCCCCATTCAAATGCTCAGATACAAAGCACTGCTCACCTCATATCTCTCATGCTCACCTCAAGTCTATAAGTTCTCACTGTAGTTTCTCCTGTCTCCTGTTCCAGGAGTCCAGTGAGTTATCCTTGGAGGGGATGCAAACCAACAATAGCAGTGGGTACGAAGGAGGTACTTAGTTGGAACAACATAAATGGCATTGTTTGTATCACTCTGACCAAGAAAAAAGGCCTCTAAGCCTTAAATAAGCAATTAGTTATTTAATATATTCGCGAAGACTTTCACGGCCAGAGTCTAATGGTTGTTCTGGGTTTTTCGGGCTCTTTGGCCGTGTTCTGAAGGTTGTTCTTCCTGACGTTTCACCAGTCTCTGTGGTCGGCATCTTCAGAGGACAGCAACCTGTGCTCTCAGGTTGTGCTCTCATAGCACAGGTTGCTGTCCTCTGAAGATGCCGGCCACAGAGACTGGCGAAACATCAGGAAGAACAACCTTCAGAACACGGCCAAAGAGCCCGAAAAACCCAGAACAACCAATTAGTTATTTAGTTTACTATTGTATTTTCCCTAGGGAGATGCAAGCATTCTGAAGTTTGGCCTGATAAGAACCCAGGCATTTGCAGAGTTCTTATCAGGCCAAACTTCAGAATGCTTGTGCCTCCCTAGGGAAAATACAATAGTAAACTAAATAACTAATTGCTTGTGGTACCTGAAATCTGCTGATTGTGGGCCCATCATCCTGCCTGTTCTGTGGTGGGCTCCAAAGGTTACCACCACAGCAGAAGGCATCAATTGGCATGCCTTTTGGATTACTCAAAATGGCCAAAGGTTGGTGATGGTTGCAAAAAATAACATAAAAGAAAATAAAACACAAGAAACTGTTTCAGTAAATTATTTTCCTTTTATTCCCTTTTTTCTAAAGTGTTTGGGCTTTATTTTGACCTAAAATAAATGGATGGTTGCTGTATGAAGAACAACAGTATGAGCCAACTCTTGTATTATCCTGAGCAGTGTGGAGTTTAGCCCCCCCTCCCCATTTCTTGCCTTATAATGATTTTGTTCAACAGTCATACATTAGGAAGTGAGAGATGGCAGCCCACAGCTAACATAAAGAGTGTAGGCTAAATTGTTGGGTCTGAGGAACAACCCCTGAAGCTTGTGCTTTATTCACCCTTGGGATACCAGAATTGCTCTTTAGAGATTAGCTGAATGCATACTCAAATACGATGGCATTACTATGCAGATGGTACCCTCAAAGTCCAAAGTTTAGTCTGCTTGGCTTGCAAAGTAGAGAAAATAGAGGTCATTCAGGAGACAAGGTGTCAGATACTGGCTGCTGGGAGCCCAAGTTGAAAGCATATACATTTTCATGCATCTGAGGTATTATGCTAGAAAAATAAAATATTGTTGCAAACTTTAAACCATCCTATCATTTTTTAAAAAAAGACAAATGGATCCAAAATATTTTGGATTTTCTTAATTCTGTCCTTTTCAGCAATTTTTCCACTACTATGACACCCTTTCTAAGATAGGAAGTTCTTAGAATTCGTAACAGTACTCTATTTGCAGCTCCATCATAAATTTATGTAATTAAATCCTATATGGAACTTCCTTTTTTTACTGCTTTTGTACATTCAGTTGGAATTTTGCTAGATAGCTTCTTTTATGTTACATGCATGAAGGGTTACAGCATTTTGAAAGGGAATGTGAGGTTGTATCTTTTGCAATGCCCCCTTGTTTCTTCCATCTCCACTATCCTACTTTTTTACACAGATGTCTAAGATGGGGAAGCCTTCCTATCTGGAACTCTGCATTGTCTTTCTCTACTGAGGTCTGAGACTTGTATCATGAACAGATACACTCATACCAAGTTTCTTCTGGACAGTCCTTTAGGCATAGTAAGGTTGAGTCAAGTAAAGACTGTTGCAAGTCCAGTCAGGTTTTTATCAATGTTCAGGGAAGATAAAACCATGGACAGTTCCCTGTAAACTTTCTGGCCAGAGCTCTCTTCTGTATTCTAAGAATAGTTGGATGTTCTGCCAGATTACATAAGGTGTCACTGTGTGTATTTAGTTGTCCTTGTTTTGTATGATCTGTAAAGTGTCCGTGCCGTTTTTTTGTTCCTCTTAGCATTTGCAAAGAGGGAAACAAAGGTGGAGGTCCTGTTGGGAACACATTAGGGTCATGTGTTTAAAACTTCGAAATGACCTGTTAATTTAACACATTGTTGGTTAAAATAGTTCATTTCACATTGAACAATAGGACAAGCCATTTGTTTCATCTGGACAGAAATGTGTTTAAAGTAATTATTCTGGTGCTGATGTGTTGCTTTCAAAATATTATTTTCTAGATTCATTCTTCTTGTTTAATGTAAAAGAAACAGTTTTGACATTAAGACACTACTCCCAAACTTGGCCTGTGCTCCAGTACAGAAGTATTAGAGCAAGTACCAAAGATTATTTCCTGAGAAGAGTAGTTCATGCTTTATCGTCTTCTGGGCCTTTCTCAGAATATTGTGTACTCCTTGTGTTAAGGACCATGACAGACATATGGTGATTTCCCCAACTCCTGAAGTACTGACTGCACAAAATTCTGTGACCTGAAGAAACTTCAGCAGAGGGGCAGTTTGGGAGGTTACTTTGAAGGAGAATGAATATAACAATATGCTGAAGCAATCTATAACGTGGTTTCCATATTCTATGCATTCATTTCCAAAATCATGAATGTGTAGATCATTGGTTCTTAACCTTGGGTTACTCAGGAGTTTTGGACTGCAACTCCCAGAAGCCTTCACCACCAACTATGCTGGCTGGGGTTTCTGGGAGTTGCAGTTCAAAAACATCCGAGTAACAAAGGTTAAGAACCACTGGTGTAGATGACAGAGGTGAAAAGAACCACAATACACTGAGGTGGGACAAATGACCCTTTTCAAATGTTTTATCCCTTTATGTGAGGGGATGTATGCAGGACCTATCTACTACTATGGTAATGCCAAGCAAGCAGCTATGAAAAATATTGAATCTTTAAAGGAACAAGGTCTTTCCACAACACTGTACTGAGTATCCTTGGAAAACTGTGAATCTACAGCAGTGATGGTGAACCTATGGCACGCATGCCACAGCTGGTACTCAGAGCCCTTTCTTCTGGCCACGGCATGCCACTCACTGTTACCCCCCTCCCCGTTTGGGGCACGCAAGCCCAAAAAGGTTTGCCACTACTGATCTACAGTGTATGAGAGTTTACCATTAAGAAGGCACAGGTTTGTACTGTAAGATGAAATCTATATAAGTTCAATGAAATCAGTGAAGTGAATTAGTCATGGCTTAAATCCCATTGATTTTATGGGAAACTAAGTGGAATTATTTTAGTATACAATCTCATACACATACTTGCCTGGGATTAGGTCCTACTGAAGTAAATAGAGCTTTGTAGATGTGGGCAGAATTGCATTTCTTTATCTGGATCCAACCAGAGATTTCCTTATACTTACCATGTCTGGAACCAGGTTTGCTCAAGTAGAGAACATTCCTAATCCTTAGCCACAATGAAGGACAGACAGAAAAGAAGCATAAAGCTATAAATTAGTTCACAGTTGAAGTTAAACATTACTTCTGTAGCAATGTCATATACACAAACAATATGCGTTATCCCTCAAATATTTATAAACTCTTCCATACAAGTCTCTCTCTTTAGCCTTAGGCTATAGTCACAGTCTAGAGAAGTTACTTTTTGGGAGCTGTAGCTGCTAGCTGCAGTCAGCTTTACATTATCACTGACTGGCGGATTCTGAAAGTTGTAGTCTGAAAAAATAACTTTCCTAAGCTCTGATTATTAAATAATTAAAAATTCACAAAGATTGTGCTAAAGGGGAAAGTCAGTCATAGGCTGAGAAGCCAGGCCTATCATAAATTCAACGCCAGACTTCTGATTGCTAGCTCAGACCGTGGACTCCCCCTCCTACGCAAGTGTATACCCAGTGTGAACCAATTTGCCAAATTGATGGCTTTCTTTAAACAAGATTTCAGAAGGGTTTGAGAGCTATGTTTCCTGTGGGATAGATTATACAGCACCAAGGGGCCTAGAAGAAAATGCATCTTCTCCCTAGCAGGTATCTCTCTCAAAAGATCTGTGCCTGAAATGGCAGCAGGCTGAACAGAAGGAGCAGAATTTATTTGGAAATAATAGTAACTATTTGTCGAGTCTCCTCTCATACACACCCCACCCCTGGGGTGAAGATCTGGAGTTAATCATTGTTCTGCAAAACCATGAATGATGTTCCATGTGGCTCTCCTACACAGAGAGCATCCCGGCGGGAGTGCTACTAACGGTAATTTTGTCAGGCACTATCAGCAGTATTGAGCCAACCTGAACAATCCGTTACTAATCCTTTTCTCTTGGTGACATGACCAGCAATCGATGGTTTCAACAAGCCATTGAAACTGCAGCAATCAGGCAGCCATCAGCTAATCCAATGGGTTATAGACCTGCAGGTGCATGGCTGAAGGCAGAGGCCTAGACAGGAGATGAGGAGCTGTGCCTAAACAGAGGACTGTGCATCAAACCTATCCATCTTGAAAAGTTTTGCAAAAGATGTGTGACAAGTGTTGTGTTATTTGTGGGGCTGGCATCCCTACCAAAAACAAGAAACGGCATAATAGCTGCTTCCCCCTTTTCTTTTTTCCTAGACAAGCACTCATTTTTTTGAAGATGGGATCTATGTGGTCAAGATGAGGAGTCAGTTCATTATCCTCTACCTTTCTCTTGGTGTCGCTGTGACACTGTTGTGCCTCAAGTAGACCTCAGGTCCCAGCTCAAAAATCCCAGTGCAGCTTTTTATTTTTATGACTGTGATAGAGTACAGCTGCCCATATTGCTTGGGGGATTCTGGGAGTTGTACTCCAAAAAAAAAAAAAAAAAGTCTCCAGGTTCTTGGCAGGGGTGGCTGGTGCCATTATGACTGGTAGAACAGGGAGTGCACCAGCCAATGTTGGGTGCAGCCAGGGCCAAGAGCAGATTTTTTTTCTCTCTGGCTGAAATATACTGTTGCTCAGCATAGCATATCACAACTAGAGTAGATCGATTGAATCAGTGAGGATTTGGTGAGTCAACTCCTCAGTAAATTCCAGTAACTCAGTAGGCCTACTCTAGTTTCAATTTATTGTACTAAGTATTGCAACGGGATTATTATTACATTAAATCCTTATTACAACCACATATTTGTCTCTACACACACACACACACACACACACACACACACACAAATTTACACATTCACACACACAAACCTTGTATCTTCAGTAGTGAGCTAGGTCAGATTAGGATGGCTGGGAATAGCCTGGGCTTAAGGTGAGCCCCCCCCCCGTTTCTTTAATGGAGGGGCTGCCACTGATTCTGGATAATATGCAAGGAGACTTGCAGCAAAATTGTTCTGTGTTCCAGCTAGTCTTTAACGTCTGACAAAGCATTCATGTTTATAATAGGTGGGGAGACATAATAAAGTTGGCAAACAATCATATAATGGTATGATGGAGGGGGGAACAAAGCGTGCTGGTTATATACCACCCCATAGTGCTTCAAGCATTCTCTGGGTAGTTTACAAGTTAATTATGCCAACTAAACATTGCCCCCCCCCCAGCAAGCTGGGCACTGATTTTACCGACCTTGGAAGGATAGAAGGCTGCCAACCTTGAACCGGCTACCTGGGATTGAACCCCCAGGTCATGAGCACAGTTTTGGCTGCAATACAGCAGCTTAACTACTGCGCCACAAGGTGAAGGGAATCCGGCACCAGAATTTAACCCAGATAGACAAGATTCAGCTTCTAGTTCTGATGCTTCCCACCTTTGAAAGGAGCTGTTGGTGACATTGGGATGACCATTTGGGTTTAGGTTTGTCACCTTTCAGTAGTATCCTAGATTGCATCTCATCTTCTTTTTCCCATCGAACAATGAGAACCACCGGGACTTGAACTATTTTGTACCTATAAAGCAGCGCTGCTTCTTATGCTATTCTCTGTCTTGAGATTTATTCATATAATGTTGGACTATAGAGTAGGAACTGGCAATTTATGTTTGCAGTTTGAATATTAAGACCCTTATCCAGCTGTATTTGTGAAGCACGCATGGTGCAGCCTGAAAAAATCTATTTCCGTAGGCTGGTTGCTTCTATGAGTCAGGGTAATTACTTGATCATGAAAAGAAACATTTGTATGGTATTTAAACACTTGCCTCTTGATGCAGCAGAAGGGAACTTGTGACAATTTTTAGCATAATCCAGTAATACCATACTGAACTTCAGGAAGGCAGCTCTCAAATCTTTAAACCTTCCTAGGCTACCCTACCCTCCTTTTTTTTTCCCAATTCAGAAGCTGCCTCTCCAAAGCCTGCTATGTGCACAGCTGTGGATTGTCAGGCCCATGGAATGTTTACTAATAAGCTTGGTCATTAGGGCCAGTCTGTGATGAATGGACTCAAGCCCTTGTGTCTCAGTCCAGCGTATGCTGAGACAGTTTGTGATCAGCAGCCATCAGAACAGCTGCCTTGTTAAGGGTTCCTCTCCTTGAAATCAGCTATATATCAGCCTGGTTGATGCCCTGGATTATTTAGACTTCTTGTGGCATGATGAATTGAGCCAATTGATCTGTCTTTTGTCTTTTTTCTTTCTTCTTGCTGGACTTTAGCTCTCTTGCTACACTTTCAAAATGCAAATCATTCTCAGTACTGCATTAACACTTTTAGCATCCTTAACCATGTCTGGAACACCCAGCATATACAGTATCTGTATGTATTTATTTATCACTTTTGCAAACCATCCTTCCTTCAAGATATTCAAGACAGTATACAAGAGTTTATGCCACTTTATCTTAACACCTGGCATGTCGAGTAGGCTTGGCTGGAGGATTAGTGATGTGAGGCTTTGTATTTCCTTGCTGAGCATGGGGTTTGAAGAAAAGGTCTCACAAGCCAATCCTACACTGTCATTTAGGTTTTAATCCCATGCAGGTTTATTTAGGACTCAATCATATTGAAAGCTGGGTAAGCAAGAATGGACTTGAACTGTGAAGGTTCTCTTGCTAATGCAAGATACTTACTGTTCAATGGAAAATGTCAATAAAAGATAAGGATATCTGAGGAGACAACCTGGAGACTAGTATTTTTCTAAAATAAATTATGAAAAAAACATTTAAGAGGCTACCATGTTGCACAATGCAGCATTTACAATAAACTGTTGACTAAATGGTTCCCTGGGAACTCTAGTTCTCTTGTGGCTGCCCAGTGACCACTTTGTAGACAAGCGTAAACATGTCTGTTTCATGTAGTTCACAATAAATCATAATACTCTGATCAAGAAGAAATTGCTAACGTCCTCCCAGTGCTCTTCCTACAACGTTACTGGCTTTAGGCTTTTAATCTTCCAAACTTTGAGGTCCATGTCTTGTTTCTTATTTTGTTCATAATATATTCCACAGGATCTCAGGGCCATGTATAAATACGAATCAGTTTTTAAGGAAAAAAATGTTGAAAAAATTAAAATACAGTGGTGCCTCGCATAACGAGTGCACCGTTTAACGAAGAATCCACATACCGATGTGGATTTCCCCATCGCTAATGTGAGGGCATCCTCGCATTGCGATGGGGGGACAGCTGTTCGGCAGTTCTAAAATGGTCACCGGACACCCAAAATGGCCGCCGCAACACTAAAAATGGCCACCGGGACAGCCAAAATGGCCGCTGGGACACCCAAAATGGCCACCGGAACACTAAAAATGGCCGCCGGGACACCCAAAATGGCCACTGCAACATGGGGAAACATCGGAGACCGGTGAGTTTTGGGCCCATTTGGAACGCATTGGTTTCCCCATCCCACTTAATGATGTTTGCCCATAGCGAAGGTTAATCCGGAACGGATTAACCTCGCTATGCGGGGCACCACTGTAATTTAAAATAGTATAGGTACGTTTCAAAGCTCTGTATTTAAAATAACACTCAATAACGTAGCCAGTTGAAGCTCCTTAAATCTAAAAGGGTGTGATAAACAGCTCAGTTTGGCTTGGCACCAAAAATTGTCCAATATCAATACAAATCAGGTAGCAATAGAAAGACATTCCATATTGGAGATGCCATGGGAAAGAATGCCTCTCCTGTGTCTTCACATAATATATTGTTTCCACTGATGGAACACAAAGGAGGGCACTTCCACCAGATCTCAGTCCAGGTATATATAGGGGAAAGCATTTCTTGAAATACGAACACATACAAGTATTTACGCTTTTTAATGTCATCATTGGCATTTGGGCCACAGGTTAGCATTCATTAAGCGTTTTGATTTGGAAAAACATCTCAGCAAAACTATGCCCCATTCATAGTATAGCTGAGGACTGCAAGCTGGACATATTTGTATACTTAAACCAATACTTATGAAATTCAGAGGGATCACTGAATAATTTTTCCCATTTTGGCAAACTCTATTAAAAACCTTGAAATTATCACCCATCCCTACTTGGTATGGTGAAAAAATAAATATGTCAAAAGGAGCAGACGTATCATTAACATGTCTTATTTGGTGTGTAGCATGTCCTGGCATTATGTCATCTATTTCTCTGCTTTCAAAATATATTTCATATTAAAATTTTAAATCAGCCAACTGCCAGAGGTTGGGAGGCCACTTTGGCCATCAATTCACTAGAGGTTACACACAGAAACAGCCAGATGAAAAAGAGCATTTAACCTTTTAAATAAGATACATTCCTTATGCATTTTGTTTATATTTTAACATTTCTGCATGGCTTCTGAGAATACAAATTTGTTTATAAAGAAATATCCTAGGAGTAGTTGTTTATAGGTGAAATAGCACTATTGTGGATTAAACATCAGTTTGTAGCAACAGGAGCGAAGCTTGGACCCCTTAGCAGTGTGGAAGAACAAAAAGTGGGATTTGATGCAGCCTACAGGTTTTGTGTTGCCATATATGTTTTAAATATTTTTGTTAACATTTAGATATAGACATAAAGGTAGCATAGAAAGAAAAAGAATGCTGCAGGAAGTATCTTGAGTTTATGACTACATGCTCTCTGTTAAAAAACAAGAACTGGAGAGCATGGAACATAGTTTTCTTTGGAAGTATATGAGAAGCTGGCTGAGAATGCAGAGGTCAGCATCAATTGTGAACAAAAGGATAATTCACACCTTCAGTTGACCTGCTGATAATGAACACTTCAAAAAAAGGATTAAGAGGGAACTGACACTTATCAGAGGGCATATCAAAGCACCATCAAAAGGAATCTGACACTTTCACTTTTTACATTTAGGTTGAAAAGCCAATCCGCTTCCTTCCTGGAGTCATACAAATTGAATCTGTAGGAAAGGAACAGAGGAGGAAGATACTTTGGGGGGGGGGGCAAACATGAAAGGAGATTAAGCTGTTTTATTATGACATGTGTTGAATAGCTCATTTATTGTATAAAATGGATTAGAAAACTAGTTAGATAACCTAGCTTATCTCTCAAGCGGAAAGTGCTTTGCTCATCTACTGTCCTTCAGTGCCTAGAAGGGGCTCAGTCAGACTTAGATGGAGGATCCTGCAAAGCAGAGCAAAAATGCAGTGGAAAGAATGCATTCTATACATGTCCCAGAACTTCCCTATTGCTCTGCTAAGACATAGGTAGTCTAGTCTGGCTTTTGTTGTTTTTGGTGTGTTTCTTTTGAATTGCCTGAGACTGTCTCTGTCTCTACAAACATATTTTGTCCTTTTAAACCTTTTTCTTCTCTCTTAATAAAATACAAAAATCTTTTCAAGCTGTTGTCTGGATTTTGGGCATAGAGATTTGTGACATTAAAACTAAATCTTGCCTTGACCAAGCCATCAGGATTTGGGATGTTTGTGTGAGTGTGGCGGCAGTTCTACACTTGCTAGAGAGGCATCTTGCTTCTAAGTGCCTAACCTTGTGGATGTTGTGTTGAACTCCCTTGAAGCACTACCAAGTCTGAGTGGATGGTAGCATTTGGAAAAGATATGGTCTCTGTCAGTTTCATAGTTTCCTCTCCTGCTTAGCTGGGCTCACTCATCTGGGGCAAGAAGGGTAGTTTGTGTGAGTAGTTATGGAGAGGGGCCTTGATCCAGTAACCATCACATTCAAATGTGTCAGTGAACATGCATTTGTACATATGTACCAGCCTGTTACAGATATATTAGAATCCATAGCAAAGCTGTGATATACTGTACACATGGGAGATTTCCCCAAAGAGGGGAAATTGGCTCAATAGTAAAGGCTTAGATTCATATTTAATCTTTCACAGAATGGAAAGATTGATTACAATAGGGTCCCTAGCAATTGGATTGATTAGTATTCCATCCATAAGAACACTGTTCATAATGGGAATGAGAGAGAGAAAAAGGCAGAGAGGGAAGTTGTGGTTCACCAAATAAGAAGTGTCATGGTGGCACAGATTTCAGTGGTCCAGAGGTAGCCATACAAGTGACAAAATATAAAAATTTGAATGATATTTGGGTAAGGTAAGCAAAAAATAAAGAAAGAAACTCAAGCCAGTAGCCAGCCTGATTTTAAAGACTGTCATAAATTCAAAATTTGCAACTGGTCTATTTGTTTTTAGGTGAGGAGCAAAGACCACATCATAGACAGTGCATTTCTACTCAGTGTGGAAAAAGGATACCACAAGCAGTAATGAGAGACTATCAACAAGCTGGCCTTGCACAATTCAAGATATTGTTCAAAAACAAAATTTGAAATTAAGGGCAATGAAGCCGGAATAGTGTCAGTTGTGTAGTCAGAGGAAGACTGTAGGGAAAGGAAGTCAAGGAAAGGAAATAGGCTGAAGGCTCCTGGCACAGGATCTGGAGAAAACCCTGGCCTAGTGCAACACCCTCATCTCCTAGCTATTGGATAAAGGAATGGTGAACAACTAGCAAGCTAGCAGTCTTGAACAGCTACACTCCTTTTCTCCCACTGTTAAACACAGGTTTGACCCCATAAATCTGGAAAAAGAATTTACAGAGAGACCCACTGAAACCATATTGATGTAGTTCTGCTTCAGATGGCCCTCAGATGTCCCTAAATAGCAGTGTTGATGGTCAGCCCCACTGAAGTTAATTACTGCATAAGTGAGCTTTTGGGGTACTACAGACTGCTAGAAAGACAAACAAGTGGGTCCTAGATCATATCAGACTTAAAATCTCTTTAGAAGCAAAAATGATGAAACTGATATTGTCTTTGAGCACACAAATGAGAAGACAAGACTTACTAGAATAGACAATAAAGCTGGGAAAAGTACAAGGCTCCAGGAAAAGAGGAAGACTGATATGAGATGGCTTAATAAAGGAAGCCATTGCCTTGAGTTTGCAAAACTTGAGCAGGGTTTTTAATGATAGCACCTTTTGGAGGTGCCATTGGTAGGGTTGCCATAAGATAGAAGTGACGTGACAGCATGTAACAACAAGTGCAGCAATCAGCATGCTGCAAGGGTGAAACTGCATGTGTATGGAAGGCAGTAAAGTAAAAGAAGCAAGAAGGAAAATTCTCAGTTCAGAAGATTCAGCCTCCAGAAAAATATTGGGTGCCCATTGTAGTAGAATGCAGTAGTTTGAAGCTGAGTTTATAGCTATTGAAAGAAAATAGCCACTCAGGGATCTATTAATGAATGTAAAAGCTTACACTTTGTTGTTTTTAGAAAGCCATTCAGCCTTGGGTCAGGAGAGAAGTCTTAATAGTTTACATATGCCCCTGGAGCTGCTGGTTTACATGGGTCGAGATGTGCTCATAATCATTCTGGAGAAATGTTTTTCCTTGTTCTTTCTTTCTTTCTTTCTTTCTTTCTTTCTTTCTTTCTTTCTTTCTTTCTTTCTTTCTTTCTTTTGCGATAAAGGAAGTAATAGGTAAACTCACAGAAATGAAACAGGAGGGAAACAGGAGGGAGATAGAGCATGAGAATTGTGATCTACTTAAAAGCAATTATTTAAAAAGAATAGATGTGGAGAGATACTTGTGTTTACCTGGCTATCTGTCTGTAGCGCCTCTCCTTTAGATATCTGTTGTGAATATTAATTGTCATCTCCCAATACAGTCAGAGGAGAAAAAGAATGCTCTGACCACAGGAACCACTTTCCAAGCAAACTCTAGGAAGATCTTGTATAGTACAATATAGTATCCATGTATGTTGAGTTTTCTGTCAAGAGGAACTGGATTTGAAGGCAGATAGTTAAGAGCACAAACAACTCTAGAAGCCTAAAACAAAGCATTCAATAGTTTGTCTATGGAAATAAATTTTAAAAACGACCTTGATTAAGCAAAATAAGAGCCAGAGTTCTGTGAGACTCACAGATAGCAGTTAGAAAAATAACCCAGTGCTGGCTTAACTACTGGTTTACCCTGAGCTAAGGAACCATCAGGATCAGAGGATGTTTCCAGTGAAAGCTTGCCGATTTGTAATGGGTTGCTTGCCTAGGGTGACAACATAGAGATCAGAAAGGGATCTGCATTTCAATCAATTTCTTATTTTTCCTCTTCTCACATTATTCTGTTTGTAACTCACATAAAACAGACTAAAATATAATTAAAGTTATAGCGTTGGAACTTCTAGCATTAAAAAAAGACATAGTACAGTATCATAACTTGCATCGTTTAAAAATGCACAGATAAAAGCATAATGACAAAGAATGTCCAAACACATAGCTTGTTCAGTAGTCTAAAACACTAAAGCCCCCTTTTTAGTGAAATCACAGCTTTTTAAAAGGCATGAGAATATGAAAAATGCTTTTTCTTGCTGCCAGAATGATTTTAAATATAGGACCTGGTGGGCCTAACTTGTTCCATATGTCTTTAGGCCTTGAAAGACGAGGGAATCTCACAATTACATAATAATATCTCAGAAACTAGAGTTACTGGGAGGAAAAATCTTGGAAACAATAAAGGAGAATCCCATTCAAGAGGGTAATAGGATAAGACTTGCACACGTCAACTGTGCAAGGAGATAAGCGTGCAACCTAAGTAGCTTTGCTGATTCTTGTTATTACCAATAGTATTCACAACTAGTAGGATAACTGTGTCAGTCCTTATCCAGAGGATAATTATACCTTCTCTTATCTGCTTCCTGAGAAATGACTGATGAAGAACAAATGTCACCATTGCTACTCCCTTACCACTCACGTGTTTGGTTATGCATTAACCGCCTTGAGCCATTGGTCTGGTGGAATAAAAATCCAAATCATAAATAAAATATGTTTCGTCTTCCCTGCTTTCAACTAGTCTTTTAAGCCCAATAGGCACTTGAAAAGGGAGGGAGAAAGGAAAGATTCCCCTTTGAAAATCATCTGGGGAATAAGAAACAACTTTAAAGTACCTTATTTCAAGCAGAACGCCATCATAAAAGTAACAGGTTAATGATTTTTTGTTCAGCCTAGATATTAGAAGACCCAATATTGATTGGTTGGTTTCCCTTGTCGTTCTAACCTCTGATGGAACTGCATTTTTTTTGACAGGGAGTGTAATAAAATGTACAGTTTCCAATTTGAGAGCCCTATAAATGTCATCTCGACATGCAGAGTTACAAATTCTTTGTGTGGCGTCAGCAGCAGCAGCACTGCTGGCCGTCCCCATCATTTGCAATGTACCAAGATATTCTTACAGACATTTAGGAGTTTTGAGAAGCACTTTCTCTTCCTCTCCCTGAGCAAAGAAACTTCAAGAGGAATGAAAAGCCTTTCATGCTGGAATTAAAACCACTTTATTAGAGAGAGAGCTTATTTTTGGAGACAAATATATTCTGCATTTGTGAAAAAAATTAAATAAATTCTTATAAGGCAATAAAAGACAGATCTAGAATGGGTGTGCCATTCAGGGTTTTGGTGGTAGTGATGGTGGTGGCGGCATTTTTGGACTGAAACTACTTCTTCAAGAATTCCCAAGGAAGAATTTGGAGAGTTCTATTCCACAATGCAGAGATGTTAATTTTAGTTACCTGCACAAGGCAGAGGCCTTTAAGGTTATATATTCTAGGCCTCATTTTCTCTTGCAAGGCTTCCTGGAATGGAAGTCTTGCTGCTCTGTAGAGGATGCCTTCCCAAGAACAACCATGCCCAGGAAGCATTGCAGCAGCTTCCTCTGAGGAAGCCTTGGTGCAGGAAATAAGGTCCAGGATGCTATGCAACCTTGTAGACCTCAGTCTAGTTTAGATAGGTGAAACTGGGTCTCTGCAGACATGGGTCAATGGGCTAGAACAGTGGTCCCCAACCTTGGGCCTCCAGATGTTCTTAGACTCCTTCACCACAACCTGTGCTGGCCAGGATTTCTGGGAGTTGAAGTCCAAGAACATCTGGAGGCCCAAGGTTGGGGACCACTGGGCTAGAATACCCAGAATTATACCTGGGGAATTCTTGGAGAATTCTGGTAGGTGAAGCCCCCCACCTCCCAAAAAGGATGGGATTCCCCTATTAAGCAGCAAAAATAAAGAACAAAACTGAGATGGCATTGAAAAATATATGTTTAAAATCCCGAATCTTAAGGAGCAGTCAAATGCTTTTCTTAAGAATGTTCTTCAAAGACGTAGCAAGATGGAACTTCCTCAGTATGAGTTTTACAGCCGAGTTGTCCCCATCCTGACACATTCTCTGTGAAGGTTAAAGGTTGTAACTGTTGGAAGTGACTGGGTGTCATATAGCTTACACTCAAGAAGATGTGTGTCTTAGTACAGAAAAGTGTAGAGAGGGAGGACCTCTTCAGGTTTCCTACGTTTTTCTTTATGGTTTCTGTGAATCACTCTGGGTGATCAGCACATGCATGGAGCCTTGTCGAAATATTCTAGACTTCTCTGATCAGAAAAAGACACATTAGTACAAGGCTCTCCTCCTCGCATATGTACCTTGGTGCCAAGGCTCTCAAGTTTTTCTTCAACTGCCACATTGAGAGCCTTGTTCATAGCTTTGGTGAGTCATTTTCTCTTTTAAAAAAAGATAACAGTGTTTACTTTCTTTATCCTTTTATTATTTTCCTTTACATTTTTTATTCCTTTCCCTTGTTATCAGCTACAGGGTGAGCCTCCCCTCTCCCGTCATCTCTTCCCTCTTCAGGCCCATTTAAACATTGCGTGTCCTGTAATAATAAGATCCCTCTCTCCAATCTCCACACTGTGCCTATTCTGCCTCAGAGAGGCTCATAAACCTCATCCTCTTTAAGAACTTCAGGCTTGGGGTTCTACGTACAGTGGGGTCTTGACTTAAGAACGGCTTGAGTTAAGAACATTTTGACTTAAGAACCACTCTCACAGGAAAATATTGACTTGACTTACATACTTAGATTTGAGTTAAGAACTGAAAAAAAAACCACGTGGGAGGCAGGGAAAGTGCAAAATTTGAACTTTCAGTTAACTGTTGGCCAGTGAAAAGGGTGCCTGTCTGCTTCCTCACTCCTCCCAGCGTTTAGAGAGTGGATTGGGAGACAGTCTTCGGACTGCCTGGTAATGTACTGCCTGGACTGTATTTTCCCTGCCTTCCCTGAACCTTTCTTGACCTAAGAAAAAAAGAAACAAAATATCCCCCTCTAGTGATCGAAGGCAGAATAGCAGCTTCCCATTAGTTTCTATGGACAGAAAAGAGCAGATACGGATCAAATGGTTTTCAATGCATTCCTATGGGAAATGCAGATTTGACCTGAGAAATTTTTGACTTGAGAACCGCCTTCCAATACGGATTAAGTTCTCAAGTCAAGACCCCACTGTATTCACCTTTACAGGCTCAAGCTTAGACTTTGGGAAGAATCTCTCCAACCAGACAAACCTGTGGCAGAACCACTGTGCAAATCAGTGCCACAGGCTAGAGCCAGAGACAAGGCCATCTCTGAAATGGTGAAACAACATCCATCAGCAAAACCTTTCCATACTGAGGAACAGGGTGTCCCTTCAACATCAGCCTGGCTCCTAGCCTCCCAAGGTCAATCTTTCAGTTTCAGCTTCAACTGCCTTGACATGGAAGCCTTCACTAACCAAACAGAAGTTGTCGATCAACCAATCCTCTGCTGTAGAGTCACGTCCACCCGAAAAACGGTCAAGTCCTTGGAAGTCTAAATACTCTAAGGCCATATCAACACTGACTCCTCAGCCACCTACTGAGTCCAAAGACCCGGTCTGAATCAGATCTCTGTCTGATTATGACACTTCTCCAGCCCATCAACTGTCTCCTCATCCTTCCCAGTACCCCGATTGGGACCAACATGTAGACTGACTGGCTACCTCTCCAACCAGTCCTCTACGGTTCTCTTGGTTCCTTAGTGAGTCCTCTGAGACAGCCTCACCCTCTCATGACACTGCCACACAACTTGACAGTGTGCCTTATGCTGCCCCTGTGGGCGCCCCACCTTGACCACCAGTGCACAAATGCAGGCAACAAACTTGCTAGACCGTCTGCTTGCCTTCTTGTGTGGACAACACTTACCATCTCCCTCAGCACCATCACTGGAAGCTCTTCTGCCCTGAGAAGTGCTATACCAAGATGCCACCCTTCTGCTATCAGCCAGCCATCTTCCCCAGCATATCAGCACCATCTGAGCACTCCATTCCCCAAAGGGAACCATCAGTGTCAAGACAATCTCACCACCATCTTACTCGCCCACCCTTGCCTGATGCTGCACATCCATTGACACCTAAAAAGTCTTGGCAAGCAGACAAAGATTAATTGTTTACTGCAAGGCCAAGGTTTTGTTTTTTGTGTTTTTTAAAGACAAAAAAGACAAATACAACAACAAAAATACAAAAAATACAAAAAATACATTTTCAGAAAGGAGCCTATTTTTCCTGTGTTTTATTTTTCAAGAAGTAGGAAAAACCCCTAGTCAACAGGCCATCAGTAAGGATCTCTCACCAGGTTATTAAGTATCTGTTCCAATCAATCTATTTTTTTATATACAGTGGTGCCTCGACTTATGACCATAATCCATTCCAGAAGATGGGTGTAACTTGAAATGGTCGTAAGTCAGAGCACCATTTCCCATAGGAATACATTGAAACCCCATGAATCCGTTCCAGCACGGAAAAAAATAAAAATTTAAAATTAAACATTGCAAGCCCCATAGGAATGCACTGGAGCAAAAAAAACAAACACACACACAAAAACAAAAACAAAAACCCCACACAGCCAGACCGAATGCGATGGGTCTGGGGGAAAAAAACCACACCAAAACACAAAAAACATCACAGCACAAAAACATACCCCCCCCCAAACCCAAACCCATCCTGCAAAACAAAGTAAATGTAAAAAGCAGCTCCAGGCAGTCAAAAGCCTCCTCCGATTGCATTCACTCTAACCGTTGGGACAAAAGAGCTACAAAGAAGCAGCCTCTTTGCCTACCAACGGTTAGCACATTTGAATTCCCCGCTTTTTTCCTGTCACAACTCGAAGCTCCACCCGCAAGTCGAAGCAAAATTTTGCAGCCGGGGCTGGTCGTAACTCGAAATGGCTGTAAGTCGGGATGTTCGTAAGTCGAGGCACCACTGTAGTGGATACCCTGTACACAAGTAAGGGAGTAGTATTGATGCAACTTATATGTTACCTTTCCAGCTGTGTGAAACCTGATATTGAACAGTTCTTTTAAGAATTAGCCATTTCTTATAAGTACAATCTTGTGTGATCTGAAATCTTGGTTACAATGCTGATTTGTGAACATTTTCTTGGGGAGGTAGCCATATACTAATGGCATATATCCCATAATATACCACTGACTTATGACACCTTCCTGGATTTATCACACTGTTGAATTCTGAACAGATAATAGAGGTGCTGCTTGGTTTTGAATCCAGTATACTTTATGCGACCCTGTCACATACTTGTATTTTGAGAGGTGGGATTCAGGAAATAAAGTCAATAAAAATTTTATTGCCTTTTGCTGATAATGTTTCATTTTTAATCAGAGACTGTCCCCACATCTCCTTGTCTGCCTCCTCTCATGCCGAAGATTTGGATAACCAAGTATTAAAAACTGAGCTGAATTCAGCAGCTTCTGAGAAGTCCACAAAAAATTAAAAAGTAGTTAACAGAGAAAAGCCTGTGGACAAAAAATTATACAATCTCTCCTTAGCTTTCCTCACTCTGTTTTGAAAGGTTATAAACACTGTTAAAATGTTACTAAAAATCTAGCTCAGTAAATTGAAACTTCTTTATCTTGAGGGTATCTGTGCAAGGAAGCCTTACAAACAAGCAAGTTTTGTTTGCATAGATTTTTCATGGAGTGCAGTCCACTTCATCAGATGCTGATAAAAGTGAGCTGCAGTCCACAAAAAAAGTTTGTGCCAAATAAAATTTGTTAGAGTTTAAGGTGACCCAAGACTTTTTGTTTTTCTTGCTGGAAAACATGACTGACTCTGGAAGTTTTTGTGGACCGAGCTGTTCATTTAAAACAGCAAAACATTGCCTAGTATTTTAATTCTTACAGTGAAGATGTCTAGAAGAATGCCCTCAGACGAGGGTTTGCCTCTTTCCTAATGCCAAATGTTCGGGCTATTCAAGTGAATGATGAATGAAAGATTCTATACCCATACCCCTGGGTACTTTCATCTTTATTAGAATTTCATGTGATTTACAGATGACTCCTGGAACTGAAAACAATTTCCAGAATTTAGACCTAAGAAAGTTATCATAGTTTGTAGGTGATTAAATCAGCCCTAGCTGAGCCTTCCCCAAGCCATCTCACCACTCCAGGCCCAATCTACTAAGGTGTTTTGTCCATAGGGCATGTACAGAGTGCCCCGTATCTGTAAACAATAGAGGAGGGGTGGTAGATTCCTACCAACAAAGTGCAGAAAGAAATGATCTTCATGTTGACTTAAGAAAGGGGGCACTGGGTGTTCCCTCTTCCCAGCTTTAATGAGGCCAGAATTGAGCACACATGTGCATGTTCTAACATGGAGCCTAATGCTCTAACGTGCATGCATGCACATGCACATACACATGTGCATGCACACACCTTATTTCCCTTCCTTTAACGGAACATCTTGGGTACCAGTATGTTCTCAGTTGCCTCCTTCTTTCACTTGACTTTGGAAACTAATCAGGGTCTGAGTCAGATTGTTCCTGGGTGACACACCGCAAGGAAATACCATGGATCTCCAGATAACACTATGCTCAAAGCCCTACACAACAGCTGCCAGTCAGAGCTGACAATATAAGGCTAGACAGACCAACAGCCCAGCTGAATTAAAGGCAGCTCTCTGCGTTCCTATGACTTCTAGCCAAACCAGACGATTAAAAAATTAGCATCCCTGTCAATAGCCAGCCACTACAACCTTATTCTGAAGAGGACAGATAAAAATTAAAGTGTGGCAATACCCATCACAGTCATGAGCATGGAAATTAGTTGTGAAGAAGTGGCACAACGATTACCTTAATTGACAATAATACAGTCCTGAAGCTGTGCTTTTCTAAAGGCAATCTCCCTGCTGCAGTTTTTGAAGTATACTTATGCTTTTCATACAACCATGTATTGTATTAATGTGCTTTTGCTTGGTGTTCAGAATGACTGTAGATTGTCAGTATTAAGGGGCAGGAGCAGCTTACATGTTCTAAGGGACTCTTGCCATTTTAAGAACCTTTCACTCACGTTGCACGAGTGCTAGGCAGATCATCCAGGTCAAAGGGCATGACACCTACACTGGCTTGAGTCTCACTAGCTCTCATTTTTTATAGATTTTTTTCCACTGCCATTGGATTGGCGTAGGACGTCTGTGTAACTTGAGACT
Organism: Pogona vitticeps; assembly: GCF_051106095.1. Lineage (NCBI taxonomy): Eukaryota > Metazoa > Chordata > Lepidosauria > Squamata > Agamidae > Pogona > Pogona vitticeps. The sequence goes on along the minus strand of NC_135788.1, from coordinate 96,848,075 downwards.
TGCATTTTCCTGCACCAGCAGGAGCTGATCTAATAAAAGATATTGCCTCAGATACTTTGGTACCCCTAGGACTTAACAATGAGAAGAAGGAGGGGAAAGGAGGTTCTTTTCGAAAAATTCTAATCTTATAGTGCTTCCCTGTGGCAGCATTTTGGAACTGCATCCTTCAGCTATAGGATGGGCTCTTTAAGGCTCTTTTTATCCGAGAGTAACCGGAAGCAGCAAGGCCCCTTTGGCAAAAGAGGCAACTTTGAGAAAAAGCTCCATGTTGGAGCACACACAGCTTGAAACAGTTCTACCTGTTGAATGAAGATAAATATACCCCTTTTTACAGACATTGGGAAAGTTGCTTGTTTGTATCATCCAAAAGCCACTGGTCAGCTCAACCCTGCAATGCTAGGTGGGAAATTCTTGAAGAGGTACTTCAGAAAGGCAACTTTTTAAAGCTTTGCCAATGTCTCACAGATAGGAAGAGCTTGGAAAAGTTTCTTACAGTTCTTCCACATAAGACTGTAAGGGAGATCATTGGATCTTTCTTCATACAGAAAGGGAATTTCAAGCTAGATTGTGTCAGATATTTACCAGCTTGGTGAAAAGCAGACCAGAGGAAAGTAGTGAAAGAGGGATTTTGCCCATGTCCAGCCATGTACAGTACTGATCTTTTGAAAGTCTTTTAAGTCAGTCAGATTTCCTCCTGAAGGCCCTTCCTAAATAGGACAAAGGAGCCAGTGGAAGTACTTAATTTCCTACAGATATATATTTAAAGACTTAAAAAACAGTGTTGGTGTCAAGGTAGGAAGTTGTTAAGAATGAATTCTTAATACAGTAATTATTATAAAACTATGCATCTTAACTAGACCATCAGAGTTACTTGTACTCCTGCTTGTGACCCACTGTTGTTTAAAAACAACAGAGAAGATGCACACTGTCACTGCCAAGATGTTGCAGTCTGAATTCGAAATGACAGTCCTGAGGCATCTTATTGGTCACCATCTGTCTTGGTCAGACAACAGCTTTGCAGTTTTCTTCTGGATGACTTGGATTCCATCAGAATAAATTTCTTTGGTGGTTGAAGTAAAAAGGCAGCTGAGGTCAGCAGGACCTGCTACAAGTGTCCCTTAGGGTATAAATTATGGCTGGCACTCTGTTTCTGATACCTGTTCTTTTTCTGGTACAGAGGGATAATTTATTATATAGGTTTGGTGTACTAGCCAGAGTCTTTGGCACTATGTGTTTCTTTTATTAGCAAGGCTTCCCTGTTCTTTGACATTTCTCATTAAAAAAGGCCATGTTTGCAAGAATCCTTACTGTGGACCATTGGGCAGCCTCCTACTATTTAGACCAGTGATTCTTAACCTTTGGAGCTCCAGAAGTTTTAGGCTTCATGTCCCAGAACAAATGTTGGCCATACTGCAAAGAGATTCTGGGAGGTGAAGTCCAAAATACTGAGAGGATCAGCAGTTGAAAACCTCTGCCTTAGAGGTTACTTTTAATGTTCAGTGACAGTACCAAAGTGAAACCTAGATGAAAAAGGAAATATTAAAGTTGGGGCAGAAATAGTAATGCTGGAAGTTGCAGAGTTCCTTCTCTTGGCAACCAGGAGTGGTTATGTGCCACATTGCCATATAAGCATAACTTACAAAAGATATTGTTTTAAACTTTGGTTCCCAGAATCCCAGGACCATGCTGGCTGGAGAGTACTAGGAGCTGTAAACCAAAAATAATTTTCTAAGCTCTGCTATAACCCAAGGTGCTGAAGGTCAGCCAATGTCTATGTCTTGAAGGTTACTTTAGTTTTATTCTAAGCCCACTTTGTGAATCTGCCTTAAGGATCAACATCTGTGTCACATTTCTAATGCAAGTGACAAATTAAATGAAACTTTGAAAATCACTGTGCATCCAAGATAAAGAATTTATGAACTGATGGTTGTTGTGGTTTTTTTGGGCTCTTTGGCCATGTTCTGAAGGTTGTTCTTCCTAACTCGCCAGTCTCAGGAGTCAAAACAGGAGTCTGTGCTCTTGTGCAGTTTGTTTGTTTGGATAGTTGAGTATTTATAGCTGTGGGATCAGCTTTTGTCCTTTTCAGGAGATGGGTAATTATGGTGATCAGCATGTTTTTTTGTCACTGTGATCGATGGGAGTCATTAGCTGGACTTTTGTGTGCAGCAAAGCAAAAGCTGTATGAACTACTTCAAAAGCAGCATTTTCAAGATTTTTATTTTATAGCTGTGTTACGTTTTGCCCTATGACTGGTTTATTTAATGTTGATCATGAAGGACAGTGTGCAGCTCCTATGAGGTTGATAGCTAAGGAAATTTGACTCATGACTAAATTTCTGAAGAGATGTGTCACCACTGCTAATTAAAACTATGTAACATGTCAGATTTAAAATAGAACTATTCAACTGCAATAAAAATGTAGGAAAATATACTGGGGGCAAGGAGACACCAGAGGGAACTGAGGCAAACATAAAGTGCTCTTTCTTCTGTCTTGAGTGTGAGGTTGTGATACTTGATCCCTTAAACTGCACAGTAGTTTGGAACACATGGTGCAGTGGAAAGATGGAATGAGGCCAAGAAGTAACTAGGAGGCCAAGACAGCTAGTCTTTCAGTAATAATGGAGAGGCTGACTCTGCTGACCTTACCTGGGGAGGTAAACAAAAGCAAACAAATGAAGTGACTTAACACTGGTCTCTCAATTTCTTTTGTAGCTGACAGAAGGATAAGGTTAAACATTCCTGACCATATACAAGTTACCTCTTTTGGACTGCTAGAGGAAATTGTAGTTAAAACAATAGGTATCCCAACATACCCATCTTTGATATTGCAACTCCAAAGCCATTATGTACCTAAAGTATACTTTGTATCTACTGCTCCAAAACTGTATTGTAGTTGAATTCTGTTTGGCAGTTTAAATGCAGGAGGCATTTGTCATTGGATAGCAGTTTATAGTTGACATGCAATAGTATTTGTATCTGACTGACTCGTAGATGTTAAGCCCTGTCGGTTACAGATAGCTGCCATTATTTCCAGCTGTTGCAGTTATTGAGATTAAATACCCCCTCCCCTTACCTGAAAGACAAAAACCATAGTATAAGATTATCTGTCTTTTATAGATGAAAGTTAGGAAGGGTGTTTTTAAATATCTTGTCCTTAACTGCCCTGCTCGGCTCTTTTCCTGCTGCTTTCCACTATTCCCAGCATTATTGTCTTTTTCCAGAGAATCCTGTCTCCTCATGATGTGCCCAAAGTGTAGGACAGCTTGAGTTTCAACATTTTTGTCTCTAGAGATAGTTTAAGCTTGATTTGATAGGCCATACTAAGGGGACAAATTGGGAATCCTATGCAACTTTTATCTGGAACAGCAGTGTTGAAATTGTTATAGATGAAGCAGTTACAAAGTAAGTATGAGGACACTGGAGTTTGGAAAGTTTCTTCAAAAAAGTAACTAGATGCCAAGTCACCAAAATCATGGTTCGTTGCCAATATAGTAGCATTTTCCTAAAGCAGTTCTTTAATTGGCTGTTTCTTTGAAGCACCTATAATCTTTACTATTTAATTACTTTGCTTTAAAAGTCTGAATCCTATAAGTCATTGGTTTGTGGTCGAAAAACACTTTTCTCTGTCTACGTCTTCATTACATCAACACTCACAGCAGAACATGAGATACACCACACAAGGCAGCAGTAATTATACTTTAGTGCAGTTATATACAGTACCTTTGCTATCGGGGAAAAGAAATAATTACAATTAACTCATTATTTATAATTAGTTACTTCCAGAGGTTTGAAAGCATTTTGGTTTTGTTCATTAGATTTTGACTGTAGATTTTGCAGCTAGCATGGCTACCCACTGGGCAGGTGGCAGATTTAGAGATTTGTGGTATGTAACAGTAACTTCCCAGCACTGGTTGTTTCCAAGTTTGAAGCAAACTAAGTAACCTGTATGTACTTTTGCCTCTCTCCCAATTTCCCTGTTCTGCTCTCTCAAGGGCTACAGGGTGAAGGCTGAAAGTTGAAGAGTCCAAGCCAATCAACCTCTTCTCGCAATTTATGACAGTAAATGAAAATATTTGGATAAGCTGTGATATGGAGGCCACCTTTATTTACAAAGGAAGGACCTGTCGGTCCACACATCAAAAGACCTCCTCTTTTCCTTCAGCACTGCCTGCATCACTCCTCATGTCTTTCAAGCAGCTGAAGACATTATTTGATGTACCACTTTGCTTTGTTTATGTTAATTGAGGTGGTCAAATCCATCATGTGTGACTTTTTGTGTCTACTCCCTCCCATCTCACCCCTGCTCCTGGATGAGGCTGAAATGCTTCAGATGGGGGTGTGGAAAAGTGGAAGTGAGAGCTGGCAAGACTCGCACAGATATAGGCTGCCCCTTCTGCATACAGTACCTCCTTGCTCTTTCCTTTTGTTCTCTAGAAGATGAAAGATACATTTTTTTCTTAGGAGTTGTGTGTGCAAACTGTGGGTCTTTTGATAATCCTTTTAAAATGTAGTGATAAAAGACATTGCTGACAACAGAAGGGACTGGTATATAGCTATACCATGGTGATAATTAATAATAATTAAATGTAGCCTTTAAAAATCAAATTACTTGGCATGCATTGTATCTATAATCTTTGTTACAGATATATCATTACCCTGATCTTTTGAAAGGGTAGGGAGTTATGATAGCTTCCCTTAAGCCACCTAGTGAGTCCTTGGTAATATCTTGAACTTTGTACATTTTGTAGTTCACAGGCTGGTGTCATGCTATAGTGTCTCACAATGACAAAATAAAGCACCAGAATCTTTTAGTATACAAGGGCCAATCAACATTCACCATCACCATCACCTTGCACTGTCCTCAATATCTAGGACTGTCCAGGTCTTAGGATGTCAGAGCCATGTTCAATACCCTTTCAACCACATTCTCAGGACAACAGTTATTAAGGAATATAGCAATCAATGGATCTATTGGTGAGTCATAACACTTAATGTAATCTTTGGGATTTACCTTGTGTTGCATGCAACATTCCCTCTAATTTTCCAGAGTGCTGCATGGGAGCCCTGGAGATTTCTTGCTGTGACTGGAAGCAAATGGACAGCCCTGATCCAGCTCAGTATGGCCATGCAGCTTAGAGGAATGTTGATTGTATGGATGCAGGTAGTCTTGCCAGTGATGTACATTTCATTTATTTGTGCATAGTTCTTATGGCCTGTTTATCAGCTGATGGTCTTTCATTTTGTAGTAGGTCTCTCTGTACAGGGGTAGCACAGTCTTTGGATGACATACACAGTCTGGATCATACTCAAAGCTACCAACTTAATAGAACCTGACAGAATTTGCATTCCAGCCTTTGCAAATTCAGTATCATCTCCATGCCATGATGAGGAGACAGAGTAGGATTTTGTGGAGGAGCAAGCAGAGCAGATCCACAGCTGAATTTCCCCAGCACTACCATTCTCTTTTGCTCCTGAGATCCACAAGATACACAACCAAAAAGTACAGAGAACAATTTGTGCCTCCCCTTTTTATTTTTTGATATTATAGAGGAAGCATCAGTATTGTGTATGCTGTAACATCCAAAGCAATTTTCATTTAGTAATGTGATATGTGGGGAAAATATCTGGACACAATGCTTTCTAGCTCCAACCTGAATTATCTTGTCTTAATTCTGGGTTTACATGGTTTGTACACATTCCACACTCAAGTTCGCTGTCACTGGTGATTATTTCAGTCTTCAGGTTTTACAATTGAGCTTTGATGATAAGAGAGAAAATGGACACCAGTTCAAATTAGGTCCTAGTTTCAGGGACAGTTTCCATGTCCATGGAACCAGGGGAGACATGGGTCTGCAACAATATGCTTATGTAGCTGTTTCATCAGATGATCAAGTCTCATGTTTCCAATCTCAGCTGAAAATTTATTTTATTCATTACATTTCTGGCCCACAATTCTTCCAGTCCCAAGATGACTGTCCTTCTCACTTTGTCCTCACAACAATCATGTCTGAGAAGTAAGTCAGGCTATGAAAGAAAACTGTGAGGGATATAACCAATGACTTACTAACAGACAGCAATTCCACTACTGCAGTTTTACACCATTGCACTTACACTAGTGTAACTAACAAACAGAATTCTGACCTATTTTGGCTGTCAGTTCTGGCTGTGTTGAATGGCACTTATACTTGAATTATGGGACAAAAGAGTAAGGAACATTTCCTAAGGAAATTCACAAGCTCCACCTCTTGATTCCTGCCAATTTTAGCCAATCCCTGTCCTTACTGTATCCTTCTAAAAATAGCAGTATATCAGGTACATAGTGGGTGGTGCTACAAAATCTCTTTTCTACCTGAGATGCTTCCAGCAATAGAGTAAGATGTAATTCATACCAGAAAGAAAGATATAATTTGAAGAGTCTTGACAGCACAAAATTCAAATACATGTAGTTGTACATGAGGTTATTGGATTCATCATCATTATCCACTGTAAATACATATTTTTATATAGATCTAGAAAAATATTATAACTAGAATGTCTGTTCTCATTTCTTTCTGCTTTGCTATTTTATAAGAGGTAGCCATGTTAGTCTATGCAAGCATCTCAGGCAAAACAAAACAAAAATGAAAATAAGAAAGACAGTTTGTTGTGGCAGTTTGGGTACCTGCTTTCTTCCCTTCTCCATCAATGTTCCTTAATCCCAGGAGGATGCCATCGTTTACAGAACTAGAGGGAAGTGTGTATAAGTAGTTACTTCATTTATCTGCAAAAGGTTTGTTATGATTCTGTCCTCAATAGATAAACTGCACTTAGCGAAACTCTCACTCTCTGCTAATGGAAAGCACTTTTATCAGCAGCCACATATCGCCCAGCACCCGGGCTTTTAGTAACCTCCTCCACTTCTCACTCACATAAAGATTACTGTTCCTTCTTCCTTTGTTCAGGTAGGATATGATTCACAGGAAGTCTTCCTAACTTCCCAGTGGTGGCATGGCTTTTTGCAAAGCTCTTCAAGTCCTAAAAAAGAGGCAGCTGTAGAAAGCATTGCAGGATATTTTTTAAAGGATACTAAATATTGATACTATTAATTTATTAATTGGAATAATAAAGTATGTCTATTCTGGCTTGGATGTTGTAGTTCTTATTGGCACCATGGAAGTAATTTTGGTTCACGCTTGTCCATGATGGTGCATGTTTTTCAATTTCTACAGCCTGAGGATTTGGACATGATCCTTTGAGAGATAGACATACCACATATGTGCTTGAGCCTTGACATTCCTGTCTTATAGAAGTGGACAGTGTGGGGAAATAACTAAGTCCATTGGGGGGATGATAAATGTCTTTCTGCAGCAAAAGAGGATTGCATTATGTCTGAAAGAGAGGTGCTGAGACCTCTATTGAAAATTTCTTCCCCAACCTATACCATTTTCATTACTTACCAGCCAGTCTCCAACACCCTATTCTTAGAATTATAGAATCGTGGAACTAGAAGGAACCAATTCTAGAATCATGAAGTTGGAAGGGGCTTATAAGGCTATCGAGTCCAACTCCTTACTCAATGCAGATATCCAAGTTAAACTATATCTGACAGATGTCTGTCTAATTTTCTGTTGAATGCCTCCAGTGTTGGATAGCTCACCACCATCTTTAAGTAAATGAAAGGAGAATCATATATGTCCAATGCTTAGATATGTTACGATTTTGGACTAAAAGTTTAACAACATCCCTGCCAACATGGTCAGCAGAGCTCAAAATATTTCTGTCCTTTTAAGAATCAATATACAGATATAATCTTTCTTGGATCTGAAACTGGCTTGATGCAGCTTTCTTACATGTAAGAGCTTTTTAAAACAGCTTGTGGTGTTAACTCCAAAGTCTTCCGGTTGGGATATATTATCTACTGTGGATCTATTTCAGTCTCATTTCAGATCTCGTTTAGGGCAGAGACAGTGTTGATTGCCTTGAGGAGTCGCCTGCAGGAACTGGACAGAAAAAGTGTGTCCATGTTCATTTAGCAAATATATTGGTAGCACTTTATATCAACCATAGTATCTTCCAGCATCTTGAAATAATATGAAGAACAGTTTTGGCTCTGGTCTTTCCTGGAAGCATTCCGATGGTGTTGCTGGGGGACTCCTATGTAGTGTTATGGTCATTGGCCTGTCAGTCTCTCATTATTATAGTTCTGTCTTGCTGTGTTCCATGGTACAGGAAACAGTGGCCCAGGAAAGGTATGTTTGTGTCTGGTCATTCTTTCTCAAGCATCCAGCTATAGCTAATCAAACTTACAAAGGAGTTGGCATTTTACAAAGAGATTGACAGCCAGCTAGGACTAATTTGAGGCAGTGTTCTCTTCCCAGTGTTCAACCCTGGCACAAGTCATCAGTAACAAAACTCAGTGTGAGAATGTATACATTCTCTTTCTTTCTTAAGCAAATAATATCAACCAGCCCCAAACAAATGTGGCAGTCACATGAGCTCCTAGCGCAGTTCATATTTCAAAAAGAAAGCAATTTTTCCAGCTCAATGGCTCCAAAATTATCTAGAGTGGAAGCAGGTTGGCGGGTTTCTGGTCATGTTCATTTCATGCACCTGTTCAAGTACTGAGAAACAACTGTGCTTTATGTAAAATATGTGGCTCCACAGTTACATAGCAAAGCAAGCAGGAAAGAAAGAAAGAAAGAAAGAAAGAAAGAAAGGTGGCAGTGAAGTCACTGATAAATTCATTTGGTATTTTCTTTCTCCTCATAAGACTTCTTGACACTCAGATCTACAAAAGGAGGAATAAATGTCTGATTTATATCCTTCCTCATGAGACAATGGAGAGATGAGGTCAGATGTGGGCATCTTTCATTCACTCTCCATTGCTCTGGCTTATCCCTTGGGCAAGGCAGAGGCAAGATGTCTCAAATTGTAGAGGTCACCTGAGTGACATGGCTGGAGGTAAAAAAGAAGAACCCCCCACCTCCTTGACACCAGATGACACCTATATATATTCACAATACCATTGTTTCCACATGAAAAATGATACTTTGCTTATTGTATCTTTTGACTTCTGCACCCAAAGACCTTCTCACCTTAAATTGACTTGATCTTACTTCATAATCAGTAGAAAATTATTTACACCAAAAATGATGATGAGAAAATGAAAGAGTACGGGGGATATGTAATAGTAAGAGAGGTAATATATGAAATAGTAAGGGCAATGGCCATCGTAAGTTTTACATTGACAACACCTTATTAAGAATACACAGATTAGAAATGACTCTAGGTTTCAGGTATTCTCTTCAATACTTCCTGAAGTTTTTATTTGAGATGTTTGTTGGTTTGCTGTCTAGTAATCTAGATAGGTGCTGAACAGTTGCAAATCAACAGGGTGGGGATGCATTTAGCTGTAGGAAAGCAATGAGCGGTGGAGAGAGGATTAATTCATTAAATTCCTTTCTGAGCAACCTTCTAGTATGCTTTCCATTCTGTTCTCTCTTCTCTGTCCTTACCATTGAGATAACCATATGCCCATATGATTAAAGTTAATCATAACAGATGTGTAACAAACTAAATGTAAAAATTATAGTGTGATTTGGCCAGTAGTGACAAGTCCTGTAACTGCTAAAGGTGTAACACATACTGAGAGCAGAATGGGTTGTATGGGCATGGCAACATTTCAGCATTGAGCTAATACCTTCTAGCATCAGTTTGAGAGGTGATGCACTTCCATGATCAAAGAGCAATATGTCTCTTGTGTCAAGAAATCAATTATTTCTGGAGACACATACTGTATTTCAACAATCCCATTCAGCATGGAAGACCTTAGAAACATATCACCTTTCTCGCATGTCTCTTTGTTGCAGGGTCTCTGACTGATTCTCCTTCCATTTATCTGTCTGACTTTTTAACAGAAAATAATGCTAATTAAAAATCCTAGAGTTGTCTGACGATATTATACTGATTTGTGTTACATGCTCTTTTTGTTGCTGTTTCTGCCCTCATGGGGCAGCCTCAATTGAACTGGATTGATTTGGTCCATGGGACCACACCACTCTTTAAATAACTTTAAATAGACTTGGGCTGGCACTTTGATCTGCCCATGGGTCTGTCCTGACTCCACTTGCATTCTGTCCTTGTCCATCGCTGTCTTGTCTGGAGTTTCTGATTTCCAAATGTTTGCAGTGTGAGCTTCTTTTTTGTTCCTTCAAAGTTGAAGTAATTTTTCTAGCATTTTTATTTTGAGTGACACAGCGCTGCTTCAATTTTGGAGATAGTTTATTTTTCTGAAATTGAAACTTCCCTTTTATCTCCATTGACAATCTGCTCTTGACCTTCCTGTGCAATGGGCTGACAAAGCTTGCAAATGCAATAATAAAAGCAATTTTAACAAAAAAAAATTGCCCCAAAAGAATGCTGATACAAGAAAAAGAAAAAAAATGAAAAGAAAGTAGCTGGCATAGTGTTTATATAGAGAAGCTAAAGTCACCAAATGGAAGGCAAAGCACATGTCAAAAAAGGAAAACTATTTGGACAGCAGGCATAATCGGCTGATTTTCCAATGGGAGAGCATTCCACTCCACCTCAAACACATTACCAAGATGTTAGCACAGGGAACACCCCGAACACAGAATATAATTACATGGGTGTTCACACAATAACAAAAAGGGTTAAAACAGTGCGATATAGAGCAATTTAAAATAAACAACTTCCTAACAGGTGTTCAAATAGGACTTTCTCCTGTGCTTACAAATAATGTCGTCTAGCTGGAAAATTTTGAATCAATTTGCATTCTGCTAAACCTAGAGTAATTGGAGGAGAATATTGCAATGACGTTGTACTCATACACTATGGTTGGAAATCTACATATGAAATGTGTAACCTCTATTGAGTTACACTATTGGGTGAATGAGTGGGGAGTTCAAAGTCAGAGTGGAGAAACTTAAAAACTCCCATCTTGTGCATACTTTCTTAGAAGTAAGCTCCACTGTACTCAAGGATTGATAAGTAAACGAGTACAGAATTTTAGATTTTAATCTTTTTGGATTATCAGATATTTTCAGATGAGAGAAAAACACAAGGAGACAAAGAGAGTATCAGACTACATAGAATCATAGAATAATGGCATTGAAAAGGACCTATAAGGACATTGAATCCTACCCCCTGTTCAATGCCAGAATCCAAATCAAAGTATATTTGACAGATGGCTGTCTAACTTCTTCTTGAGTGCATCCAATGTTGGAATGCTCATCACCTCCCAAGATAGTTGGTTCCATTGCTTTACTACTCTAACAGGATGTTTTTCCTGATATTCAACTGAAATCTGGCTTCCTGTAACTTGAGTCCATTATTATGTATCCTGCAGTCTGAAATGACTAAGAACAGATCCTGCTTCTCCTTTGTATGACAACCTTTCAAGTAACTGAAGAGTGCTATCACATATTCCCTCAGTTTTCTTTTCTCAAGACTAGATAAGCCCTTTACTTTTAGTCTTTTCTCATAAGCCTTTGTTTCAAATCCTCTAATCATCCTTGTTGCCCTCTTCTGAATTTGTTTTTCGGCATCCTTCTTACAGTGAGGTGTTCAGAAATGGACACAGTGCTCAATATGAAGCCTATTCAGTGCTGAATAGAGGAGAACGAGTACTTCACAGGATTAGGAGACTATATTGTTAATGAAGCCTAAAATAGCATTTGCCTTTTTTGCAGCCACATCACTCTGTTGGCTCATATTCAGCTTGTTCTCTATAACAATTCCAAGATCCTTCTTGCATATAATATTACAGAAGCAAGTATCCCCCATCTTGTAACTATGGAATTGGTTTCTTTTCCTAGATGTAAAACTTTGCACTTACCCCTGTTGTTTTCAGCCCAGTGCTCAAGCCTATCAAAATCTTTTCGAACTTTGTTTCTGTCTTCCCAGCTATTAGCTATTTCATTCAATACTTTGTCATATCCAGTTTTGAGAAGCATTCCCTACACTCTTCATCAAAGTAATTAATGAAAATGTTGAAGAGCACCAAGCCTAGAACTGAGCCTTGTAGTACCCCACTTGTTACCTTCTAACAGTTTGAGATGGGACCATTGATAATTACTTTCTGAGTACGATTCGGTAACCAACTGTGTACCCATATGATAATTGTTCTATCCAGTCCACACCTAGTTAGTTTGCTGATCAGGATATCATGTGACTTGAGGTGGGCACAAATTGCTGGTTTGGCAGTTTGTAGTGATTCATTCTTTAAACCACAGGCATGCCCCACGGGTGCCCCAGCTTCCCTCCCCTACCTCCTCCAGTGTGCACCCACTCAGAGACTGCATCTTGGGCTTCCCTGCCCCACTTCCTCTTCTGAGTGGGCACCCACTGGAGGAGGCACAGGAGGGAAGCTGGGTTGTCCACAGAACACCTGTGCTTTGAAGAATAAATTATGAACCAGCAGTTCATGTTATTTTGAATGTGCAGTTCAGGCCATGTCTCTACATGGCACACATTGTCAAAAGCATTGCTGACATCAAGATATATTACATCTACAGTATTCTCCCTGCCTGCTCGTGTGACTTTACATGCAACAGATCATGCCTATGGAGATTTCTTAACTTACAACAACTCAGTTCCAAAGTTATGTCTTTTGTGTTACTGCATAACAGAATATGTTTGTGTGTGTACCTTAAAACAACAAATAAATTTAGAATGTTGATAGGGACAGGTGTCCCTTTGCCTCTCCCACCCCATGCATATATTTGTATTGCAAGAGAAGGATGTTGAATTAAATTATCTTTAGCTACAACTAATCAACAGAAGATTTAGAACTGAAGCTAATATAGCTGCTGAAATACATTGTGTGGCCAATAGAATGACAAGAGAATGAGATGCAAGCCAAAAAGTCCTGAGAAGTCCCTCCTGGAAAAATGGGAGAATGGTCATCTGTTTCTTGGATCTTCTACCACATCTGAAGAAAGTTTTTGGCCTGAAGGTGCTGGCAGCAAATATTCAACCAAAAGACACCCTGAAGTGAGCTAGTGCATTGGTTGTGTCACCACACAGCTTGCCCATATGTTATTACTTATACATCAACCTTCTCTGAGTAATGGCTTGGAGGCCAAGGCAAAGGCAGCTTTTGTTGAGCATATATTTCAGCAGTGTTTAAATAAGCCCATCGAGACGCGTGTCGCGTGAACTTTTCTCTCCCATCTGTCTGCTCAGAGCCGCCTGTGGAACAAAATGAATGGAAAACAGGGGAGGTTGGGGGGAGGCACTTAAAGCCTTCCTCACTCCCCTGGAAAATGAGCTAGTCTGCTTTAACAATAAATGGTGACCAGTTCGAGAGCACACATGACTGGTCTAGTGAAGATTGAGCAAAGTAAGTTGAGCTTAATGAAGTCTTGCGTCTTCTGGACAGGAAAGGACGGATGTTTTATAACTGTTTATTGGAGTTAATGGTAATAAATTCCTCACTTATGACACATTAACTTTAATGTTTTCATTATGGGGTGATATAGGGCTTGCCTTTTAACATTAGTAAATCATACTGTCCCAGATAGCATAGCGGGTTGAGCAGCTGACATAATGTTATGTTTGGGGGTGGGGGAGAGAAAAGAAGAAACAAGAGAAAGAAGTATATACATCATTGAAAAAGATTTCATCCCCTTCCCCCACTCCCAAACTATGGTCTTAAACTCTTTGGTGGTGCAGGCAGAACATGCCAACAAGGCAAACAGATTAGAGCAGAACGTTGAATAAGAGTTGGTAGGCTCTTTTGTGGAGACCTGCTTTCCAAAGCATCTTCCCAACTGTTCTTGATGGCAACGCCCCTCCTCCTTTCTGTTTTGCCCTCCCTCATTTCATTTTTGCTAGAATGTATGGCCTTAACGATCTGTGTAAGTGGATGCTGTATTAAGATGTAGAGAGTTTTTTGGTTTTGCAATTACGAACTTAGTGAGTTGGTGGAAAAAGCTGGAGGCAACTGAGCGCCTGGGTTTTTTTGCACATCTTGCATCTTCTCTTTGTTCCTTTCATCTCTCCACCCCACATTGTCTCACATAATTCAATTTAAATTTTAAACATGGAAAGGAATTTCTAAAACAGAAACAGACAGGTGGTGCAATTTATAGAATGGAACATGTTTGGTTATATATTGATAGAATTTTTTTGTACCCTTCTCACATTATTTTGAGGAAAACAGTAATAAAATCTTACAGCAGAAGCAGTTTCAAAAGTGAATATATAGGTGAGGTAACTCAAGCAGAAGAGCAGGTTGTAACTGAGACTTGGAAGTAATTCCCAGAATCCCTCTTGTGGGCTGGTTGGGGGATTCTGGGAGTTTTAGGGCAAAAAGCTCTAACTATTGCACAGAACAGAGTGTATAATTGTAGACTCACTAGTTGGAGGGGACTTCATCATCTAGCTGTGAAATTGCTGATCATTTGAAGTCTTCAGTAAGTCTTTTAATGAATGGCTATAGCTTGAAAGCCATCCATCACCCTACGGTATCTTTGATAAGCATTGACAAATCCAGCCAGCAAACCCTTCACTTTCTTTGTGATCCTTGAGTTATATGTTTACATATAACCTACCAAATAGTGCCCCTTAGGGTTCTAATACCTATAGACACAGTGTATTGTAAAAGTGTAGAGAAAGCAGAAACAGCCCAAGACATTTTTCTGCTTGTGGTGGAATAGCAAATATCCCATCCCACTGAAGTCAAGATTGGTGGTACCCTAATCTGTCCAAATATAACAGTAACATTTGGCTTTAGCAAGTGGCTTGTCTCCAGAACAGAATCATCCCTTTATAGCCTCTGTTACCTGCAAACGAATGTGAGGAGAGCAAAGACAGGAGAATTATTACTACAAGCCTCTGCCCATGCAGCAAACACACACACACAAAGAGAGAGAGAGAGAGCAAATTATAATCACTCTCATAGACCTTTCAAAGCAGGTGAGATGTGTAAGATTTTACTAGTTCTACCCCACCCCCATCTCCATGAGTTTCCATGGTTAGCTAGGATTCAAACCTAGGTCTCCTGACTCCTAGTCTCTCACTCTACCACACTGGGTACATTGGTAGAGAATAATGTAGGAAAACTCAATTTGAATATTCCTTTAGAAAAAGAAAAAAAAGCAAGTCTTGTCAGTAAATCCGTCACTAGAATACCTCTCTCCGGTATGATTTGCTACCATTGATTGTCACTCCTGCATTGACTGGATGTAGTATCTTCCTGTTGATGTCCACACTTTCTGAATTTCTGCTTACTAGCTTTTTACAAAAATGTCCACATAAAATACTTCTGCGTGATTTCTTCTCATACACTTTTCTTATTTACTACAAAGCAATAAAATTAACCTTATGTAGGATCAATCTGAGATGATCCATACGTTGACAATTGCATTACATTTCTTTCCTCTTGCCTTCTATTTGTTTCCTTTGAAATATTTCCTTATCTTGTCCTCTCCTATACATAACTTAAAAATATTGAAAAGTTGCAGTAGTAAGTAGTAAGGAAGGAATTGTAATAACATCTAAAACATTTGTTTCAGGACATGTTAAATAAGAGTAATGCTGAATTAAGATGATAAAGTTATAAACTGGCTAAATTCTGCTTTTTTGAAGTATTGGCATGATGACACCACTACACCTTCCTGGATAATTGGAAGACAAACAGTAACATCAGTTCTTGAAAAGTGGTGTGGGAATTTTTAGATCCATTAATTTAATCTCTGTGCCAGGTAGATTGGTAGAAAATATTATTCAGGTTATAGGCATGCAGAAGAATAATTAGCACATCATCTGCAAAATGAAGATTCTACCTAGCCAGTCTTGATAGGTTGAATTCAAATATGTAGAGTAGACTCATTGAACTTAGCAGATGTTAGCTATTAATGACTAAAAGTGCAGCTATACAGTGTGAAAAGTGCACATTGATCCAATGTGAATTTACATCTAGGAAATTGGGTTTCCCTGGATAAATTTGCTCAGCCAACCAGACAGGAGTCAGCAGAGAAGGAGGAGGAAATTGCCAATGAACCCTTGTTTGCAGCTTGTTAGGACAGCTTTTGGTTTAGCCATCCAGATTTACAGAAGGTACAGCTGCCATGGAAACTGACTTAATAAGCTGCAAAGAAGTGCAGATTGGCAATTTCCTCCTCTCTGTCTTGGTTTATTTTATTTTATTTATCTCTTAGGTGCTCCTAAGTATTCCAGTGCTGGAAGAAAGCCTTTAAAATAGTTTGGAGACAAGGGGTGCTTGGTAGAGGGAAGCTGACACCAATGTGAGTGCCCTTTTGCTTCCTCTTTGCCCACCCCACCAACCACCAACAGTCCTGCACATGCCCCTGTTGCTTATCTACATTGGTTAATACAGTCAGACTGCTTGAACCAATTTAAATGCATTTGCTGTCAAAAAAGTAGAAGCCCCAATAGTGGAGGAAAAAATATATGGATTGTTCAGGTTTATTGCTTTTACTTATACATTGTATAGTCAGTGGAAAATAATATTAATCTGACTGTCCCAGTCCTAGAACAATTCCTGTATTACTTGTCAGTGTCATCACCCATTTAGTTAAGTCTCATTTATTTCAATGAGTCTCCCTAAGTAGGACTGTGTAGATCCAGTCCATTACAGTTTTTAAGTGTAAGGGCTGAGCAGAAATTTAGATTCCAAGAGGAATAACAGTGTTAGTCTGTCACATCAAAAACAAAAGGAACTATTGGAAAAGACAAACTCAGCTAATGAAAATTATTTTGGCAGTTTCGAGACTAACATATTTATTTCCGCGTGAGCTTTTATGAATTAGAGTCCACTTCCACAGACAAATAGAGAACAATATTTAGGCTAGATGTTTATATACACTGTGGGTGGTGGGGTGTGGACTAAGTGAAATGGAATACAGAAGATTATAATTGTGCTGTCAGCACTGTTAATGATCTTTCTGAGTGTTGATTACACAAACATGGTAGTAGGTAGAGTAATTAACTTGTCTGATGACTACTAAAGAATGGCTCAGCTGATTTTGCTTTCAGAACACAGCTAGTTATCTTAAGGCCAGAGTATTGCCGGAGACTGTACACACGCGTATAGAAAAAACTAGCTTAAAATATATTCATGCTAAAATTATTAACATGTAATAATTAAACTGTGTAGAGTCTTGGGGCACCTAAAACTAACACATTTTTAGTTCAACAGCTGTGCACATCCCTCATTATAAGCTTGGACCTTTCAAAATGTTCCTCATTAAAAGCTCCTCAGAAAATTTAATAGTCTGTGGCATAGGTGGCTCAGGACTTCTTACTTGTTTTGTCTATTTATTTATTTAGAATATTTCTATCCTGTGGTTTGATATCTTAGGACTGAGTACAAAAAAGCAGTATAAAAAGCAGTTTAAAAAGAATGGAAATGTAGTAAATTATTTCAAACCATTTAAAACACGTAAAACAATTAAAACCATTTATACCTATTAAAAAATAACAAAAACAAAAAATTCCAAAACATGCTCACATCAAAATCTTTAAATCCCTAAGTCTCTTATGAGCAGCCATGTTTTCATATACAGTGGTGCCTCGACTTACGACCGTCCTGACTTGCGACCAATTCGAGTTACGACTGTTACATACAGCACTGATGTTACCTGTCTGTCATGGGTTTGGAGGGAAAGTTCCATCCTATGGGGAGTGGAAGGCGGGACATCAGGAGGAGGGGCTGTACTGTATATATATGTGAAGCCTGTGTGAAGAAGCAGCAGCTGGGAAGAAGAAGCTGGTGTGGGAGTCTGTGTGTCAGACAGGGTACTACTGTGTGTCAGTCAGTACCAACCTGATAGGTTCAGGTGTCTGTATGGTTAGCCAGAACTGATAGGTTCAGGGTCTGTGCTTCAAGTTAAGTGTTCTGTGTGAACCAAACTGTGTGTATGTATGATTGAGACTAAGCCACGTTACTGTATCTTATTCACTTGATCCTTTTATTTTCCCTGTGTGTTGTTTAAATAAACCTTATTCCTTTATTTGTTAAAAATCCATCCCTGGTCTGTGTGACTTCTTATAGGGAATGGTTGGTGGCAGCTTAGTGAAACTGTGGCATCCTCCAGTAGGTCTGGGTTTGTCACATTGATTGGTGTCCAGCGTGTGGGATACGACTGGTCCAGTTGTCCAGTGGTACAGCAAAGCCTTGGCAAGTGTGCCCAGAGCAAGGGGGGTCTAGTCAGGGACAATCTGAGGCGCGTAGGTAATCTTCTAGGTGTACCTCACGGGGAGGTGCACTAGTGGAAGAACGTGCCAACTGGGGACTAGATTAGGGAGCTCTGAGGCAGCCTGTTTTGGCGGGAAAAAAGCTGAGGCAAAACTGTGTAGTAGCAGTGATCTAGCCTGCCTGCTGAGAGGCCTAGCAGAGGGGGGTAGACTCTGACTCGCAACTGTTGCAAGTTAGTGCTGAAGAACAGCAGTAATCTATAGAAAGCTGGTTCTGAGGCAAAAGGAAAAAAAAAGTGGTCGCTTTATTTTGAGGCTTGACTTTTGAAAGCAGCCTGTTCTGGGGGGGGGGATTATGCCCTTGACTCGAAGCCAAATGGCAGAAATGGGTGAAGTGAAAGACCCCCAGGTAGACCAAGGTTCTGAGGATGAATTTGGCTCAGTGCAGGGTGACAGCACGGGAGAACAGAACCCAGAACTCAGGAAAATGCTCATAGCCCAACAGCATGAACTGAGGATGAGGCAATTTGAAATGGAGGAAAGATTAGAGAGAGAAAAAATGGAGGAAAGGGAAAGAGAGAAACAGAGACAATTTGAATTGGGATTAGAGAGAGAGAAAATTGCTCTGGAAAAAGAAAGGATGGCGTTTGAGTTAAGAAAATTGGAACTGATGAATCAGAACAATAATAACAATAGGGATTCTGAGGGAGGCCAATTGTCTAAAGCTGACCTGAAGAAATTCCCTGTGTACCACAAGGGAGATTGTCCTGAAGTGTTCTTTTCCCTAGTGGAAAGAGCGTTTGTGGACTTCTCAGTAAGGGAAACTGAGAAGATGACCATCATGCGATCTTTAATCAGTGGCAGCCTTGCAGAAGTCTATGCAGAGATGCCAGAGGAACTGATGAAAGATTTTGCAGAGTTTAAAAAACTGGTGTTTGCCAGACATGGGATAAATGCGGAACAGCTGAGGCAAAGATTCAGGTCAATCACCAAGAAACCAGAGCAGACTTTTACCCAAGTGGGGGCCCAATTGGTGAGGCTGCTAGAGAAATGGCTATCTCAGGAGGGGACAGAGACCTTTCAGCAGCTCAAAGACTTGATAGCGCTGGAACAGTTCTATTCAGTCCTACATGGGGAACTGAAATTCCAGGTGAGGGAAAGGAAACCGAAATCTGTGGCAGAAGCAGCCGAGATCGCAGATTTTATTTCCCAAATAAGAAAGCCCTTAGGTGATGAGGGGAAATCGATAGGTAGACCCAAGGAAACCTACAGCAAGTACTCTCAGGGACCAGGAAGAAACCAGCAAGTGGGAGGGGCCCATGGTGAAGGGAAGCCCTCAGACATGAAACCAAGACCTCAGATTTTGGAGGGAAAACCAAAACAAGATGAGAAAGACTCAAAATATAGCAGAAAATGTTATTTCTGTCAAGGAAAGGGCCATCTAATCTCAGAGTGTGAGAAATTAAAGCAGCTAAAAGGAATTGTGCCTCAGGATTCGAGTGGAACCAAGCCAAAAGCTGTGTTCTGTGTCCAGAAAGAGCAAAGCTCCTTGTCACTGAGGGAGCCTGTTGCCATGGCTACTCAATCTGGAACAGTTACATCTGCTGATCAGGCTGAGGAAAATGGTCCTCTTGTGGAGGTCAGGCGCTGCTTGCTCGTGAGAACAGATTCTCAGTTGTTTGAAACAGCAGGGGTGGACGTAGGAATACTTGACCATCAGTATCGGGGGCTGAGGGACACTTGTTCCCAGGTGACCCTGTGCCATCCAGATATTATTCCTAGGGAATATATAATCCCAAATGAGAGCATGAAGGTGGCAGGGATTGAGGGGCAGGTGATCTCACTGCCAGTAGCGGAGGTACCTGTGAACTTTCAAGGCTGGAGGGGAGTTTGGCGGCTAGCGATTTCATCGACTCTGCCAGCAGCCGTGCTCGTGGGAAATGACCTGGCTGAACATGTGAAACGGGTGCTAGTGATTACACGTTCACAAGCCACCACGGGGACAGTTCAGGGGGGTAATGATGAGCCAGAGACGGAAGCAGAGGGGAGTTCAGAAGCTGTGGTGGAAACCTTAACCACAGACAGCCGATTTGGCCAAGAGCAAAAGGCAGACGCCACTCTCCAAAAGTGTTTTGAACAGGTGACTGACGCCCAGCTAACACCTGAAACCCCAGTGAGATTTCTAGAGAAAAAAGGGATTTTGTATAGAGAGACCCTGAGGAATATCTCAAAAGGGGGAGATGGGATCCGAAGTCAGCTAGTGGTACCTGAAAAGTATCGCCCCATGATCTTACAAAGGGGGCACTCTGACATGTTTGCTGCGCACTTAGGGGTGAACAAAACACAGCAGAGAATCACACAGAATTTTTACTGGCCTGACATAGGGAAGCAGA
This sequence comes from Pogona vitticeps, assembly GCF_051106095.1. Lineage (NCBI taxonomy): Eukaryota > Metazoa > Chordata > Lepidosauria > Squamata > Agamidae > Pogona > Pogona vitticeps. The sequence continues at coordinate 96,827,521 of NC_135788.1, read as the reverse complement.
TCAGGGAGTTCTGTAAACAATGTGATGTGTGTCAAAGGCAGGGGAATAGCCGCGACAGGACCAAAGCAAAGTTGTGCCCTTTGCCTGTGATTGACACTCCGTTCAAATGCATAGGGGTGGATATTGTGGGACCTTTGCCCAAGGCCACAAAGAGGGGGAACAGGTTCATTCTCACCATTGTGGACCATGCCACGAGGTACCCTGAAGCCATACCCTTGACTAACATTGAAACTAACACAGTGGCAGATGCCTTGGTGGGGTATATGTCCAGGATGGGATTTGCCTCAGAAATAATCACAGATTTGGGCGCATCGTTCACATCAAAGCTCATGAAACGGTTATGGCAAATCTGTGGAATTAAGCACAAGGAAACCACTGCCTATCACCCTGAAAGTAATGGGTTAACTGAGAAGTTCAATGGGACTCTAATGCGCATGATCAGGGCTTACTTGGCAGAGAATCCAAACAATTGGGACCAGAAGCTGCAATCCCTTTTGTTTGCTTATCGATCAGTGCCACAAGCCAGTACCGGGTTCAGTCCGTTTGAACTTTTATTTGGGAGAAGGGTGAAAGGGCCCCTTGATTTGATCAAACAAAATTGGGAGCAGATCACCCAGGATGACCCACAAGACGTTGTGACATATATAGACACCTTAATAAATGACCTAAAGAGAAACCTAGAGCTAGCAGCAGAGACCCTGCAAGCTCAAAAGGTCAGAAAGAAAGCTTGGGATGACCAGAAAGCCGGGGAGAGGCACTTTGGCCCAGGGGAGGAAGTGCTTTGGCCTAGGCCCTGCAAAGAAAGCAAGTGTCAGCTGGGTAGCCCAGAAATAAAATACTTGGGTCACATAGTAGGGGGAGGAGTGATAAAACCCCTAGAGGCTAAGATAGAAGCAGTTCGTGATTGGCCTAGACCCAACACCAAGAAAAAAGTCAAATCATTTCTTGGGTTGGTGGGCTACTACAGAAAGTTCATCCCGAGGTTTAGCGAGATTGCGGCTCCGCTGACCGATCTGACGAGGAAGAAGGCTGATGACCACATCCCGTGGACCAGCGACTGTGAGGAGGCGTTCCAGAGGTTGAAGCAGGCGCTCATCAACTATCCAGTGCTGCGTGCTCCAGACTTCGAGCGGGAGTTCATCATCTACACCGATGCGTCTAACAGCGGGGTAGGAGCAGTTCTTTGCCAAGAGGATGAAAATGGTGACCAGCATCCAGTGTCCTACCTGAGTAGGAAACTCCAGAAAGGTGAGAGACATTTGGCAACCGTGGAGAAGGAGTGTCTGGCCATAGTCTACGCGATCCAGAAGGCCAAGCCTTACATCTGGGGGAGACATTTTATTTTGTGCACTGACCATTCACCACTGCAATGGTTAAAGACAATGAAAACCCACAATAGTAAACTTATGAGGTGGGCTTTAAATCTGCAAGACTATGACTTTGAAGTGAAGGTGGTCAGAGGGTCAGTGAACTGTGTTGCTGACGCCTTGTCAAGAAGACCTGAAGAATGAAGACGGCGAAAGAAACATGGACTATGTATATATTTTGATGACAAAAAGTTAAATGTGTCTGTTTATTAAACATGTTGGTTTGTATGAATAAAGGTAACTTGATGTATTGTTAATGGTAAATGTTTAAATGCCTAATAGAGTGTAAGTATAAGTAAGTATGGTATTGTATGTTATTATATAACTGTTTTAGTATGTTTTGGGTCCAGGTTGTTTTTTGGTGAAAAGCACCTTAGCTTTCCCCCTACAAAACAACTTATAAAGAGGGGAGGTGTTACATACAGCACTGATGTTACCTGTCTGTCATGGGTTTGGAGGGAAAGTTCCATCCTATGGGGAGTGGAAGGCGGGACATCAGGAGGAGGGGCTGTACTGTATATATATGTGAAGCCTGTGTGAAGAAGCAGCAGCTGGGAAGAAGAAGCTGGTGTGGGAGTCTGTGTGTCAGACAGGGTACTACTGTGTGTCAGTCAGTACCAACCTGATAGGTTCAGGTGTCTGTATGGTTAACCAGAACTGATAGGTTCAGGGTCTGTGCTTCAAGTTAAGTGTTCTGTGTGAACCAAACTGTGTGTATGTATGATTGAGACTAAGCCACGTTACTGTATCTTATTCACTTGATCCTTTTATTTTCCCTGTGTGTTGTTTAAATAAACCTTATTCCTTTATTTGTTAAAAATCCATCCCTGGTCTGTGTGACTTCTTATAGGGAATGGTTGGTGGCAGCTTAGTGAAACTGTGGCATCCTCCAGTAGGTCTGGGTTTGTCACAACGACCAGCTCCGTTCGCAAAATTTTGCTTTGACTTGCGGCTGGAGGTTTGAGATACAACCGGAAAAAAGACGGGGAAATTTGCAATGCTAACCATTGGTTCACGAAAAGGCTAGAGAGTGTGCGTTTAGAGAGAGGCTTCGGACTGCTTGGAACTGCTTTTTGCTTTTTAAATTTTTAAAAACTGCCTGTTCTGGGTGAGTACTGTACAGGATTTTGCAATTTGGGTTTGGGCTGGGTGGGGTGGGGTTATGTTATGTTTCTGTGCTTTAATGGGTCTTTCAGTGTGTTTTTTATTCTGTGCTGGAACGGATTTGTTTGATTCGGTGGTTATGTTTTTGTGCTTTGATGGGTCCTGCAGTGTGTAGTTGTAGCATTTTTAGTCCCTGCTGGAATGGGTTTTCTTTCCAGCTGGAATGGATTGATCACGTTTCAGTGTATTCCTATGGGAAATGGTGCTTTGAGTTATGACCAACTTGAGTTACAACCATCATTCTGGAATGGATTAAGTTCGCAACTCAAGGCACCACTGTGCAGTGGACCCTCGACTTACAGATGGCTCAAGTTACAGACTTTTCGAGTTACAGACTTCTCTGGCCGCAAAATTTAGGCTCGACTTGCAGCTGAAGAATCAACCTACAGACCAGAAAAAAAAAGCAAAATGGAACAAAAACAGAACAAAAAGAGCCGGTTACAGATTAATCAGTTTTCAATGCATTGTAGGTCAATGGAGCCTCGACCTACAGACTTTTCGACCTGCAGCCACCATTCCAATACGGATTAATTACGTAAGTAGAGGGTCCACCATAGTGCAAACATGAAATCAGTGTTGGTGCCAGTTGAGCCCTCGAAGATGAGAGCCAAGGTGTTACAGCTAAGAAAGTCTGCATCTCCACAAAAAGTACCATTCTCAATGGTGTGATAAGCAGGTGTGTGTGTGTGTGTGTGTGTGTGTGTATAGGCAATTCCTCAGAACAAAAACGGCTGGTTACAGATTAATCGGTTTTCAATGCATTGTAGGTCAATGGAGCCTCGACCTACAGACCTTTCGACCTGCAGCAACCAATGTAGGTTGCAGAGAAGGTTGCATCTTCTCTGCAACCTACATTTGAACCCATAAGCAAGTTCAAATATGTATTCTCAAAGGCTTTCATGGCCAGGATCCAATGGTTGTTGTAAGTTTTGGGGGCGGTTTGGCCATGTTTGGGGTTTTTTCTTCCTAACATTTCGCCAGTCTCTGTGGCTGGCATCTTCAGAGGGCAGGAATTAGAACTCTGACCAGAACACAGACAGAGTTCTAACTCTTGTCCTCTGAAGATGCCAGCCACAGAGACTGGCGAAATGTTAGGAAGAAAAAACCCCAAACATGGCCAAAGAGCCCCAAAAACCAACAACAACCACAAGTTCAAATATATTTACAAGTAATCTGGCCTTTCTCACCAGATTACTCATAAACATGTTCAAACCCACCCAGAAACTCAAGCATAGATTGCAAGGGGGGTATGACATGTTATAGGGGGGAAAACCCTTATTCATTAGCCTCAGCTTGATCTCATATCAGAAGTGTATTGGCAACCAGTGCAATTCTTTCAGAACCAGTGTTTTATAGATTCTGAAATTGTACCATAGCCTACCTGATGTACAGTATATTGTACTCTGCAGCATCTGAATTGTCTTCAAGGGCAGTCTCATGTAGGGTGCATTATAGCAGGTGAACTGGAGGTTACCAGTGCTTGAACTGCTGTGGCCAGGTTGTCCCTTTCCAGAATAACCATAGCTAGTGGGTTAATCAAGCTTGTCCCCAAGCACTCTGAGCTGCTGAGTTCACTTGAGCCTCCAAATTATGCATCTGCTGCTTTAGGGGGAGTCCAACCATATCCATTTTTGAAACATTGTAACCAGCTAAAGATAGAGCCTCAGTTTTGTTCAGATTCAGTTTCAGTTTATTGACCCTTATCCAGCCCATTACAACATCCAGGCAATGGTCTAGCACAGTGGTTCTTAACCTTTTTGAAAGAAACGCCCCCTTGAGCCATTGAGGAAGTTATCATCGCCCCCCTCCCCGCGGTGATATCTTTTTTATTTGTATGTTTGTTTGTTTGTTTGTTTAAGACACTTAAATCCAATGACCCCTGAAAACAAAATTAAATTCCAAGAAAATGAAACGCCCCCCAAAAAGTAACATTTAATGATTTAGTTGCAAGTGAATTTTAAGACGCAAAAAGAAATATAAAAAGGGCATAAAAACAAATGCAGGAACTAAAAATTTCGAGACAAAAAGTCTGAAACTAAATTAAAATTGGAGGAAAATATATATTCATGCACACTGTAAAAAGGCTGCAGCCATCTTCACAGGTTTGGCTTGCTCCAGCGCCCCCCTACCGCCCCCCTTCTGCTCCAGCGCCCCCACACCGCCCCTTTTCGTTCTATCGCCCCCCTGAAAAATGAAATCGCCCCCTGGGGGGCATTATCGCCCACGTTAAGAACCACTGGTCTAGCACCTGCACAGCCTCAGCTGTCTGTGACAACAAGGATGAGTAGAGTATTGTATTACTGTAAACCCTGAGCTGAGTTGCCCCCCGCCCCTGCTTGGACCCCTGTACCAGACTTGAGTCATAGAATAAGGGAAAGAGGCCTCTTACAGTTTAATAAACTAGTTAAAACCCAAAACAGGATAGGGATGAAGTCTCCATTCTTCTAATGAAAAGAGGCAAATAGTACAGATTCCTTGAGGAATCTTTATTGGAAGGGACCACGGCTGTTAAAATGTATTGAAAGGCAATCTGAAGGGAGAATAATTAATAGCGTCACTTATGGATAATAAGAAAACCCAATCTACCTAGAATCATGTTAGCAAATCCTTGTCTGTCATGAATCAGATCATTGCCAAAGCTCTATAACATGTGATCCTGAGAGATTGTGTCTAGAAAAGACAGGTACTGACTTTTCTCCTGACCACAAAACTTCTATGTTAAGCTGTTTTTCTTAGTGGCATCTGGGGACTGAAAATATCCCCCATCCCCACTCACTTCCAGTCTCCGAGCAATGGGGCACCCACAACATTCGGAGGCAATCTGTTCCAGTGCTTAATGGTTCTCACTGTCAGGAAATTTCTCCTTATTTCCAGGTTGGATCTCCCTCTGACGAGTTTCCACCCATTGGTTCTTATCCTACCCTCAGGCGCAATGGAGAATAAATCAATGCCCTCTTCCCTGTGGCAACCCTTCAGATATTGGAAGACTGCTGTCACATATCCCATCAGTCTTCTCTTTGTTAAACTTTGTTAAGTGACTGTACTGATCACTGTACTGATCATTATGGTTCCCATAAACTGAAGTATATTTGGCAGAAGAGACCAACTGAGAGACAACAACGTATCCTATGGCACCTTTCAAATGAACATGTTTTATTTGGCATAACCTTTTGTGGATTGCAGCTGACCTCATCAAACAAGAAGGAAGGTTAATGATACACAGATACAAAGTTTGCTCCACAGTTATGATTGCTTTACTATAAAGATTGTTGTGGATCAAAAGGGGCATTTACTGTCCTTTAAAAAAACAGCTACAGAACAAAATCATGTTCACCTTCTTCACCCTGAAATAATAGTAATGTTCTTATATAGATCCTGTTCATTTTAATGGGGCTTGCAGAGGAGAATTAGACTCTATCCATGATTACAATAAGCCAATAAACACATGGTAACTAAAGTCTAAAAAAAGAGAGGACATTTTATGGGTGAGAGATGAATATAGTATAGTAAAATTTCCATTATCTTCCAATCTGCCCTCTGTATTAATACTTCTGGAGAAAAAGTGATGGAATCCAATGATTAAACTGAAATTCAGGGATACACATGTCTAGCTGAAACCACTTTCTGACACCAGGCCTAAGAGTAACTTCTGTGAATGTGCATGGGTGTGCTTGTATGCACATACGTGTGTGTGCATACATACATACATACACATACATACACACTCTGCTGGGTAAGATTAGATAACCAATTGGTGTCCACCTTCTAATTCTGCAAGAGTATTGCTGCTGGACTCCTGAAAAAGAGTAACTGAGTCTGCACCATTTTTCTGCAGCCTTATTTCTTGGGGAACAGAGGCCTGGGGAAACCCCATGCTGACAATGTACTGATAGCAAATGAGATTAAATAAGCTCAGCAGCTCACTGTCAGCTCCCTGCCTCCCCCCCCCCATGTAATTCAATTCGAGCACAAGTGGTGATGGGAATTTGCAGGGGCTGCCTCTGCCACCCCCACTGAGGCTTGGAATCCTTTAACATCTAAATAAAAGTTTCACTCAAGCATTTTTTACGCTCCTGCCAGCAGGATTGGTGAGCTGGCATTGGGCATATTAATGTTAATATCATGCTGGCAGACTTCTCCCTGTGTACCAGGCCTGTGATGGTAATTGTAAACATGTGCTGCAAAATGACATTTAGATTTGCAGGCTTCAGTGAAAGGAGAGGGAGGGATGTATTCCAGTAAAGATGCACTCTTTAGTCATTTATGGAAAACTGGCTCTGCCAAACAACTGGGGATATAGTTTAAAGAGGGCTGAATTTTAGAGAGCTGTCCAGAATTTACAGTGCCTTAAATATGGAGCAGGAAGGGCACCTGCTCCAATTGGGAATGGGTGACATAGCCTGTTGTGGCCAGTGCAGACATCACAGTGACTGTACCGATCACTGGAAATCATTCTGCAATCTTCCCTGAGTATCTGGCTGCTAGAAAGTGGTACAACCACCCTGTAAACATTTTCTTATCTCCTTTTGCCCAGCCACGTTCAGATGGTGGTCTGGCTGAGCCCAATCATCCCTACTCCCATTTTAACAATAGCCTTTGTGGCCTTCTCAAGCTCAAACTAGATGTCAAGGGAAAAACAGTTTTCCTGCAGTTAGCGTGTTTGTTCACCTAGAGTGCAGCTCCACAAAGAGGGACAACCAACTTGCCAATAAAACCCTTGTTTGCCTTCCAATGATCAGTCACAAAGCAGAGCTCACAGAAATAGAAGATACAGAGCTTAGTGAAAGCATGTGCTGTGGCTGTTACCTTTCTGCACATAAGGAAGTTTTATTTCTTTTTCATTATTGTCATTTCTGTACTAATTTTTGCTATTGTTATACTTACAGAATTTGCATGGCACCACATAAATAGGGGGAACTATCTTAAAGCAGCAGTAAAGAGGGTGGTGGCCGATCAGCTTCAGGCGTTCCTGGATGACACAGATGCCCTGGATCCATTCCAATCGGGCTTCAGGCCGCGCCATGGAACAGAGACGGCATTGGTCGCCCTGTGTGATGACCTGTTGAGGGAGGCCGACAGAGGCAAAATGTCTCTGCTGGTCCTCCTCGATATCTCAGCGGCCTTCGATACCATTGACCACGGTATCCTCCTGGGGAGGCTCACCGAGTTGGGAATAGGTGGCCGGGCATTTGCCTGACTCCGTTCCTTCTTGGAGGACCGTCCCCAGAGAGTACAGCTTGGGGAGAATGTCTCGGCCCCATGGAGCCTCAATTGTGGGGTTCCACAGGGGTCGATCATCTCCCCAATGCTGTTTAACATCTATATGAGGCCACTGGGGGGGGTCATCAGGGTGTGTGGAGCCCTGTGCCATCAATATGCGGATGACACACAGCTCTACATCTCCTTTTCTCCAACTACAGGAGATGCCGTTCTGTCCCTTCAGCGCTGCCTGGAGACCGTTCGGGAATGGATGCAGGAGAATGGGCTGAGGCTGAACCCGGACAAGACGGAGGTACTGAGGGTGGGCGCTCCCACAGTTGGGGATTTGGGAAACTCCCTCATTTTGGGGGGAGTGACCCTGCCTGCCAGGGATGGGGTTCGCAGCTTGGGGATTCATCTGGACCCAGCACTCACTATGGAAACCCAGGTGGCGTCCGTGGTCCGCACCGCATTTTTCCATCTTCGGCGGATAGCCCAGCTGGGACCCTACCTTGATGTGGGGGCTCTCAACACTTTGGTACATGCGCTTGTAATCTCAAGATTAGACCACTGCAATGCGCTCTACGTGGGGCTAACTTTGAGGCTGCTGCGGAAACTACAGGTGGTGCAGAATGCTGCGGCCAGATTACTCAGTGGAGTGAGAAGATACCAACATATCTCGCCCACTCTGGCCGCATTGCATTGGCTGCCCATCCGATTCCGCATCGACTTCAAAGTGTTGATGCTTACTTACAAAGCCCTAAACGGTTTAGGACCTCAATATTTGGTGGAACGCCTTCTCCCACCTAGATCTACCCGTGTCACCCGTGCGAGCCAGGACGTGAGGCTGAGGAGCCTGACGCCGAGAGAGGCCCGGAAGGAAAAGACCAGAAATCGGGCCTTCTCGGCGGTGGCTCCTCGCCTCTGGAACAACTTACCTCCTGAGATTCGCGCGGCTCCCTCGCTGGGCATTTTTAAGAAACAATTGAAAACACTGATGTATAGGCAGGCTTTCCCAACAGATAATCCCTGATGATTTTTCTTTTATATTCTTTGATTTCCATTTTTGTCTATTTGTAATGTTTTTAATAATTTTATTGTTGCTCCAATTGTAAGCCGCCTAGAGTGGTCTAGTATGACCAGATAGACGGGATAGAAATAAAATAAAATAAAATAAATAAATAAATAAATAAATAAATAAATAAATAAATAACAGAAGGTATGAAAACTAGTGATCATGCACACATACGCCCCTATATACAAAAAAGGGGACCCTTGTCTCCCGGAGAATTACAGGCCAATTAGCCTTCTTTCAGTAGTAGGCAAGTTGTATGCCAACTATCTCTTGGTCCATCTTAATACTTGGATCACCCAGAATAACATCCTAGGCATTGAACAGATTGGGTTCAGACCAGGCCACTCCACCTTGGATCACTGTGCTGTCCTGTCCCATCTTGCTTATAAGTATTCCATAAAAGCCAACTCAAAATTATTTGTAGCCTTCCTTGACTTAAAAGCTGCCTTTGACAGTGTAGACAGGCAGTTACTCTGGTCCAAGCTGGAGAGAACTGGAATTCCTTCTAATCTGATTAACCCCATCAGGCAACTGTACTCTAACACCTCTTGCAGAATAAGATGTTCTTGGGATGGCCTTCTCACTGAAGAGATCCCTACAAATAAGGGAGTCAAGCAAGGATGCCCACTGGCTCCGACCTTATTTAACCTGTTTTTAAACGACCTGGCTCCAGAATTATTAACCGTTGATGGCCATTTTCCAACTCTTGGTGATCGTAAGATTTCAATCCTTTTATATGCCGATGATGCTGTACTTATTTCGCGCTCTCGGCTGGGCTTAAAAAGACTAATAAACAAATGTCTGGACTATTTATCCATCAACAAACTTCAACTAAACTACCTGAAATCGAAAATTTTAGTCTTTTCTAAGTCCCGTAAAATATACAAATGGATCTTTAAACGACACTCAATTGAACAGGTGAGGACCTTTAAATATTTGGGATTATTATTCTCAGCCAACAGTGCCTGGGTGGGTCATCGCAATATGGCACAAGCGACAGCCAAAACATCCTCAATGGCAATTTCCAGATTCTTCTACAATAAAGGGGGCCGCCTAATTCCGGCAGCCCTCAAAATATTCAATGCTAAATCTATTTCTCAAGCTCTTTACGGTATTCCTATTTGGATCAATGCTTATCATAAATCACTAGAAAGTTTCCAATCAGCTTTTTTGAGAAGAATCATGGCTATGCCAAACTGCGTCCCCTATGAGGCTTTATGTCTCGAAACGGGACAACTTCCAGTCAAGGATGTTGCTTGGTATAGAACTTGCAAATACTGGCTAAGAATGTATTTTGACACCTCTCAAACAACTCTACTTTATCACCTAAAAAAAGATAGCTGCCCCCCCATTGATGGTTGGCTAAGGAAGATCAAACAGATCGGTTTAGACCCGGACAACTTAGGATCTCTCTCGTTCCAGGCTGCCCTAAGAACTGTCAAACAAAGATTGGCCGACATCAACGCACAAGACTTATTAAGAGCTGCTAATAGATCTTGTTCACCTTTGTTCTGGAATCTCCCCTTGGTAGTAGGCAGCCCACCGATTTATATTTCTACACTGTATAATCCCGAAATTAGAAGGGCGATTTCTTTGGCCCGCTGTAATTCAATTCCCTCGGCAGTGCTAACGGGCCGATTTAACAATACTCCCTTCAATAACAGACTATGTCCCTGTGCGATGAATGTTGTAGAGACGCTACCCCACATCTTTTTCCACTGCCCATTTCATTTGGCTGCGAGGGACCAATTCTTTGCTTCTCTACCACAACGAAAGCCCTGGCTTACCGATGAAGCCTATTTTAGTTTTATTTTACAGCGAACCGATGAGAATTCTCTTAATATACTCGGCAAATTTCTGTTGGATATAATTAAAACTAATACAGCCCGAGATCCCAATTTAAAGTTTTAGTGTTTTAGGGGCTGTTTCCATAAGCTGTACTCTGTACCCTTTGTATGCTTGTATGTATTTATTATGCCAATAAAGGTATCTATTATTATTATTGCACACATACATTTAAAGGAAGCCCAGTTTCTAATAGGATACTAACTGTGTTGCCTAGTTTGACCTTGAGATGTAGGGTGGGCCTGCAAGCTATTATTTTTTGGACCATTTACGCCTGCTACTACCAATGTTATAACCAGAATTTGGGAATGTTACTTCTTTGGATAATCACTTTCCAGAAGCCGCCACTACCACCCCAGCGACTATGTCCAATGGTTATTAAACACCATAGCCTGGACATATTGACAGTGATGCTTATATTTTGCAATTATAGACAAAGAGGTAATTTTTACAAGCTTTTAAACAGTTGAAAATTTATACCCAGTTTATGTAAGTTAGTCAAGGAACCTACTGTGCAAAGAAATGTAGTCCTCTGCATAAGTCACTTAAAATATATTTTAAGAAATAACTAGGATAGAGAGAGGTTCCACAATGAGATGCAACTGAAAGAAAATAAAGAAAATAAAATATATCAACTAGATAATATCAGGCCTCTACAATCTATAATTCTGTATGAGACTTGAGTCTTTTGTGAAAAAAGGGACATATTTAAATAACAGTTCTTCCTAACACTGCATATTTAATAATGGCTAGATTTGGCTGGGGTACTGCAGCAATTCTTTGCTTTTTGGTTATATGCCAAATGATCTTGACATGGTATACACAGCAGCCTTATAAATCGTTTACTACTGTATTTGTTTTCCACAACCTGGAGGTCTCCAGATGTTTTAGGCTTACATTGCCATCGGTCCCAGCCAGCATGACAAATGGTGAAGGACTGTGGGAGTTGTAGCCTAGAACATTTGGAGGGTACCACTTCACCAGATTGCTAGCAGCCTCTGCCCCCATAGGAAGATTGAGTGAGATCATGAATTGCAACTGTAGGCTCTGCTAGAGGAGATGCTGATTCTGTATGTTGTAACAGTGCACTTTTAAGAGGAAAGAATGTCTCTTCTCATATGAGCCTACCTCAGTCCGCATTTAGCAAACTATTCTGCTTTTCTTCTGTTAATTGGTCAATTGGGAGACACGCATGGGCATATTTGAGTGTCTCGTGTCTCATGCTTGGAGCCCTGAAAAGAGTGCATTGACTGGAAATAAAACATTGTAAGAGAAGGAAATAAATTTTTGCCTTCATGGGTGATATGCTGCACAGGTCTATGTAACCATTCCTTTGGCCAAATTGGAAAGAAAGAGGGGGGGAAAACCCCACCAAAACTGAAGTTGCCCAACCCATCACTTCTTTAGATTTGCTGTTCCCTGGCTGAAGCAGCCTGATTTGACCTACTTTTCTCTTTCCCCTGTTACTCTCATCTTAGCTTTAGCTCCCTTCATCTGTCTCAATTCCTCGTTGTCTTTTTTAACTCATTACTTCCAGGCCTCTTTCCCACTCATTTACCTAGAGTTTAGTTCAGTACCTGCTCAACACTCCTATCTACTACTGTACTAGAAGAACAGTTTAGAAAGTGCAGTGTAACAGTGCCAGCACAAAGGACTCTGGGAAAATTGTGGTAGAGACAACCCTAAATGTTGTTTTTTACCTCCACTTCCCCCTGGATTTAGTCCAAATTCTGGCTCTCCTAGCCATGTTATAATAATAATCCTAGAACTGCAGACCTGGAAGGGAACCTGTGGATAATCAAGTCCAGCCCCTGACATATAGCTAGTCATAGCATTCCAAGCTTACATTTCTCTCTGCAGATGTAGTTGGTTCAGTAATAAAGTTTTCATTATACTTAATGGTATTTTAAAAGTCTTTAGCCTCTTACACCAAGTATCAGCTTCCAGCTTATCCAGTAAACTCGAACACCTGCCGCACCACATCCAGAATTGAACTTTTTCTTAAGCAAACTGACCTTTTAACGGTATTTCAGTGCCTGCCCTTACAGAACCTCAATTAGTCATTGACAGTATTCATTTTACTCAAGCCTCAAATGGTGAGGACTCTGAAGAGCATTTTGTGATCTCACAGCAATTGGAAAAAGGGAGATTTTAGTCCATTTAAAATAGAAATCCCAACTCTTCTGCAGGATCCCTAGCCAGTCTAGCCATTCCAACCCCATTTAAGGGAGTCTTTCTAAAGGAAATCCACTTGTTTTTATGCCTGGCTTCCTGAAGAAGGCAGAGTCCGGGAGCTATTCATACCTTTTCTTCTGCGCTTTCTTTTGTGATCCTGAGTATGGTGGCTGCTTTCATTGCTGGGTGAAACCTCAGTCCTTAAAACAAGGCTAAACACTGGGTTTTTTTCCACTGAAGAAAAGAAAAGCTCCTCTCCTACCCTAATAAAAAGAGCCTAGTCTGGCATGGGATGGGGCGGGGGGGGGGAGTTTTCCACAATTGAACTCTTATGTTTGGCTGCTCTACTTGTGCCTCTCATTTACCTTGAGACACATTTGCAAAGATTTATGCCTGCCCCCAGAGTTTTGCAGAGTCATAAAACTCTAAAATGAAAATAGTTCTGTGAAGGAAAAGAGGAGCAGAGGAGGGAAAATTTGACAACATGGATGAATTGGCATGTTAAGAGTGTGCTGCTTAGCAAAACAAAAAGGAACCCCTTCTGGTGAGGGATTCATACTCTATAAGCTGTGAACATGATCACTAGGGAAATGATCAGTAGCACTTTTTAAGGGGAGCAATGTTTCACTATAAATTATCTAACTGCATGGAACAGTGCCAAGCCTTCCACAGGAGTCTGCAATGCACACAGCAGCCTGCTTCAGAGGCTGGAATTCCTGACCGCTTGGGATTTGAGAGAGGGCCACGCTGGTGTGTTTCTGGCTAATTTTGGCTAAGCGTGTGTTTCTTTCATTGTGCCATCTAAGGCAGGATATATTGCCTTCGCCATATGCTCACTTGCCATGAAACCTTGGCAAGCAGCATAGCAGTGAGAACATAAATGAGCCCTAGAAATGCAAGTGTTTTACATTCAGCTTCACATATCTGTGTGAAGATTCTCAGTCATCCAAGTGAGGTTACCTGGAAGTTGAGTCATGGCAACTGGACTTCTTTCATATTAGGTTGAAACTTTTCACTACTCATCCAAGTAGCTTCTTCAGTCTGAAGAAAGTTGGTAGGAGATCCCTGATATATCATCCTGTTGGTTTCATCTCCCCCTTGTCTGAATAGGCTCCTTAGAAGGACAAAGCACTGGGGCGGGGATTCAGCTTCACATTGTCCTGCATGGTAGGAAAGTCTGGGAACAGTATCTTGGGAGGAAAGGTGCTTAGTATCTTTTAGAAAAAGTTTTATAGTCCTTGTATGCAATCCAGAAGCAAGGATATTTGTTTGTTTGTTTGTTTGTTTGTTTGTTTGTTTGTTTGTTTGTTTGTTTGTTTGTTTGTTTGTTTGTTTGTTTGTTTGACTTCTACCCTCCCATCTAGACCAAAGGTCTACTCTGGGCGGCATTAAAAAAAATTTAAAACTGTGAAACCAGTAGTCTTATACTATGAGTCCAAGACGGCAAAAATGTCAAAATTTAAGATACAGCAGGAGGGAAAGCCTGCCCAAATAGCCAGGTCTTAACTATTTTCAGGAGTAAACATGCAGAGAGGGAGCCAGGCAGATCTCCACGGGCAAGTTGTTCCAGAGGCGAGGGGCCACTGCTGAGAAGGCCTGGTTCCTCGTTCTTTCCTTCCGGACCTCCCTCGGCGTTGGGCCCCTCAGCCGCCTGGCCTGGCTGGAATGAGTGAATCTGGCAGAACTGGTTGGGAGGAGGCACTCTGCCAGATATCGAGGTCCTAAATTATTTAGGGCTCTATATGTCATCATCAGGACGTCGAAATCAAGGCGGAAATGAATGGGCAGCAAATGCAAGGCAGCCAAAATTGGGGGAAATGTGGTTGTACCTTTTCACCCCTGTAAGAAGTCTGGCCGCCGTATTCTGCACCGTCTGAAGTTTCCGCATCAATCTCAAAGGCAGCCCCACATAGAGCGCATTATACTAGTCTAATCTCAAGACTATGAGCACATGGACCAAGGTGGTGAGAGCTCCCACATCAAGATAGGGATGCAGCTGGGCAATCAGCCAAAGGTGGAAATGTGCAGAACCGACCACTGACGCCACCTGGGTTTCCATGGTGAACGCCGGGTACAGATGTACACCCAAACTGTGAACCTCACTCTTGGTGATAAGAGTCACTCCCCCAAAGGTGAGGGAGCTTCCCAGACCACTGATGTCTGGGGCACCCATTCGAAGGACCTCCGTCTTGCCCGGATTCAGCCTCAGTCCATTCACCTGCATCCATCCATTGCTGAACAGCCCCCAGGCAGTGCTCAAGGGATGCAACAACATCCACTGTTGTTGGGAAAAAGGAGATGTAGAGCTGAGTATCATCTCCACAAAACCCCGCATCCCCTGATGACCCCCCCAGCAGCCTCAATTAGATATTAAACAGCATTGGAGAGATAGTCGAGCCCTGCAGAACCCCACAATTGAGGCTCCACGGGGCCGAGAAACTCTCTCCAATCTGCACTCTCTGGGGATGGTCCTCCAAGAAGGAACGAAGACTGGCAAGAGCCAGGCCACCAGTCATACTATCCAGTCAGGATAGATTATACTAGTGCTCTAATAAAGACATCACATACCCTTGCCTTTGGTTTGTAATGCGTGTTACTCTCAACACACACACACCCCAGGCAAACCAGCATATTCTTGGAACCCATCAAAGCTCCTTTTTGCCAACCAGATGCTAAAACGTTGTTTCTTTTCCTGACTACATGCCAACTTCAAGCACCTTCTTCCCTGCATACAAACTTGCCTTATGTTCATGTAGCTCCTGTGCTTTGACAAATTTTGCTCATTTTAAATTACACCTCTGGTCCCTTTTCTCTCTCTCATCCTATCCAGTCTTACCTCAATAGGTTCTTTATCTACCTTTTTTGTTTTCTCCAACATTTGTTCATAGATTTCTGTTACTGATTCCCTGTTTCCTCCCTTCTTCAATAACATTCCTCCTGTTTCTTCCTCCAATTTGATTAGTTTACATTCTCTTTTCTGTGTTTTCCCCATTTTTGCTTCTGATATTGCTTCCTTTCTTTCTTCATGACTTATGCTTCCCATCCTTCAGTAAAGATGGTTCCATCTATCCTTCTCTTACTAATGTATTTAACCTTTTTCTGTAGTAGTTGTCCC
This sequence comes from Pogona vitticeps, assembly GCF_051106095.1. Lineage (NCBI taxonomy): Eukaryota > Metazoa > Chordata > Lepidosauria > Squamata > Agamidae > Pogona > Pogona vitticeps. The sequence goes on along the minus strand of NC_135788.1, from coordinate 96,811,581 downwards.
TTTTTTATTATTATTAAACATGCTATTCTTTTCCACAGTTGTTGTTGTTTTAAACCACTGTTATTGGGGAATTCATCTCTTTTCTATCATATTATTTCTTTTCTTTCTTAGGAGCTGCTGCTTCTATTCTGAGGACCTCATTTTTCTTTCTCTTCAGTTTCTTTCTGACCTTTTAACTCGAACTTTTGAGCTTAACATTCTACTGGGACTGCTCTGTGTATAATTTTGAATCATCTTCTATAAATTAGCCTGCTAAGACTAATTTCTGTTCATATTCACTTTGGTCTTTCATGAGTTTTTCATACAGTTTATCATTTCTGACTTCTTTGTTCTCTTTGTGTTTGGGGATTCAGTAGCACTGCTGTTCTTTAGTTTCACTCATTTCGGACATAGTCTCCGAAAATGCTACTGTTTTCTTCTTAATCACTCTAAAATTTACCTCCAATCTTCAATTTTTTTTTAAATCTTAAGGCCTTAAGACCCAAAACAGATCCCAGAGTGGATAAAATGGGGATGTATAGTGTAAATCATGTATCTCAAGGCCTCTGCAGGCATGATCTGCATTTTTGGAGTAATAAATTGTGGCCATGTTAAGAGTTTTCTCCTTCAATTGGCAAAAGAAGTACATTCAGTTTGTTTAGGAACTTTACTGTTACCCTGTTTCTGTTCTAGGTGAGGTGTGTAGATTATTTCTCAAAATTTCCTCTTATATGTAAGCTTTGGTAAAGCTCTCATTCAATACTTCCCTTTTTTTTTGTTGCAGGATTTTATTTATAGGCTGTTGGTGTCTCAAGCCTCTTTTATTCATTATTTTCATTATTTTCTATTTTCCTCTTTGGTCCTTCTGTTCATCAAGCACTAATGCTTTTATTAAATGCCCAATCCTGTGTGTTGTTTCTTGTCTTCATGCAGTCTCTTTTATGACCCATTCTGTGTGGAACTTTCTCAAAATATTGAACTAGACCCTTTTCCCCAACTTTAATACATTATTTAAAACTCACAATTTTTCTCCAGCATTTTCTTTTTGACATCCATTTTTAAAGATTATTCTTTATCAGTCCTTGGTTAACTACTATGCTGTTTAAATTTTTCTCATTCTTTCATTCTATTTTTTTTCTTTTCTGATTAATATAAAAGTTTCCTCTTCCTCTGTAACTTTCCTCCCCTTTTGTTTCATGTGCTTTTGTTTTTATTCTGAGCCTCAGCTCAGAATCTCTAACTGAAATCCTGTTGCGCTTGGCATGGCATAAATTTACACCTGTCAAAGTTCACAGGGAGTTAAGGCCAGACAGTCCCCATTGTGTGCCTGATTATGCTGTTGATTGCACAGTTAATTGTGCAACTGTGCATTTGTGCTTCCAACTATTTGTATTTTCAGGTTGTATTTGCAACTGCTTGTACAACTTCAAGTTATGGAGGTGCAGCTACACAGGAAGAGTGTGGCTTCTGTGTTTCTCTATTTCTGCACAGCATCAACTACATATGTTAATCTCATGAAAACAAAATCATGATCAGGCACACAACCAGATAGAAACTCATCTTGAGTCTTACTACAAAGGGACGTTCTACCTGGTTTACTTTAAGCATCAACTGATCACCAGTATTCAATACAAAAAGATTTTATTGTACATTATATATTAATATATATGAATACATCATATATAAACAAATTTGAATATAATGCTACATACCGCTAATGTTTATTATCAGCCATATCACTTATAAGGGGATCAAGTCATGTAGCAAAATGCTCCTCTATTCCAGAGGCTGCATCTGTAAAACAGGATGTCCTCCAAGTATTAAAAAGCTGGCGGTCCATGGCTAATTTAATAAACTCAGATTGGGCCCTCATAGTGACCAAACCCAGATGTGATCCTCAATCACATGGGTGTCAAAAGACCCTTGGAAAGTGATATAAAAGCCAGAGTACTGTTCAGTCTTAATCTATTTCTTTCACTGTGCTGTATATTGTACTGTACTGTATATCTTTTATTATACTACAGTATATATTTTATTGTACTATACAAGCGCTAAAACACCCATGGCTGGTGGCTTTTTGCTGTCTTTGAGTCTCCTTCAGTACTCATGTGCCATACCAGGTGTGTTTCCTTTTACCCTCCTGGGGCCATGCCCAGTCCCAATCAGCAGTCCTAGTCCAGATCAGTGTGGAGCATTCAGGGATAGCCAGCAAGCGTTAGTTTCGGTCCTCCTGTGATGAAGATACCAGGCCTGGCACGTCACTGCCATTTCTGAGTCAGGGTAGGGCAGTTCTCTGCTCCCTCTAGTCTGGCAAAGATATAATCTGGTGCTCCTCACGGGGAATGAATGGTACAGGATATGTTGATGGAGTCACATTTCACTACCTCCCAGGGTCCCATTGGGTCAGTTGCTCCACTTCATGCAAGTCGCCATCCTCTCCCTCTTTTCCTTTTATACATGGTGTTCCCCTCCTCAGGTGTTTCCCCTTATCTGACAATTCTATGCACCTCTCAAGTGCTTGTCATGGTGGACTGTTCGTCTCCTTCTGAGCTGGACTTCTCAGCACCATTCTAGCTGTGCTAAAACTTGGCTGGGCCTAGACTGGCCACACCAGCTGCCAATTGTGAGTCCCAGGTGACTTTCAGGTTTTTGTGGTAGATGCAGTGGTAGACCCAACCCAAGCTGCTCTGCCAGCACCATCACAAATCAGACTTAAGATTCTCAGCTGTAGCTACGCCTTTCTAGAATTGATCATGATGTTAAACAATAACAACATATTTCTTCCTTGTCTTGTGAGAATTTTAAATAATAATAGCCTTTTGCTGTTCAGGTGTTGTCTGAATGGAGAAAGATGGAGATTGATTGATTGATTGATTGATTGATTGATTGATTGATTGATTGATTGATTGATTGATTGATTGATTGATTGATTGATTGATTGATTGATTGATTGATTGATTGATTGATTGGACACTAGATGGTGTGGTATAAGAATTACATTTTTATACCACACCATCTAGTGACTTTGCCATACTCTGGTTAGTTTACAGCAAGAGAATAAACATTTTTTTAAAAAGTCAAATCCCACTGAACTCACAAATGTAAAAATATAAAAATATAATATATATTTTAAAAAACCCACATACCTTTTATTAGGGAACCTGTTATTTAGGGAATGCTGATCAAGTACCATGCAAATGCTAGTAACATCACAGAGAAATCTGTTTTGAGTGGATCAATTGCACATGAGCAAAAGATCAGGTGCTAGCATTGTTTGTTACACTGCAGAGGATCTTTCCTGGGGGACCTCTCCCAGATCTGACAGAGCTTGTAAGCAGCAAAATGTCCTGGCTTGTCATTTCTGCTGCCATTGCCACAGATCTCTAGCATGGGACTTCTGGTCTATTAGTTCTGTGCTGAGAAACCAGAAGAGTTAATTGACTCTACATTTGCAGCTTCCTGCTAATTAAGAAGAAATATAAGTAGGCTAGGCAAAAGGTTATGTAAATGTCTGAGAGAGGGTGTAAATCTCTGGCTGAGGCAGGCTAAGGATCGATTTGCACGTCCAATTCTGGTGAGCAAAGATGTGTGTTCAGTGCATCTGTGATGAGCAGGGGACTGTACTGCAAAGTGAAGGAGTCTTTTACTTCATTATATGTCTACAACTCAGCACTGGGTTGCTCTTGAGGCACAGCTTATTCAGGTTGTATTTTCAAGCACAACACTTAAGAAGATATGTTCCCTTTCGTATTACTTCGCCTCTTAGCAGTATTACACAGTGTGTCTTTTCTACTAGTGAAGAATCCATGCAGACATCTGGGACTGAACAAGAGCACTTCCAGAGTGGACTATGTGATTCTCATGTAGATTGCATACTTACATACATATGTCTCTAGCAACCTGTGAATCAGAGCTTGGAAAAGTTACCTTTTTGTACTGTTACTCCCAGAATCTTACATTCTGGAAGGTATCCTCCATAAGATTAACTTTTCCAAGCTCTGCCTTCAATGGTAGAGATTTTGCTAAAGCACTTTGGATGTGGATTGAATTTTGAATTGCAGATGAATCAAGCCAGTGATACTATCAGCTCAACCCACATCCAGCGCCCTGGATGTGTATAGGGAGCCTCAATGGACACATTTATATAGCTGCATAAGAGTATGTATTTATTTATTGAATTTTTACCCCGCCCATTTAGTCAATTGGCTACTCTGGGTGGCTAACAACATATAAAATAAACAATTTAAAATATAGAACAAGTAATACAGCTCTATATATCCTCATGATAGGTTTTCTGATGGTTACATACAGAAACCTGGCTGCTACCTCTTCCTTATTCAAAAATCTTCTAGGTCTGGACAAAAAGAGAAACAGCACTTGTATTGTTTGAAAGTTCCTAAAAGGTGGGATGGAAAGGAAGCACTACAGAGCTTATGTGTTTGTTACATGCTGTCACTTTACATCTGACCAATGGCAATTCAAATAAGGTTTTCGAGGTATGGGAGGCATGTAAGGAGGAGGTATGTAACCAGTGCCGCCTTGGCCTATGGCCTAACAAGGGTTTGGACCCCACTCTCCTGAATCCTATTTATTTTTATTTATTTTATTCATTGTATTTATACCCCGCCTATCTAGTCATTTCGACCACTCTATGCGGCTTACAACATAAAGGATAACAACTTCAAGAAAAATGTATAACAATATATTCGCGAAGGCTTTCACAGCTGGGATCTAATGGTTGTTCTGGATTTTTCGGGCTCTTTGGCCGTGTTCTGAAGGTTGTTCTTCCTGACGTTTCGCTAGTCTCTGTGGCCGGCATCTTCAGAGGACAGCAACCTGTACTCTGCTGTCCTCTGAAGATGCCGGCCAGAGAGACTGGCGAAACGTCAGGAAGAACAACCTTCAGAACACGGCCAAAGAGCCCGAAAAACCCAGTTTATAACAATTAATTAATTAAATGATTCTGCAAGATGGGAAAAATACAAAATAAATTAAATAAAGAGAAAAAGAATAAAAAAGGAAAGAGGACAGGAATTAACTGGAAGGGAAGGCCTACCTATACATCCACGTTTTTAGTTGGTTCTTAAAAGTACCCAGCGAGGGTGCAGCGCGAATCTCTGGAGGTAGGTTATTTCAGAGGCGAGGAGCCACCACCAAGAAGGCCCGGTTTCTAGTTCTTTCCTTCCGGGCCTCCCTCAGCGTCAGGCTCCTCAGCCTCACCTCCTGGCTCGCGCGGGTGACATGGGTAGAACTAGTTGGGAGTAAGCGTTCCGCCAAGTATCGAGGTCCTAAACCGTTTAGGGCTTTATATGTAAGCATTAATACTTTGAAGTCAATGCGGAAACGGATGGGCAGCCAGTGCAGCATGGCCAGAGTAGGAGAGATATGTTGGTATTTTTTCACTCCAGTAAGGAGTCTGGCCACCGCATTCTGCACCACCTGAAGTTTCCACATCAGCTTCAAAGGAAGCCCCACGTAGAGCGCGTTACAGTAGTCTAATCTAGAAATTACGAGCGCATGTACTAAGGTAGTGAGCGCCCCCATGTCTAGGTAAGGTCGCAGCCGGGCAATCCGCCAAAGGTGGAAAAAGGCGGTGCGGACTACCGACGCCACCTGCATTTCCATGCTGAACATCGGGTCCAAGTGTACCCCCAGGCTGCGGACCCCACTCTTCGCGGCTAGGGCCACCCCCCCAAACATGAGGGAGTTTCCCAAGCCACCATCCACAGGGCCACCCACCCTCAGAACTTCTGTCTTGTCCGGGTTCAGCCTCAGCCCGTTCTCCTGCATCCATTGCTGTATGGCCCCCAGGCAGTGCTGGAGGGACAGGACGACATCACTTGCAGTTGGTGAAAAGGATATATAGAGCTGGGTGTCATCAGCATATTGATGACACGATGCTCCACACCCCCTGATGACTCCACCCAGCGGCCTCATATAGATGTTAAACAGCATTGGGGAGATGATCGACCCCTGTGGAACCCCACAATTGAGATTCCACGAGGCCGAAATACCCTCTCCAAGCTGCACTCTCTGGGGACGGTCCTCCAAGAAGGAACGGAACCAGGCCAGAGCCAAGCCACCGATACCCAATTCAGAGAGCCTCCCCAGGAGGATACCGTGGTCGACGGTATCGAAGGCCGGCGAGATGTCGAGGAGGACCAACAAAGAAATTTTAGCACTGTCGGCCTCCCTCAACCAGTCATCGTATTCTATCACTCTGTGCAGCACACCACATTGCTGCTACACAGTTTGTTTGTTTTTTGGATTATTTACTTATTTTATTTATTTAAAATATTTTTACCCCACCTTTCTCCTTAAGAAGGCTCCAAGGCGGTTTACATCACTGCAAGGCAATATTTAAAGCTGAAAACAATGAGTATACAATAGTGGCTTACATCATTAAAAATAATATTTAAAGCTAATATCAATGAGTTGAAAGAGGCAGCTTACATCATTAAAAGACAATATTAAAGCTGAAAGAATAAGTATACAAATATTAAAAAGGAACAAATTAAATACCACTTTAAGAGACAGTAAACACCAGTAGTAATAAAGGACCATTCAAAGTAGTAAATTTAGTAACAATCCATCTAAAAATCACATTCAGGTAGCCAGTCACTGAGGGAAGGCTAGCCTGAAGAGAAAGCTTGCCTGCTTGCAGAAGGATAACAAAGATGGGACCAGTCTGGCCTCCTGTGGGAGGGAGTTCCAAAGTCTGGGAGCAGCAACAGAGAAGGCTCTCTCCTGTGTCCCTATCAGGTGCAGCTGTGAAGGTGGTGGGACTGAGAGAAAGGCCTCTCCTGATTATCTTAACACCCAAGCCGGCTCATATTACACCTCTCATATTACACCACAGCAGGGCTTGTGCCAGCTGTGGAATTGGTTTGGAAAGTTTATTCTAAAGAAATACATTTTCCAAACATTGCCATAGACAGGGATTTCCCATTACCAATCTCTACCAGTTTTTACAGTATGGAAGAGTGGAGAAGTACATGAATAGTACAGATTCTAAATTATAATTCACTAGGTGTTTCCAATAGTTCCAGTGATTTTTTTTAAGGTACAGCAATGAGATGTCAAGAAAATAAAGCATAAAGTCAACTACTGCCTATGTAACAGATAACTTTATAGTATTTATAAACTCATGTAGTGGAAGTGGATAGACAATACTGTATTCCCTCCCCTGTCTTGATGTTGAGAAGAGTGAAGAAGAAGGGACCCCACCCTTTTCCTTTCCTTTTCTGCTCAGTGTTGAATGAAGTGAAACATTGTGCCTACACGATGGCTTTCGAGATTACTGTACAGTTAAGTTTCTTCAGCCTGGAAAGTAGCATTTTGGGGAGGGTGAGGCTGAATTTTTGTTGCATCCTCGTTAAATTCAGTGTGATTTGTTTCCAGATAAAATATTGGACCATTAATCATCCTAGAGTTATGTCATAACCCAAAATGGCTTAAACTTGGGGCTGGAACCCAGTGCATTCTGATCTAGATAGTGGAGTTGGGCTAGTTAGAAAAAATGCTATGGGCTATCATACCACTTGATTTCCTTGTTAGTCCTGTTTTGGATAATTTAATTTCCCATATTTAATTTAAATTCATTCATTCATTCATTCATTCATTCATTCATTCATTCATTTTTTCTTTCTTTCTTTCTTTCTTTCTTTCTTTCTTTCTTTCTTTCTTTCTTTCTTTCTTTCTTTCTTAGCTGAGAACAACATTCAGAAGGCTTTTCGAGACCATGGCTTCATTCTGAAACAAGGATATTTGGAGAAGAGATCCAGAGGTAAAAATCCATCGAGCCAATCTTCATAGCAACAGCTGTTATGGTATGATCACATGGGGAAATAGATTGCATTTTGGACCACTTGTGGAGAAGTCCAGTGCGATCTATTTCCTGATGATCAGAAAATATATGGGGAATTGCAGCCCAGCCCTGATCCATGTTCATGCTAGGTGTTCCAGCTATAGGGCTGTTACTTTTGGTAGCCAGAGTGTAAAGGTTCCCCAACAGAAGGAAAGGTTGCTTTAAGAGAGATCACTCCCTGCAAAATGACCCTTTCTGTGGGATCAGACATGTGCCATCTGATTGCACCCTTTTAATCAGTTGTTTGTTTTATTGCTTATAGTAGCAGGAGTAGATTGGTTGGTTCTTATATCTTGTCTTTCCTCCAAAGAAATCAAGATAGTGTTCATTGTCCTCCCCTCCATTTTTAATTTTCACAACATCCCTATGAGGTAAGTTAAGCTGAGAGATAGTGATTGTTCAAGGGTCACTATCAATTCATGGTCTTTATCCTGAAAAGAAAAAGCCAGCAGATCAGTGAGGGGGGAGATAGCAGATTTATGTTATTGCAATGCTACCTCAGCATGGCGAGATAGCCTAGTGAGAATTTCAGTTGCCATGAGAGTTCTCATTTCTATTATGAGTGTGAGACACCAAGCAACTTTTCCCCCCATCATGCTTTGTGGTATCTGTGCAAAATGGTTTTAATAGATTTTCCTTTTCTGAAATTAATAATGCACACTCAAAAATAGGTAGGTTAATTGCTTGAAAAACATGTCCACATTCTAATGCTTCTACTGTACTTTTAAAAAATGTGTACACTATTTTTCCTGGAACTTCTAAGTGCTCAATGAAATGAGGAATATGTGAAAATCATGAGAAAAGGAGACCTGAATGTTCCTCAGAAGCCATTTACACACTTTTAAGGGTGCAAATGGCAAATGTATTGGCATGCCTAAAGCAGACACAAAGTTGATAGCTGCATTTTGGATTGGGGAATGCAAATTTCCTCATGAGAACCAGTTTACATTCACTACCTAGATAGCTTACACTGAACAGGCAAAACGGATATGCCCCTTCGATTTTCTGCACAATGCTTTGCACAGTGTTGGCATAAACAGAAGGCTCTAGAGCAGGAACTGCAGAAATAGTAGTCGTAATGGTGGTAGTAGTTATTAACAGCTTCATGGACAGTGATGATAGCAAGAACCTTTGATTGTTATGGGTTACATGTCCTAGGAGTTCTTTTCGAGATACTTGTTTCCCAGCTGTCACCCTATGGCCTTATTCCACCCTCTTCCTTCCTTCTTTACAGACCCTAAAATCTTTGGCTCTGAATGGCAGAAGCGGTGGTGTGTCCTTGACAACAAGGCCTTTTACTACTTTGCAAATGAAAAAAGTAAGTGGTGCCCCTGGGATACCCAAGTACCCGCATCCCTTCATATGTTCCCATCACTCCATTGCATTGAGGAGGAAGGGGGGGTCTACTGAAGAAAAAAAGGCTAAGAGTTTTTGTGAGTTCATTAGTCTCCAGTGCATCACTTTTGAAGGGAAGCAGCCCAAAAGCAGTCAGGCTTTGTTACCTCAAATCCAGTGCAACTCTGTAGCTTCTTTGTTCTCTAGTATTCTGTCCCATACTTGCTATAGAATATTGCTGTTGCTGTTGTTTACTTATTTGCTTACTTGCCTGCTTATTTCTTATGCTTACATTCCACCTTTTCTCCAGTGAGCTCAAGGTCATGTGCATGGCTGTTTTCCTCCCCACTTTATCCTCACAAGGTTTGAGGTGAAGCTGAAAATGCATGACCAGCTGAGGGTCTCCAATGTCCTGGCCCAGCACTATCCACCCAGTCACACTGGCTATCCATGCCACCCCCTTTTTTTTATCCCAAAGAACTGAGAAGAGATACAAGATGTATGACTAGATGGTCTGGCTGTTTGGGTCTCGATCAGTCTACATCATGCTAAATAGGATTGCTTTGAGGTTCAGTAGATCATTTGGGGAAATCTTTGCATCTACATGCAAGGAACAACCACACTGCACCTCAAGCAACTCTGCTTAACATGATTTAGACCAGTGGTTCCCAACTTTGAGTAACCCAAGTGTTCTTGGACTGCAGCGCCCAGAAGCCCTGGTCAGCACAGCTGGTGGTGAAGGCTTCTGGAAATTGCAATCCAAGAATATCTGGGTTACCCAAGGTTGGGAACCACTGATGTAGACTGATCTTCTTTCCCTTAAAGTGAAAGGGGGGAAAATCCCCCTCTTGTCCTCTTCTGTGCTTTGCTTAAGCCGCTTAATGATCTTGAGAAATGGACAGCTTGCTTCCTGCTCCCCCACAGAGGGACAGGGAGATAAAGATTTCCATTTCTTTTCAATTATTGCTAACTGAGCTTATCAGCAATGCATTCAAAGCAATTGCTGATACATTAATAACAATTAAAAAGAAAACGTTCTCTCTCTTCCCCTCCACAGGTAAGCATGAAGGAACTTTTCCATTTCTAAAAATCATTAAACAGTTTAAGCAAAGCAACAATTTAAACCATGTGCTTTGGCTCAATCCCACTGATTGCACATGCTGGAACCAAACCAAAGTGGAGCAATCCTGCCCATACCAAAAAAACAAAACAAAACAGAAATCAGTAGCTTTTTGAAAGGGATCTTTAAAAGGTGCAGATAGACATCAATCAGGGGTAATTTGCAATGACATGTATATTGAGTGGTACACCAGGAAAAGAAACAAACAAGCCCATCCCTAACCTGGACCAAACTGGAAAAAATGCCTAATTGTACCCTTAGTCATCATAACAACATCACAGAATGGATTAGAGTAGAATAATTACTTACTGAAGCATAATGCATAGAGCTTCACACTCAGTCAGAGATTTGACCAGGATTTCTCTCATTCACATGCAGCATTAGAAGTATCACATTCCATTAGTTCTTCTAGCTAGGTGAAAAATTGCCTACCTGGCAATAGGGTACTTTTCCATTTAGATACAGCCTCAGAAAGGAAGAACACAGTGTGGTTGTACTCAAACACCCTTGTCAGTAAAGAATGAGGGAAACAAGAAATACAGACACAAAGCCCTATATAAATAAAGTGTTACCCATATTTTCCTCCTATTAGTTGTCAGATGGGCTTTAACCCTTCCCTAAGTGACCATATATAATATATGTGTCAGCATGTATAAATATTTTTCAGTTATGCTCCATCAGATGCATATAAACAGGAAGCTAATACTTCCAGCTGAATTTGGCATGCCTAGATAGATGGCCTATGTTTATACTGTGCCTCCCATCCAGAGAGATTGAATGCTGAGTAGGTTGAAAAAAAAATACAGGAAAAAACAGTGGACAAAGCAGACAACAGCATTCGGAGTTTCAGGGCTGGTAGCGACAAGATTTCTCCTGCTGCAGTTCAAGAGATGATGGATGTTGAGGTTAGATAGGTTATAAGGTGTTCTTACAGATACATGTGTATGTAGAGACCTATACAGGTGTTTGCCTACTCACACATAGGCCTAAAGTTGAGATGTGGAGATGTGCACATACATAAGACCTGATCCTAATAACATCACAGGAAGAATGAAAAATATTTGCAAAATTCCTTGTTTTTGTTGGCATCATGAGAGACATCGACAAAAAATGTGCAAGCCCCACCAGATTCCTTGTCTCCAGTAGAAGAACAAAACAATGAGTACCTGTTTCATCTCAAAGCTTCAGTAGAAAATTCCTCTACCAAACCCATGTTTTCCCCTTCATAGTTCGGAGTGCACACACAGATAGAACAGTGTGTACAAGGACTGGCTGATGGATCAAAAAGATAGAAACAACCAATCTGATGATTCTAAATTGTAATAGTCTAAGTAGCAAGGCAACATCTATTGTAGTTTTCTGCAATTTGTATTATTTATGCAAAAATTGTCCTGGCAAATACAAAAAACCCAGTCAAAATGTTTCACTGTCTTGACAGGCAAGCAGGAGAATTCTACTGTTTCATAGGAAAAGAACATCAGCAAGTATTTAAATCACTGTATCACAAACCTTCATATACTGAGAACAGTCTAAAGATAAAGCTGTAACTGTGTTCAGTGGAATGCAGCTACAGCTCTCCCATGTTTGAGAACCCTGATAAGGCATGTTTCCTGACTGTGGGTGTTCTTTAACTGCATTATTTATTTATTTATTTTATTCAACTTGTATTTTTAGTTCTCTTCAGAACTTTGCCCTCAATATGTGAAATTTTGTGGCCTAGTTTGGCGACACAGGTCATGTGTGTTCTCACATTCCTATCATTACTTTAGCTCTACACTCTAATGGACAAACATCTGGATAGGGTTTGTCAGAGACAAGAGCCTGGGTGAAAACCTGTGTCACAGAGGTAAAAAGCAGGGTTAACCTCCATCTCACTAATTCTTCAAAAACAACTTTTTATTTTCTCCTTTATTGGTATATTACTTATGTTTTGTGGGACGTGGGGGGGGCTGCAGATTAAATCACAGAAGCCTCAGTGCTGCAAGGTCAGAAGACCAGCAGTCATAAGTTCGTATCCATGTGATGGAGCGAGCTCCCGTCGCTTGTCCCAGCTCCCGCCAACCTAGCAGTTCGAAAGCATGTAAAAATGCAAGTAGATAAATAGGTACCACCTTGATGGGAAGGTAACGGCATTCCGTGTCTAGTCACACTGCCTACGTAACCACGGAAACTGTCTATGGACAAATGCTGGCACTCTAGCTTGGAAACGGGGATGAGCACCGCGCCCTAGAGTCAGACGCAACTAGACTAAATGTCAAGGGGAACCTTTACTTTACCTTTCTTACGTTTATGTTGTGTGTTTAATGTAGAAACTCCTGACCGACGAATATGATCTCGTTTTTTGATTGGGTAACCTCCCTGATAGAGAGGGAATGCTGTAGACATAGTATATCTTGACTTTAGGAAAGCTTTTGATGAAGTGCCCCATGACATTCTGATTAGCAAGCTAAGTAGATATGGCCTGGATGGAACAACTGTCAGGTGGATACACAGTTGGCTACAGAATTATACTTAGGAGGTGATGCTTAATGGCTTCTTCTCAAACTGGGAGGAGGTAACAAGTGGAGTACCCCAAGGCTCAGTTATGGGCCAAGTGCTGTTCAACATTTTATTACTGACCTGGATCAGGGGGTGCAAGGAATGCTAATAACATTTGCAAATAACACAAAATTGGGTGGAATATCTAATACCCTGGAAGACAGAAACAAAATTCATGATGATCTAGATAGGCTTCAGCACGGGGCTGAAAACAATAGAATGAAATTCAACAGAGATAAATGCAAAGTACTGTACCTAGGAAAAAGAAACCAAACACACAGTTACAAGATGGGGGATACCTGGCTCAGCAATAGTACAAGCCAGAAAGATCTTGGAATCATCATAGATAATAAATTGAGTATGAGCCAGCAGTGTGATGCAGCTACAAAAAAGGCAAATACTACTTTGGATTGAATTAATAGAAAGATAGTCTCCAAATCCCTCGAGGTACTCATTCTCCTCTATTCGGCACTGGTTAGGTCTCATCTTGAGTATTTTGTCCAGTTCTGGACACCGCACTTCAAGTAGGCTACTGACAAACTGGAACAAGTTCAGAGAAGGGGGACAAGGATGATCAGGGGGCTGGAAACCAAGTCTTTCCTATGAGGAAAGACTGAGAGATATAAATCAAACAAACAAACAAATAATGATAATATGAGAGAACTGGGCATGTTTAGTCTTGGGAAAGGAAGCTTGAGGGGGGAGATATCATAGCACTTTTCAAATACTTGAAATGCTGTCATATAGATGAGGGGAAGGATCTGTTCTCGATCATCCCAGAGTACAAGGCACTCAACAATGGGCTGAAGCTACAGGAAGCAAGATTTTGGTTGAATATCAGGAAAAACTTCCTTTTAGAGCAGTATGGCAATGGAACCAATTACCTCGAGAGTTTGGTGAGTGTTCCAACACTGGAGGCATTCAAGAGAAATTTAGACAACCACCTGGCAAATATCCTTTGATTGAGATTCCTGTGTTGAGCAAGGGGTTGGACACGATGGCCTTATAGGTCCCTTCCAATTTCACTAGTCTATGATTCTGCCTTTCCTCCAGTTACGTGTATGAATTTATATTCACAGCAACCCAGTGTGGTAGAGTTGCAGTGGTGCTCCGGGGACTAGATATAATCCCTGCAGGTTGTTTGTTTGTTTGTTTGTTTTTTAAAGCAGTTTTAAGGGGGAAAAGCATAAACCAAGGAATGCACTCCTGCCACCATGTTACACTTTAAATCTCTCCCTTTCTTAAGCTTGTCCATGTTACACTTTAAATCTCTCTCTCTCTCCTGTGACCCCAGATGGGGTCATCATGTATTATAAATGTAACCACTGAGAACAAGTTCATCCCTTCTTCGTGAATTCCTTTGCTGAACTGTCCTTGTTGTGTCACACAGGCAAACAACCCAAAGGCATGTTTGCCATTGAAAACTACCGTGCCCAACTGGCTTCGTATCTGCGCAAGGACTCTCGAAGGGATTGTTGCTTTGAACTGTCCTGTTCTGGCAAGCGTACTTACGAGGTAGGTACAGTATAGGAGAAATCGAAATGAGGTTGAGAAAGATACATCTTTTCATGAAGTTTAAAGTTGTTGATAGCTGTTAATCAGAGCAACTGTGTATTACATTTGGCATTGGAGGCAGTTTGCTCCTGCAAACCAGTTGCTGGTAGGCACAAGTGGAAAGGTGGAGTTGCTGCTGGTGGACCTCCTATATTCTGCTTGTGGGCCTCCCATAGGCAAATGGATGGCTACCGTGGGATCAAAATTTTGCACTACATAGGTCTTTTGTCTGATCCACTAGGACCGTTGTGTTTTTATGCCCACTTGGCCTTTTCTTATCTGCTCTTTCCATCCGACGTTAACTTTTCCACCTTTCCTTTTCCTTCACTGATCCTGAGAAGCAGAATTGTGCACATTAAATTGTTGTTCCAGAGAGAAAGCACCCTCTCCAGTAGGTGTAAACCATTCTGTCTTCAAAGCACTGCCCTACGGTGCCACCTAGAGGTGCCTGCTGATAAGGCCAGCCTTGTCTCGGCCATTAATCTGTAGTGGGAACAAGAGTAAACACAGTTTTTGTCTTCTGTGTATTTGGAGCCTACTGTAATTGAGACTGCCTGACCATGCTCATTTTAACACTCTCTTGCTGGAGTAGATTGACTGAATGCTGAAATTATAATATGTTCCGATTTGTCCACAGTTGTCTCTCACTGTTATGTGTACTTACTTGATTTTCAAGTATACAGTAGCCATTGTTTCTAAGGGATTCTGGGAATTCTAATCTAAGAAAAGTAAATTTTTCAAACTTTGTGGGTATGCATTTACTGCTACCCCAAGGGAATATAGCATGCTCAGAGCTTAGAAAAACTAGTGGTTATTCCAGCTGAGAAAGTTGGGAACTGTGTCCCAAAAAATAGCTTTTTTTTCATACACTGGGCATACTGTTAGAAACAGGTTGTTCAAAAACAAACTCCTTCTTATATTTGAGAAAGCTATTTGTGCATGTTTTGTCAGACTTCAAAATAATCCTGAACATTCAGGATAGAAAGCAGACAGCTGTATTCTTGCATGTTGCTAGTGGTTGAATAAATATACAATAACAAAATTTTAAAGAAAGAAAATGATGGTACAGAAAGCGAGGAGGGGTTGAGACAGTGGTGGAGAAGTCAAGCATCGCAAAATAACAAAAACATTATAAAATACAGTAAAGCTAATTTATTCAGCTGTGTGTATATTCTTACATTTCTCTGTTGCTCAGTGGTTCAATGGCTGAATATGTAGATGGCCTAAATGGAAAATATATATATTGCATTTCACGTTTGTTGACATGGGATCTCTGTCTGTGATATATGGATTTCTTTATGAAGTACTTTTGAACATAGTCCTAGTTGAGGTGGGATTTAAACCAGTTTTTGTTGCAGTTTGTGAATACAGTCATATACAAAGAAAGAAATGAAGGCCACTTGGTAAAAATCTGACAATGACCATATTTTTTTTCAAACAATTTTTTCCTTCCAGTTCACTGCTGCTAACCCTGCGGAAGCCATGGACTGGGTGGATCAGATCCTGTTCCTCCTGAAAGGTCAGACACTAGAGATCAAAAATAATCTGTTACATGTCAGAGTTGTTTCATGTAAGCTACCCAGTTACATATCACTGATGAATGCATGAAATGCTATCATTGTGAAAAATGGTGCTTCAGGGTATACAAGGGGATCTTTGTGAAGCCATTCACACATACCAGTCACTACTGCAGGCCTATTCAGTTGAGCTGAAACTGTGTGGACAGCACATGTAATGAAGGTAGGCTGCTAGATCCACACCCTTGGTCATTCCTTTAATCACAAAAAATGATAGTTTGAAGAAAAGGCAGCTGTTACCTTTGCATAGGCTTTCCGCATGAGCCAGAACACAAACAAACTCGAATTCTGGATCACATGGAGAATCTACAATAGCCTCCCTGTTTTCAGACAGTTGCTTTCATATTTGGAAAGCAAAGATGAAGGAGGTGGGCACCTGCTTTCCTCTCCTTACTTGTGAAATCCACTCATTTACAGAATTCCTTATGGGCTTCTGCTGTATTCTGAAGAGATCCACCATGATGTAGTGGTAGATCAGGGCTCAGGGGATCGCAGTTAAATCCCCATCAAGTTCACTGGGTGACCGTGGGCACATCACATTCTCTTGTTATGATCTGCTGTTACTGTCAAGGTAAACATGGGAAGGAAGAAGTTTGTCATCTTGAACTCATTGTAGGAAGGGTAAAATATAGATGTAAACAATAACAGTGGCAATGACAGCAGCACCAGCTGTGGGTACATCCAGACAGAAGGCACCCAGCACTACCAGATATAATACATCATGCATTCATTCCAACTTTCCTTCCTTTTTTGGTAAGAAAAAGTGGTGGGAAACAGTGAACAGCGATGTGTGAATCTCCACCCTCATATAACATCTTGAGAATGAGGCAGGATTCTCACAGCATTAAAGTCTTGATGCCTCAGTTATTCAGACAAGAATTGCATATAAAGGTCCTGAATCCAGGCCTAGGTTATTGTAAACTCCAGGCCAAAGGCAGCCCCCTTCCCTGGATAGAACTATGTTACCAGTTGCTTCCTTTTGAATTCCTGAGAATCACAGCTTTCATGTTGATGTTCTTCAATAGATTTCTTATCCGCATACAGAAAACCAGGCAAACATTCCTAAGAATCTTAGCTTTTGTATCTGTTTTTCAGTAGTGTTCTCTCGTCCTCTATCAGCAAGTCCTGTAAACATGGCGATAAGCTTGTCTGAAAGACAAAAGGAGGCAATCTTTAATCAAAAAAGTCAATTTGGAGATCATTATTTTTAAGAGCAGAGCAACAGTTATTTTCCCTACTTAATAATTAATATTCACATTTGTGTCTTCAGTTCTTAGCACAAACAACAGGGCAAACAAAGTGACAAACCAAGGGTGCATTAGGGATATCCCATTTTATCCTCAAGAGATAGTGCATTCTTTTAGTGTGTGGAGGTTATCATCTGAAACATCCTACCTCCTTACTTCTGCTCCCTAACAGACAGCTAGATACAGTATGATACATGGCCCACGTATTACACCTTTTGATGTAGATATTTAATCTATGTAAGCTGAAAATGAAGTAAAAACAGGGAAGAGCCAAGTGCTACGACACTGATGGGGGCAAGTGGAAGGTGCAAGTAGGGTGATTTTCCCCCTCTCTGCTGAAGAAGTGGGTGAAAAATAAGAATGTAAAAGGGAAGCTGTTCTTGGCATTGCTGATGGCAGTATAACAGCTGCTGTGGAGGAATAGATGAAGCACTCTTCTTCTAAAAGTTCATACTTAAGGATCACTTAAGAGAGGCTAGTCATCCCCAAAGCCCCAGCTCAGACCGAGGCTACCCCTAGCCATCCCACTCTTGCTTGCAGCCGCAGCAGAAGCAGTTTCTCTAGCATATATCTCTGAATGCTTGCCTGACTCTGTGTGTGTTGTGAAAGGGGAATGTTTGTGCTGATGCCCATTTATGCCCCTGGTTCTGCCTATCATTGGCTGCCATGCTTCCTACCCTACCCTGTGGGCACCAGCTGCTCATGTCATACTATAATGGGAAACTAAGGAAGGATAGCTTGGTTACATCAACATTTATGAAAGGAGGATTTTCTAGTTCTTTCAGATTATTTATCTAAAAAAGTGATAGATGTGGCATAGGGTGTGCACACGCATGTATACACACACACACATCTGAACAAATTCAGGAGTTGCCCTCTTTTTCCCTGCCCCCCACTTTTTTTTTGTTTTTTTTTTTAAGCTGTTAGTACTATTTTCCCCTCCTCATTTCTCAGCATTTGTTTTGGACACAAAAATAAAGCCCTGATTATGGTGAACCTGGGTTAATTGAAAAATAAAATCACATCTGTTTTGCTGAAGATATTTCCTGGGTTGCAAAGAAAATGTGCTCTCAAAGCGTCCTCTGCTGGTCAGTGTGTGAAACCTGTGTTGGTGCTGATTTCTGAGAAGCTAGGATATGCATAGCACTTACATAGAATCTTAAAAATGGGAGGGGCTGAGAAGTCATTCCCTCCCCCATTCCAAGGCAAAATCATCCACACATCATATACAGCCATCCACTCTCATTAACCAAAATAATTCAGACCACAGCAGGCATGAACAAAAAAAGCAGACTGCAGCAAACCACCTGCTAAGCAGAAATCTCCAGAAATAGCTCAGAAATATTCTTGTTGGAAGCCTCCTGCCCTAAACCAGCTTGCTGTACATAGGGAGAGGGAGACTGAGATGAAGTAGGTTTTCCAACTTCTTTCTTTGGTGGCTTATTTCACTTTTTCTTTGAAAGAAATAAGACATTGGGCATATTCTGAGACAGGGCTCTGGGACACACAGTGTCATTACAGGGGAAACTATTATAATTCACACAATCAGACCATAACCAGCCAGTCCATAACCAGCCAAACCATCACCAGCCACTATTCAAAATTCAGGGTTATGGCTCTCAGGCCATAGCATGTGTGAATTTTCACAGGCTGAAACCCAATGCCTGTCATCCTAGAAATTAATTAGCAGTGGTGATAGTCCTGGCTTTAATTTATAGCTTCATGTAGCTTGTGTAATTATAGTTGCTGACGTAACATTCAGTGATGGATTTGTTCATGCTTAACAATAATATATGTTTATATATTACTGCCCTGTGCACCCATCAGCCCTAAACAGACTGTCCAATGGTGAGATGTGAAAGGAGTGGCAGTCCATTATTGCATTGAGGGCCAAGGGTTCTTCAGCCTGATGTACAGGTTTCTAGTCCAGCAAAACGTTACCTTCCAAGTTCCTACTGTGGCCTGTCGCCTTCCATAGCAAAGCCTCTGCTATATTGTTTTGAATGATTCCCATAAGCCCCAGGTAGTGTGCCCAGTTGTCAAGGATAGTGGAAGTTGTAGTCCAAAACATCTGGCATGCAACACATAAGGTAGGCTACAGGAAGGCTCTACTGATGGTCATCCTGCTTCTACAAGTATTTGTGGTCTTAATAATCAGATCTGAAACCTGCAGCAGGAGATGGCAAGGATGAGGCTGATATGTCATCTTGCCCTTTTCCTCTATCGTCGTCATTTAGTTGTTTAGTCGTGTCCAACTCTTCATGACCCCATGAACCAGAGCACGCCAGGCCCTCCTATCCTCCACTGCCTCCCGTAGTTGTGTTAATTTCATGTTGGTTGCTTTGCAGACACTGTCCAGCCATCTCATCCTCTGTCGCCCCCTTCTCCTCTTGCCTTCACACTTTCCTAACATCAAGGTCTTTTCCAAGGAGTCTTCTCTTTTCATGAGATGGTCAAAGTACTGGAGCCTCAGCTTCAGGATCTGTCCTTCCAGTGAGCACTCAGGGTTGATTTCCTTTAGATACTCCTGGACCTCTCAGCGGCTTTCAACACCATCAATTATGGTGCCCTTCTGCATAGGCTGGCTGGGTTGGGCGTCGGGGGGCACCGCTTTATGGTGGCTCCGCTCCTTCCTGGCTGACCATGTCCAGAGGGTAGTGCTGGGGGACAGCTGCTCTGCCCCATGGCGTTTATGTCATGGGGTTCCTCAGGGCTCGATACTGTCCCCCATGCTGTTTAACATCTACATGGAACTGCTGGGGGAGGTTATCAGGAGGTTTGGGCTGACGACACTCAGCTGTACCTCTCGTTCTCCACCAATCCAGGTGAGGCGGTTTCTGTACTGAACTCATGTCTGGACCTGATAATGGACTGGATGAGGGTTAATAAATTGAAACTCAATCTAGACAAGACGGAAGTGCTGTTAGTGGGTGCTTCGCTGGACAGGTTGGAGGGCCATTTCCCTGCCCTGAATGGGGTTACACCCCCCTAAGGGATAGGGTCTACAACCTGTGGGTGCTCCTGGAACCATGTCTAACTATGGTACAGAGACGGCACTGGTCGCACTGTTGGATGACCTGTTGAGGGAGGCCGATGGGGGCAACATGTCCTTGTTGGTCCTCCTCGACATCTCAGCTGCCTTTGATACCGTCGTCCACGGTATCCTCCTGGGGAGGCTCTCCGAGTTGGGAGTCGGTGGCCTGGCACTTGCCTGGCTCCGCTCCTTCCTGGAGGACCGCCCCCAGAGAGTACAGCTTGGGGAGAGGGTCTCGGCCCCGTGGAATCTCAATTGTGGGGTTCCACAAGGGTCGATCATCTCCCCAATGCTGTTTAATATCTATATGAGGCCGCTGGGCGGGGTCATCAGGGGGTGTGGGGCATCGTGTCATCAGTATGCTGATGACACACAGCTCTACATCTCCTTTACACCAACTTCAGTGGATGCCGTCCGGTCCCTCCAGCGCTGCCTGGACACTGTACTGGAATGGATGCAGTCAAATGAATTGAGGCTGAACCCGGACAAGACGGAGGTCTTGAGGGTGGGCGGCCCTTCCGTCAGCGGCATAGGTGACTCCCTCTCCTTTGGGGGGACGACCCTTGCCGCAAAGAGTGAGGTCCGCAGCTTGGGAATACATCTGGACCCGGCGCTTACCATGGAAACCCAGGTGGCGTCCGTGGTCTGCTCTGCCTATTTTCATCTATGGCGGATTGCCCAGCTGCAACCATATCTTGATCGGGGGGCCCTCACTACTCTAGTCCATGTGCTCGTAATCTCGAGATTAGACCACTGTAATGCACTCTACGTGGGGCTGCCTTTGAGGCTGACGCGGAAACTTCAGATGGTCCAGAATGCAGCAGCCAGGCTCCTTAGTGGGGTGAGAAAACACCAGCATATCTCCCCCACCCTGGCTGCTTTGCACTGGTTGCCCATCCGTTTCTGCATTGACTTCAAAGTGCTAATGATCACTTATAAAGCCCTAAACGGTTTGGGACCTCAATATTTGGCAGATCGTCTTCTCCCACACAGATCTACCCGGATCACCCGATATAGCCAGCAGGGGCGGCTGAGGGGTCTGACACCGAGAGAGGCCCGGAAGGAAAAAACAAGAAACCGGGCCTTCTCGGCGGTGGCCCCTCGGCTGTGGAATGCCCTCCCAACAGAAATTCGGCTGGCACCCTCGCTGGGTGTTTTTAAAAGCCAGTTAAAAACTTGGTTATTTAAGAAGGCCTTCCCTCCAGTCAATTAAGTCTTTTTCTCTGTTTCTCTCTCTTTTTTGGCTATTCCATCTTGGTAATCCTCTCTTTAAATTAATTGTTTTAAATTGAAATATGTAATTTTATGATTTTATATATTTTTATACTGTTTTGTTTTATTTTGTAAGCCGCCCCGAGTAGACATGGTCTAGAGGGGCGGGGTAAAAATCAAATAAATAAATAAATAAATAAAAAATAAAGCCCAGGTAGACTCAGTGGCCATGGGCGCCTTCCTTCAGCTGCCGATGTTATACCAGCTACGGCCCTACCTGGACGAGCAGAGTCTCATGACAGTTACATATGCACTGGTAACATCCCATATAGATTACTGCAATGCACTGTTCGTGGGGCTGCCTTTGAAGATGGTCCGGCGACTGCAACTGGTTCAGAATTGAGGTGCACAGCTAGTGAGTGATGGGGCCACTAGGGAACACATCAGTCAGTTCTGTTCAAATTACATTGGCTACCAGTTGCTGCCTGGGCTCAATTCAAAGTGCTTGTTTTGACATATAAAGCCCTATATGTCAATATAGGGTTGGACCCTGGATACCTGAAGGACCGCCTCCTTCCATATAAACCTATCCGGCAATTAAGATCTAGCCAGGGGGGACTTCTGAAAGAGATATCCCTCAAGGAGGTAAGAGGGATGGCTTGTAGACAAAGGGCATTTTTGGCAGCTGCCCCCAGACTATGGAACGCCATCCTGAGTGAGATTTGTCTGCTGCCGACATTGATGACGTTTTGGCGCCAGATCAAAACCTTCCTGTTCCAGAATATTTTTAATTGAAATAATATCAACTGTGGCTCCTAATGGCAATTTTTAGAGTATTGTATTTTTAATTGTATTTTAATTGTTTTATCTTTTTATCTTTTTATTGCATTTAAATTGTTGCAAGCTACCCAGAGACCTTTGGATAGTGTGGGCAGCATATAAGATAAATAAATAAATAAATAAATAAATAAATAAATAAATAAATAAATAAATAAATAAATAAATAAATCTGATCTGTGATTGATTTTTCAGGTTTATAATTATAATAAGCTTAGAAATATAGAGCTGGAAGGGACTTACAGATCATCAAGTCCAGCTCCTGTCAAGGACACAAAATGGGGATTCAAACTCCTAACAGATGCCTGATAGCTCAGTGGTTTAGGTATCTGGCTACAGAGCCAGATTCCGAAACCACTGAGCTGTCAACAGTACTTTTCTCAGATTTCCACAATGCTGCCTGCAACTCTTTTTCCCTATAACGTAGCTATTTGTTATTTTATTAGTATTATTTTATTCAAAGGCACCTGCAAGTTTTGTTTTCTCTGGCTGCCACAGCATCTGCTCTGTCTTTGCAGGATTTAAACTGGGAGAGAGAGAGAAAGACAAGGCTTTTAATTGAGAGCTGAGTAATGCCTTTATTGGATTCTGTCTGCAATCTCTGTCTTGCTAGTCAATCTGCCTACAAGGACAAGGATCATTACATTTGGCCAGATTTGGGGGCCTATGCCAATTGCTAGTCCCAATACAGTACACATAATGAGTCAATTACTGTACAACTTTCATAACTGCAGACACAGAAAGATAGGACTTACTCAGCAGTTGGTATAGTGGGTCTACTCTACTTGGGATGAGCAGTAGTACTAAGCCATGGACTTTTTGTGTTTTTTCCCAGTCATATGAACTTTGTAATTTGTCTCAAATTACAAATTCTGGAAAACTTAAAATCTTGCAATGTTTGTGACATTTTAGTGACACAATAAAAGTATTGCTCAACCCTGAATTTGGTTTCTACTCATGGAACTAATGTTCAGTGTTACCGTTCTATTTCATCTGTCTTTTAAGTTTCAGCTATTTGACTTGACTTTAAAAAATCTTTAGCCTCCTGAACTGCTAATGCTAGAAATTAGGAGTGGGGCAGAGGTGAGAACATATCAGGATGTGAATCACCAAGAAGAGGGCAATACTGTTCAGATCCAGATCTACTTTAACTCCAGAGATTTGACGAAATCAGCCTCCTTCAGAGCAACCTCTGCTCTTATTTTGGCACACCAGCAGCTTTCAGAGGCACCCTTAAATGTGTTTTGCCCTCTTGTCATTGGACCAGAAAAACATAAATTAATTGTGCTTCAGTTGTAAATAGTTCAGATGAAGTAGCAAAGTCCTACATCAGCCTGTGATCATGAAAGTTGTACAGAAAATCATAATCTGGTCAGATTATAAAATAATCTACAGCTAGCAGAGAAGAATCTTGGTGCACATTTAGTTAGTCCCAGTTCTTGCTAAAAGGAAAAAAATCATACATTGACCCTTAGAAGTCTCAGCCTGAATGTGGTACATGTTCTTTTTCCTTTTCCCTTGTGAATCATGACTTCTCCTTCTCTTTTCCAATCATTTTCTCCCAGATATGAAGTCCTTGGTTATCCCCTGTGAGGAAGAGGTGGAGGACTACCAAGAGAACGAAGAAGCCTATGATGACATAGACAGTTTTGATTCCCCCAGTGTGACTCTTCATCAGGACACCACTGTGGACACAGAGGATGAGGAGGACTTGAGAGAGAACCATGAATGCATTTATGAGGTTCTTCCAGGTGAGCTGACTTTTGTGTGTATTGTGGTAATCCCTGTTTATCTTGTTTTTATGCAAAAGAGAACTAAAAAGATCACCATATTTTTCTCCTTGCTTATGAGAGAGTGAATATTTTCTCCTGTTATCAGAGAGACTTGCAAAAACTGTTTCTGGCTAGTCACACACAATTTTGATAGCTGCTTCTTTTCTGTGTGGATTTGTAAAAATTGTGAGAATTAGATATGTTGAGTCATTTTGATCAATCAGTCAGTGTATTTGTGCTTGCCATATGTGTTGCTTGGTTTGCTTCACAAAGAGAAAATACACTACTTTTTTTTCAGAAACATTTTCTGCAATTTGTGAAATTTCATTGAGGAAAAGTGTTCATGTTGTTCTCCCACTGAAAATGAGTAATCTGATTGAGGTCAATAATTTTTTAACAGGTTGTCGTAATATAAAGATGTAATTTTGCACAATATGAAACTATCATATGCTGAGTCAAACCTTTGCACTGTCTAGCCATTTATTGTCTGTTCCAACAGTCTTTCAAGTCAAGCAGAAGGCTTTCTCCCATAATTAGTGTTGAAAATCATGCTATAGCCATCTCTTCCTCTTTTTGAATTTCAAAGTACAAGTGTCTACATTTAAAATCCAATAGAATCCATTTTTCCCATAAAATTCTTTTGCCTAGCACAGTTATGATCATTATGAATGCCCATTTCATTTTGGAAATAGAAAGCCAACAAACAAACAGAAATAGAACAAGATACTTAACAGGCTGCCTCAGTTAAGAAGGAAAAGAGTTAACGCACCTGGTAGGAAAAAAAATGTACACCTTGCATGTTTTGTAGGAGCTCTCAGTACAAGCTGAGCTTTTCAGTGATGTGCAAAAATGCAGATTTTGTTCAGAGCATTCCACTCAAGCGCCTCTCTGGCAGGAAGAGAGTAGCAAAAAAATCTGGTTTTGGTGATCTGCAGCTAGAACTGGCCCTACCATTAGGCAGACTGAGACAACTACCTCAGAGAGCAGATGCCAAGGAACAACAGAAATAGCTTTCCAAGTGGACAGAACTATATATGCCACATGGCCTGAGCAACCCTGGTGCCCTCAGGGGCAGTGGAAAACTCTATTATGATGCCAACATTAAAGTTCATTTTCCAGTCTTGTTTCCTTTCTGTTATGTAGAACTGGGATGTTATGTAGAGGAGGATGGTGGCATCTTTTGCCTCAGACACCAATTCATTTTGAGTTGGTCTTGTCCCATGGTATCTAGTTTCCTGAGATGTTTCTTCTTTTCTCTAGACTGATTTTTTTAAATCACCCACTGCCCATGGTCAATGGACATAGGGATCTAAAATGATAGACAAAATGATTTTTAAAATGAAATGGCCTTCACACAGTTTAGAGAAAAGACAAAACATCTCAAGAAACTAGATACCATGGGACAAGACCAGCTCAACATGATCTGTTGTCTGCCCCTGGTCGATCAGCAGATCTAAAACAAAGATATAGCCAAGGAAGAAATACTTTTTCCTATTTTTGTCTATCATTTCATATCCCTAAGCCCACAAGTTTGGTACCATTTCAGAAGTGGCTGTGGGGAATAGATTCACGACTAGAGACATGAGATAGGAGAAGTAGAAACTTTTTTTAAGTTTATGACATACAAAGTTCTGTGCCACAATGCCAAATATTTTGTTAACATTGAACCCTAATGGACCAAAAAGAAAAAGGGGGAGATGCCTCAGCTCTGAGATTTCAGTGTCCCAGTACAGATAAAAATCCCTGTACAAATATGCATTGCTCAGAACAGACACCACATGAATAATTTTCTTTCTCAAGTAGTCAGAAATCTAGCAGTTTCGGTTGCAGGATGTTGCTTCCTTTGAATATGAGAGGACCAGAAATTTACATTTTGTTTGTTAAAAATATACAAACAGAGCATGTTAGAAACAATTGACCCTTAAAGCAGACTACAAAGGTGCACATCCTGCACCAGACTGCTAAAGAAAGCAATTGCTTGGCCCTCTGTGAAGTCTGCTTCCAGTCCAGTGAATCATACAGCTCTTTGCTTCTGTCAGGCTTGAAACCTGTTACAATCTCTTTCCTTACCTCTCCTATTACTACCTCTGATTGGTGTCACATTCAGAAGGCATAGGAGAGAGATTTCCGGGCCATTAAGGAAAACTTCCCTAGTCTTTAACATTCTTTTGTCAAGTCCCTGATTACCCATTAGTCTGTCAGGTGAAACCTAGTGATAGCGACCATTCATGCTAATCAAGTCAACAAAATTCAGAATATTTGGAGGTGAATATCCATTTGCCCTCCTGTTAAGATGTGGATAATCAGCTTGGGAACATAGCCTAGCTATCTACTCTGCATCACTGTCATGACCAGTGTGCAAAAAGCAGAGAGGTAGATCTGGTCTATCAATATGCGCAATACCTCAGAATACTCGATTCACCCAGGATTCCTTTGATACCATCAGGCTGTGGATTCACAAGGAGGGCAGATTGATAGACCAGATCTACCTCTGTGCTCTTAGCACACTGGTCACGACAGTGATGCTGTGTAGCTAACTAGGCTATTTTTGCACATGTGTCTATCCTCTTTTTTTTTTTTTTTTTTTGTACACCAGATCCTATAGGACAGGTTGCATATTTACAACAGCCATTCATGGGCAGAACATTTCTGTTCTGCACTCAGAAGTGCTGAACTAGAGCAAAAGAGGAACTGCAGCTTTTGGGATGCAGTCGTACAGCTTTGAAATCACCACATTTTCTTTGTAGAGATACTCAAGAGTTCAGGATCCTTGGGTTCCTAATTTGTTCGCTAGTAGGAAATGAATTTTCCCACTGCAGTGCAAATTGCCACAGAGAACTCAAATAAGAAAGCCAAGTTGCACAGTGCAAAGAAAAGAAAAGGGGAGAAAACTGATTGGGAGGGAAGTTCTTCTTACCCCAAGAAATTAAGCAGTTACATTTTGAATGTGAGCTCAGGGTATCTATTGACGTCTCTCACAACTTTCTAATGGGGCACAACTTCACACAGCATCCCATTCCTCCTTCAAGAACAGGTGAACTTTCCTGTGCCACTCCTCCTTGCTGTAGATAATTTCCCCAACCTTCCAGAGGCAATTTTGAGGCACATGGAGTGCTCTAGTAAGGTGGAAGAATGGAATGCCACCATGGAATTCCACCATTCTGCCAAGAGATGTCCGCCATTGGACCTTGCCTCGTTGACTCTTAGATGTTGTTGGACTAGAGGTTTGGTCATCATGGACCACTGGCATTACTGGGTGGCGCTGATGAGAGATGGAGACAATACACTAAAGAATACTGCACTTCAGTTACTTTCTGTATATGGCCTGGGGAAAGGGTTCCACCCTGTCCATTTCCTAAGAAGCAAAATGCCCTGTACCAGCTATTCTTTGGTGCCTCTTTTTCTGTGCTTCTAGAAGATATTTTGTGATGGCCTGTACAAAGATGTGCTCAGGAGAGGGGGACAGTTGAGACATAACTGTGTCCCCATTATCAGTCCATCCTGTAGGTTGGGCTGGAGTTGCAGACGCATCTTCTGGAAACGAGGGTCCTGCCAACCCATGCTCCCAAGATAGCTTCTTCAGCTTCAGGGACTGGATAATGAAGGGTTGTGCCACCTTTGTTAAGAAGAGGGTCAGATTCAACTTTGCAGATTTACATCAGTATTTATAACATATTAACCTCTTACCCTTCTGCTGAAGAGCCAGTTTATCAGAGTGTGGAATAGTTATTCACCTGCTAGCTGGGATGTTCTGGAAATTAAAGTTAGGGAGGGGGGAGGGGGAGAGAGGGGGGAGAGGGAGAGAGAGGGGGAGAGAGGGGGAGGGGAGAGAGGGGGGGAGAGAGAATATAAGGGGACCTTGAGTTTCCTCTCCTTGTTCTCACATGCAGCAGCATCCTAATTTACCCATTCCATCTCATAGAGTCATAATTGATTACCAGATAGAAGCAGGAGACAATAGCACAATATGCATGAGAATAAGATATCCGGAACTTGTGTAGATACTTGTGTATTTACTCCCATATCCATTCCAAGGGTGAGCTTTGAGACCCAGCTTAGATTTAGGTCTGGGTTTCTCTTGATACCTAAAGCAGATGAGATCCCTTCCATCCCCTGGCAGATAATATTCCTCCCCCCTCCAACACCACTACCATTTCTGGCCCTCCACTTACAACCCTTTCCATCCCAACTTCGGACTGAATGTTTGTGAAGATGTCTGGGGCCAGGACTCATTGCAACATGCAGCTATATAGTCAAACCATTTTAACATCCCTTCCCCCCCAAGTCTCCCACTGATGTACTGGAACAGGCCTGCATACAAGGCAGATCCTCCAAGGAGCTGTGTTTTAATGTTGCAATTTGATTCAATTTTCCACTCTATAAAATTACCCATCATTGTTCGTTGCCTCCTAACAGACACCTTCACTCTTAATTTAACAATCCTATCGAATTCTGCCTCGGAAATTGGAAAAATTTATCACCTGTGAAATTTTATTTTTCCTTGGTTGTATCTGTTTTTGTAAAACTTCATTAGCGACGATGACTTGCTGAGGAAATTATCTTTCTCTCTCTCTCTGTCTCTCTTTCCTCTGCCACAGTCTCACTCCCTTCCATTCTTAAAAAAAAGGAATGCTCAACCACAACTGAGATTTTTATTTGATCATAATAATAAAAAACAAACACATACTGCACAAGACTGAAATGAAGCAAATCTGTGCTGAATTTTTAGTTTTGTCACTCTGGATCAGACCCAAGGTTCATTTGCCACAGCAGGTATAAGAAAAGTGTGGTACTCCAGTGTTGTTGAACTACAATTCCCAACAGCCCTCATCAGTGGCGAGGGATGGTGGAAGTTTCAGTCCTAAAGTTGGAAGGCCACATGTTCCTATCTCTGCCACACATAATCCTGCCTCTAGACAATGAGCAGTTGCTCAAAGGAGGTTCACAAGAATGGCATAGTGGTAATTTCCAGCCCCTGTTTGTTGCTTGCATTTGTAGTCAGTTCTATACTGAACAGGAAAGCTTTACATTTGAGTATCATCATAGCTGCTTTGTATTACCTATCTTATATTATCCATCTTATTAATGTAGTAGGTCAAGGGATATATATTCCCCCCAGTATCAGAAGTGGTGAATCTTTCTCAAAAACTGAGAATTGCCCCTTCCTGAATCTCCCCATCATCACTACTCCAGTGAAAGAACCGGTGTCATCATTTCCCCAGTGAGTTGGTTGTGTTTAAACTGTTGCAGCAAAGTGATGGAATCCTCTGGCACATTCAGCACTAAGAGATGCACAAGACTTCATGCCTTGTTGTTCCCCTACAGTTTGTGTGTAGCCTGAATGGTGATCTATGGCAGTAGGCTTGTAGTTCCTATGTGGACTCTTGTCATTCTTTGAGAAGTAATTCTGTACAACAAGCAGGTTGTCCTATATAATGCAGAGGGGCACGCTTAAACTGCTCCTTATTCACCCAGGGCTCCAGCCTGTCCCTCAGACATTAGGCTGGACATTATGGGTACACAAGGGTGAAAGAAGCCAGCTTGGAGGGCAATTTGTTTTTCAGTCTCAGTGTGAAAGGCAGGCCAGTGAGCAATCTGCTTGGCAGCAGTTTCCTGGGGAAAAGCCTGAGTGGCTTCTTTCCTGAAAACTCCCATCCATCATATGCTTTTAAGGGCACCATGTAACTGGGAAAGCCTGGCATTTAATTATGATATTAATGTTTCAGCATTCCTTTAGTGGGTCTCCCTTGGATTCCATTTATATGGCTTGTAGCCAGAGCCCTGACTGAGCCAGCAGTGACTGAAAACTTACACCGCTGTTGTAGTTTTAGGAGAGGTAGCCAGGTTAGTCTATAGTTGCATGTCAGGCAAAAACAAAGCAAAAATTTAAAAAAGACAGTGGACTTGTCCACAAAAGCTCACATTAAAATATAGCAGTTAGTCTTTAGGTACTGCAACATTTTGTCTCCTTAATTTTTTTTTTTTACTTTTGTTTTGTTTGTGCCTGAAATTACACCACTGTGTTGTAGAGGATGACTTGCTTACCATACAGTCCCACATAAGAAGAATCTTCCCCCCCTTCCTCATTTTTCTCTGTGCTAAAATCCATATAGTGGGAAAACTACTTTTTCCCAATAAAATTCACAGAATCAGCCACAAACAATATTTTTTTTTGAAGCTGTGCTGTACATTATAGGCTTTTTATGCTGACAGTCCATTCCTGGGACATCCATTTAAAAGGAAATGGTAGTAGATGAGACAGAAGACTTTCTGTCTGAGATACAAGAAAGCTTCATCCCTTCAAAACTGAGTTGAGTAGTCTGACTTGATCTAGGGCAGCTTCCTGTAATCCTTGATAAAAGTCAGTGTCCCATTGGCAGGAGCATGTGTTGCTACAGCTTAATCTCCATCCCAGTAAATGAACTCACATTATGATGTGTCACTAGAGCCAGTTTCTCTACTAGAAGTAATTGTGGCCCTTCTTTCCTCTTCTGTCTCCTCTGCCACCAAATGGAGTGGCTGAAGATAGGTGATAGTTGACAGAGGAAGGAGCTGGAATTGGTCTCTCAGCAAAGTTGGTGGTAGCCTTGCCTCTATCCTTTCCCTCCATTACAGTCTGAGTTGTTTTGTCTTCTCAACTGATAGGTATCAGTTGATGGAGGAAGGAGTCTGATGAAAGTGGTACTTGATGGAACCTGGCAGAGTGAGTCTCTGTGCAGAGCCAGCAGTTTCCTACTTTTCTTATCTCCTAGCTCCATAATCTGATGGAATGGTTACTTTTGGATATTTGATCCAGAAACTTTAGCATTCATTTCAGATGTTTGATAGCCATTTGTTTTTTTCATTGTTGGAGCTGATGTGTTTTGTATGTGTGCTGGGGTGTCTGTTATTATGCAGTGCCTCCAACAACTTGGTCCTATTGAATGAAAAATAGATTTTTAAGCTAGGCTTTGATTGGAGTCTTGGCTGCATCCTGCTTTAGGGAAAATGGATTTGACTACAGCAGTAGTTTCCAAGGTTGGGTATCAAAGGTTGTTTCCCTACAACTCTCAGAAGCCCTAGCTATCACAGGTCATTATCACCACTTCTGGGATTTGCAGTCCAAGAACCTCTGTGTTCCCAAATTAAGGAAGGGGGAGTCCTGGGCATGGAGGTGCCTTGAGACCCCACTCCAAATCCGCTGCCAGCATCAGCTGCTCTGGATCCTGGCCCGCCACTTATCAAAGTGCCAGAACCACAGCTGCAGCCACCTCCTGAGGTTTGGCTGAGGGGGGGAGGGGGGAGTAGCGATCTGGCAACTTATGGCTTGTGTGCCTGCAGAAAGGGCTCTGTGTCCCAGCTGTGGCACACATCCCATATGTTCGCCATCACTGATCTAGGGAAATCTGCTGCATCAGAGAATGTGTTATGTGCAGCTGCTCTCGGAAGCCTTATAATTCCCATCTAAGGTGTGCTACCTCTCTTTACCAGTGCTGGTGGTGGGAAACAGGTTCAGCGAGGTGGAGGGGAGAAGGTAAATAGCCACAGATGTTTTGTTTGTGCCGGGAGGGGGAGCTGTTTCATTTGTGGGGGGCAGGGGGAATGGATCTTGGTCTGCACAAAGCATAAGGCTGACCCCGATAAACCACTAAGGGCTGTAAAGGCTGCCCTAAAAGCAAAGGAGGAGGAGCCATGTCTATTCCATTTCCTCTCTTTTTCACATAGTGTTTCCTGGAAGAGTATTAATGTAGTTTGATTGCTCCATTATTGTTGGATTCTCCTCTCCTCCCCCTTTTCTCCTTTTTCATTTTTAGTCATTGCAAGAAGATAACATTTACAGTTCTCCTTTGCAGATCCACTGAGCAGAGAAGTGGGAGTAGGGGAGGCACTCTCAATAATTTATTTTAAAATCAATGCTAATGAGGTTGCATCTTGTCATTGGCCTGGGTTTTACAATCAAGCCTGATTTATTTAGAAAAGATCTTCAGTGCCACTTTCCCATCTAATAGTGGGGGTGGAGCAGGACAGGGGGAGCTGTTTCTGTGACCCTCCAACTTCAGATCCAATTCTGAATTCACAGAGGGATGACCTGAGCAGGTTTGCATTGATTTGAATGGAGGGTAAGAGACAGCTGTGCCCCAGACAAAGTGGTAATGGTGGAAAGCTTTGGCTTCCAGAAAGTGCAGCATAGCAGGTTGAACACATGCCATGGACTAATTATATGATCTCAGCAAAACAATACATCCATATAGCTGACTAGATTTGTGTCTAACCACCTGTCAGATATTTGTTCTGTTTGCTGAAAACTAGACCTCTATGCTATGCAGACACTGGATTTCATATTAAGAGCAGAATTCAGAGTAAAAACAGGTATTATGAATACTCCATAATCAGAGATGAAAGCAGTAGTATTAGAGAGTGGCGACTGAGGAACTCTTTCATGTGTAAGAAATCAGAATTCAAAGGAATCTCATTTTTAAATATTGAAGACTAATCACAAAAAACACAAGCTAGATTGCTAATTCCAGGAACTAAGAAAAAAACTTGCGATGATACTCACATACAATCAGCTAAGGATGTTCCTCTTCTGCTTACATACTATCTATCATATCTGTTTCTGCCTTCAGAGCTTAAGAATACTACATTTCATTTTCATTTTTTAAAAGCAAGCTTCTGGACCTCAAAATTGCATTGACAGCTGGCACAATCCAGTAAAATCTTAGAAAGTGAATATAAATAAATTTTCCTCTAGTCAGAGTAAAT